>NW_024080935.1:736130-1036559 GCF_003009895.1 Hyaena hyaena | reverse complement strand
TTTTTTTTTTTTTTTTTTTTTTTTTTTGCATGTAGCTGTCCTGTTTTCCCAGCACTATTTGTTGAAAAGACTTTTTTGCATTGCATACTCTTGCCTCCTTTACCATTTAATTGACCATATAGTTGTGGCTTTGTTTCTGGGCTTTCTGTTCTGTTCTATTGGTTTATGTTTATTTTTGTCCCAGTACCATATTGTTTTGATCACTACAGCTTTGTACTAGAACTAGAAATCTGGAATTGTGCTACCGTCAGCTTTTTCTTTTTCAGGATTGCTTTGGTTATTCGGGGTCTTTTGTGGTTCCGTACAGATTTTAGGATTGTTCTAGTTCTCTGAAAAGGGCTGTTGGTATTTTGATAGGGATTTCAATAAATCCAAAGATTGCTTTGGGCAGTGTGGACATTCTAACAATATTTGTTCTTCTAATCCATGAGCATGAACTATCTTCCCATTTGTGTCTCCTCTAATTTCTTTCATCAATGTCTTATAGTTTTCAGGGTACAGGTCTTTCACCTCCTTGGGCAAATTTATATATTTCAGTCTCTTTTTTTTTTTTTTTTAAGTTTATCTATTTATTTCTTTTGAGAGAGGGAGAGAGAGAATCCCAAGCGGGTTCCACATCGTCAGCGTGGAACCCGATGCAGGGCTCGAACTCCTGAACATGAGGTCATGACCTGAGCCGAAGTCCAATACTTAACCTTGTCCCCCGACCTAGAGCTTCTCTTTCCTCTGCCTTTAATTTCTCCACTACTGATGCCTGTCTCTTGGCCAATAAGCATGCTCTGCCTCTTCCATCCTTCTCTGCCCTTAAAGGCTTACTTGTGGAAGCTTTTCATTCTAAAGAATGCATTCAGAAGGCTGTGAGCTCCTTCGTGACTTCCACCACCAATCTCTGCTCGCCATCCCCCAGACTCCTCTACTGTCATCCGTTCGGGGTCTATGCTTCCAGGTATGTTTATGCATTAACATAAGTATATGTGAAAAAATTCATATTGACTATAACCTGTTTGCATAAAGCTATCCCATTGTCACTTGCCAGTGTATTTTGAATGATCTTCTGCATATTGTTACATAAGTCTTGTTTGTTTTATGTCATTCCATATGATGTATAAAAGCTCAGCTATTTTCCTGTTGAGTATCATTTATGGTGTTTCCAAGTTATTATTTTTTAAAAACGTTTTGATGTTTATTTATTTTTGAGAGACACAGACACAAGCAGGGGAGGGGCAGAGAGAGAGGGAGACACAGAATCCGAAGCAGGCTCCAGGCTCTGAGCTGTCAGCACAGAGCCCAACGCGGGGCTCAAACCCACAGACTGTGAGATCATGACCTGAGCTGAAGTCGGACACTAAACCAACTGTTGGCGCCCCTGGTGTTTCCAATTTATAAAGAAAAACAGTGTTGCGACGAATATCCTTGTCTGTGCGTGTTCCTGTTTGCTGTTTTTTTGTGTGTGCTTCTAAAAACATTTTTTTCAAGATTTTATTTTTTTTATTAAAAAAATTTTTTTTTTATGTTTTATTTATTTCTGAGAGAGAGAGGGAGACATGGAATCTGAAGCAGGCTCCAGGCTCTGAGCTGTCAGCACAGAGCCCAACGCGGGACTCGACCCCATGAACCATGAGATCATGACCTGAGCTGAAGTCAGACACTTAACTGACTGAGCCACCCAGGCGCCCCTAAATTTTTTTTTAACATTTATTTATTTTTGAGAGACAGATCATGAGCAGGAGAGGGGCAGAGAGAGAGGGACACAGAATCCGAGGCAGACTCCAGGCTCTGAGCTGTCAGCACAGAGCCCGATGTGGGGCTCGAACCCACGAACCGTGAGATCATGATCTGAGCTAAAGTCGGGCGCTCAACCGACTGAGCCACCCAGACGCCCCAAGATTTTATTTTTTTAATTAAAAAAAAATTTTTTTAACATTGATTCATTCTTGAGAGACAGAGAGTGAGCAGAGGAGGGGCAGAGAGAGATGGATACACAGAATCCAAAGCAGGCCCCAGGCTCTGAGCTGTCAGCACAGAGCCCAATGTGGGGTCTTGAACCCAGGAACCGTGAGATTGTGACCTGAGCCAAAGTCAGATACTTAACTGACTGAGCCACCTAGATATCCTTCAAGATTTTATTTTTAAGTAATCTCTGCACCCAACCTGAGGTTCGAACTTACAACCCTGAGATCAAGAGTTCCGTGTTCTACCAACTTAAGCCAGCCAGGCGCGTATAGCATTTGCTGTTTTTTAAGAGTAGAAACTATTAAGAATTGCTGAGTCCCAGGATATGCACACGAAATTTAAATGTAAAAGTATGAACTTTTGTGAGGGCCCTATCTATAAATCCAATTTCTAGCTCTTTACTGCTGCTGCTTTCCTTTCATACTTACTCTCTGATAACTGCTTGATGTCCTCTGCCCCATTTCCTCCCACGCCCCTGCATCTGGCCCCCACTCCCACCTCCACTGAACTTAGCTTTCACAAAGCCCCAAGCCCTCCAACTCCTACTCCCTAACCTGGATGGACATTCTGTGTCTCATGGGTCTTCTTAGCCACAACCATCGTTGACCCGCCCTCTTATGAAAACTTGCCTTTTGGGGCCACCTGAGTGGCTCAGTTGGTTGAGTGTCCAACTTTTGATTTCGGCTCCGCTCATGATCTTATGGTTCGTTCGTTCAAGACCCACATTGGGCTCTGCGCTAATGGTATGGAGCTTGCTTGGGATTCTCTGTCTCCCTCTCTCTCTGCCCCTCCCCTGCTCGCTCACTCTCTTGCTCTCAAAATAAGCACTTGGAAAAAAGACACTTTTTCTTTTTCCTCTACCCCCCCTCCCCCCGGTAAAACTTGTCTTCCTGTACTCTGTGGATGTCTCTTTCCATCTTCTTAGATGTCTCGCTCTCCTCCCCTGCCCCCCCCCCACCGCCTTCAGCTTCTGTCCTGAACCTCCTGTGTGTCCTCTCGTGCTCTCGTGGCCTTGACCACATCGGCTATGTTGGAGACACCCACCCCCGGACTGTCGCCGGGAGCTGCCTGTTAGGAGGCTTCCTCCTGGACCTCCCACAGCCACTTCCTACTGGACATGCAAACCTGGCACTTTCCCTTCCCCGCAAATCTGTTCTCCCGCATTCCCCATCTTCTGTGGCGATACTACTAGGTACCCAGTCACCTGAGCTGGAAGCCTGCAGTGGCATGGGGGACAGACTGTAAGGAGACAAGGGTGGCAGCCAGGAGACAAATTAGGATGATCTTTCCGTTGTCCAGGCGAGAGATGTTGGTGGCTCAGGTGAGGGAAACGACAGCAATAAAGGCAGACATACATTTTGGTGGAACAGAAATGATGATAGAGCAGATGTGGGGGGTGAAAAACCCACACACTCCTTCCAGAATGCTCACCTTTTCCTCTTCCTGCACCTTTGTCTCAAAAGCCAGCTCTTCTTTGAGCACCAGCTCAAATGTCACTTCTAGAGGACTTTTCCTAACTTGTTCTAGATTCTTCCAAAGCCTCTCCCTTGACACTGTCCATGGTGTGCTTGAAGAGGGGGGTCTGTATCTGTCTTGTCACCTGCTGGGACTTCCAATCCCAGAAAGACAGGTTTTGTGTGTGTGTGTGTAGCCCACCCCTACTACAATCAGCTGGTGCTGTGCCCATTGAAGATGCACAAAGAAGGACTTGCCTGCCTCCAGCCCAGCGTGTGGTCAGCGGGGAGAGTAGAGTTGCTCGGCCTTTCTGCGCTGGCCACTCCAGTCAGAGAAAGGAGCAGCAGACAGCTAAGCTTCACTAAAGACTGAGGTTCAAGTCATGATCCTGTTCCTCACTAGTTGTGTGACCTTGGGCATGTCTCTTCTAGCCTCTTTCCATCCTTTCCTGCCTCCCTCAGATCAAAGGGCAAGTGAAGTCCTACTCTTAGAAACATTTCTACAAACTTCTAAAAGGTTTGGATACTTGTTGCCGGGTCCCCCTTCCTGATGAGAGGAGGCATGATGGCTGGAGTATGGCGACTATCTTGTGATCAGGAAGCCATTCTGACGCCAAAGCCACGTGCCAAAACGTGCCTGTTACAGCTGTCCAGGCCTCCCACTTTCTTACTTTCCGCACTTTGCCGGGCACACTAGACCTTGAGGTGTTTCCCACTTTCCCAGCCTAGATTTCTAATTTCAGAACCACTTAGGAACACTTCCTACACAGGATCATGTGTTCTTGGCTCATTGGTAGTAGCTTCCTCTTGCTCAGGCAGCTGTCTTAGTTCTTCAGATGGCTTCGGGACGACCCCTACCTTGTACTTTCCACTTGATGGCTCTTTGGGGACCTGTCAAGGCTGATGCTGTGGACTCTGACCTCCAGGGTATCAGGCCTGACTCCTGGGGTCACAGTACTGGATGTGCCATAACCTCCCTTCTTCCCTTGTTAGGACATCACCCCACTGCAGGTGGTTATGCCCAACACTGCCCTCCATCTGAAGGCGTTGCTGGATTTTGAGGATAAGAATGGAGAGAAGGTGGTGGCAGGAGATGAGTGGCTATTTGAAGGACCTGGTAAGTTCCTTCCGTTGGCCAGAGGAACGGGCCCAGAGGCTCCCGGCCTTTCTGTTATAGCTCTGACAGCTACTCACCTCCAGCCTCTTCTTCCCTCCCCAGGCACATATATCCCCCGGAAGGAGGTGGAGGTCTTAGAGATCATCCAGGCCACAGTCATCAGGCAGAACCAGGCCCTGCGGCTGAGGGCCCGCAAGGAGTGCTGGGACCGGGACGGCAAGGAGAGGGTGACAGGTGGGGTTGACAAGGGGTGCTGATGGGGATGGACAGGCCGTGCTCCGCCCACAGGGTTGGGGATGGCCACTGGCAGTCTGGGAGGAAGGGCTTCCCTGGGATCTCTCTTGTAAGCTTTTGGGGGCTGCCCCCTGCTGCCCACCTCCGTGAGGGCTCTCCCCTGCCCCCTGCTGTCATGTTGACATGGCTTCTCCCCCCCCAACCCCCACCCTTTTCCTTGCCCAGGAGAAGAATGGCTGGTGCGCTCCGTGGGGGCGTATCTCCCAGGAGTGTTTGAGGAGGTTCTGGATTTGGTGGACGCTGTGATCCTCACAGAAAAGGTCTGTGCTCTGGGGGGTTAAGGGACCCTGGGATAGGGATCACTCTGAGTGGCAGAGAATGGTGACGGAGGACGTGAACGTGAAAGAGAAGCAATATTTCTAGGGCCACTAAAAAACAAAACAAAACGCAGAGGAGTTTCCTGAATCCTCCGAGAGGGTTAACAGGTCCTCGTGGGTTGGCAGAGGCTGGCGTTCAGGCCTGGGAGCACTTAGTGGCCAGTAGGACGCCCAGGTCCCCCGAGGAAACGGAAGATCGGTTTCCCCAAACGCCCCGACCTCTGTCCACAGACGGCCCTGCACCTGCGGGCCCGGCAGAACTTCCGGGACTTGAGAGGAGTGACCCGTCGCACCGGGGAGGAGTGGCTGGTGACCGTGCAGGACACGGAGGCCCATGTGCCAGATGTGTACGAGGAGGTGCTGGGGGTCGTGCCCATCACCACCTTGGGCCCCCACAACTACTGTGTGATTCTTGACCCGGTCGGACTGGATGGCAAGAACCAGCTCGGGCAGAAGCGTGTGGTCAAGGTGAGTGCCTCCAGCTTGCCCCGCGGTCTGCTCTGGGGGGGGGGGGGGTGAGTGCCCTTGCGTGGCAGGAGGCCCTGGGACCTCTGCCTTCCCTCCTCCCACCCCAGGTACACGTTCTAGAAGCACCAAGCTTATTCTGGCTCCCTCTGTGTCTTCAGACACCTAGTTCTGTCTTTTGAGACATGGTCCCACTGATCTCCTGGTGGCCCCCGACCTCCGTTTCCACAGTTTCTTCTGGGAGCACCTCCCAGTCCTGCTGTTCTGGAAACCTTGTCAACTAACATAAAACAAACCTCTTGGTTTACGCTTCTCCCCACCCACTCCCTCACCCCTCTCTTACCCACCCTCCCTCCGTCAATACCAACTCCCTTATCTACAGGGATTAGCACACTTTTCTGTAAAGGGCCAGATCGTAGATACTTTGGACTTTGCGAGAACATTCAACTTTACCGTCGGAGCGAAAGCATGGACGGCTTGTAATTGAACGAGTGCCTCCCTGTTCCTATAACATTTTACTTCCAGAAACAGCCCAAATGTCTAGCGGTGGATCACAAATTGTGGCATATCCACACAATGGAATATCCCTCAGCTATAAAAGGAAATAAGTGTGTATTGATACTTGTGTACTAATGATCAACGTGTGCTAATACCTGCTACGACATGGTTAACCATTATGCTAAGCCAAAGAAGCTACACATATAAAAGACCACATGTTATTTAATTCCATTTATTTTACTTTTTAAAACTGGGGGGGCAGGGGAGGAGAGAAAGAATCCTAAGCAGGCTCCATGCTCTGTGCAGAGCCCGATGGGGGACTTGATCCCGTGACCATGAGATCATGGCCTGAGCCGAAATCAAGAGTTGGATGCTCAGCTGACTGAGGCACCTATGTGCCCCTGTATGGTTCCTTTTATACAAAATGTCCCAAATAGGTATATCTGTGGTGATAGAAAATAGATTTGTGGTTATAGGGGGTAGGGATGGATGGAGAGTAACTGCTATTGAGCACAGGGTTTTTCAGGGTGATGAAAAGGCCCTAGGATTAGATCATAGAGATGATTGGACAACTCTATCTTCCAAAGCAACTGAATTGTGGACTTTAAATGGAAAAAATTTATGGTATATAGATTATATCTCAAATATACAGTTAAAAAAAGAAATGGCCAGATTTATTTGGCCCAACAACTGAGTTTGCCAATGCCCAGACAACAGCATCCCAAGGAAACAAGGCTTGGGAGAAATGAAGAGCAACAAGGGGTTCATTCTTATTTTTTTTTTAGCTTTTATTATTTTTTTAATGTTTATTTTTGAGAAAGAGTGCATGGGAGGCGCTAAGGAGGCGGGGGAGAGAGAATCCCAACCAGCTTCAGATGCAGGGCTCAAACTCCTGAACTGTGAGATCATGATCTGACCCCAAATCAAGAGTTGGACAGTTGGGGTACCTGGGTGGCTCAGTTGGTTGAGCGTCTGACTTCGGCTCAGGTCATGATCTCATGGTTAGTGGGTTCAAGCACCGCGTTGGAGACTGTTTTGGATTCTGTATCTCCCTCTCTCTCTGACCCTCCCCTCCTCACACTGTCTCTCTCTCTCAGAAATAAATAAAACATAAAAAAAAAAAAAAGTAGGACACTTAAGGGGCCCCTGGGTGGCTCAGTGGGTTCAGTGTCTGACTTTGGCTCAGGTCATGATCTCACAGTTCATGGTTCGAGCCCCACATTGGGCTCTGTGCTGACAGCTCAGCGCCTGGAGCCTGCTTCCCATTCTGTGTCTCCCTTTCTCTCCCTGTCCCTCTCCCACTTGTGCTCTGTCTCTCAAAAATGAATAACCATTAAAAAAATGTTTGGAAAAAAAAAATGTTTGGATGCTTACCCCAGGCACTCCCAAAGGTTTATTCTTAACTGTTGAGCTTGTGAGAGTCCAGGTCCTGACAGTTTACGGGATTTATCAAGGGCAGGTTTGACCGGATGAGATCGGAGGGCATTGGAGCTGCGTGGTCCAGATAATGCTTCACTGTATTACAGAGGGAACGTGCGGAGGGTGCTTTTGGGCTCCTGTCCTCATCACAACCCTGTGGCTATAGGAACCAAAAGAGGTGCTATCAGAGGCAGCCATGACCCTGGGTGGTAATGGCTTCTAACCCTTGTCTCTCCACTAGGGCGAGAAGTCTTTCTTCCTCCAGCCTGGAGAGAGACTGGAGCGAGGCATCCAGGATGTGTATGTGCTGTCAGAGCAGCAGGGGCTGCTGCTGAGGGCCCTGCAGCCACTGGAGGAGGGAGAAGAGGAGGAGAAAGTCTCCCACCAGGCTGGGGACCACTGGCTCATCCGCGGACCCCTGGAGTACGTGCCCTCTGCCAAGGTAGAGGTGGTGGAAGAGCGTCAGGCCATCCCTCTGGACGAGAATGAGGGCATCTATGTGCAGGATGTCAAGACTGGAAAGGTAATGGCGGAGGGATGGCCACCTTTCCTGTGGTGTGGCCGTGGTGGTGGCCTGCTCAGGGCTGATGGGGCAGGTGCGTGGTGGAGACGGGGGAAGAGACTTCGACAGCCTTGGTGGTGGCATCTGAGCTGGCCAGCTGGTAGGTATGAGGGCATTCTGTGGAGTATTTGCCTTCCCTTTGTCGTAAATAGCCAACCTCAAATTTGAGAAACCCCCAAGGGAGAAGATGAGCCGGGTTTTAGGATGCGCAGAACTGGCCCCAACATAAAGATCTAACCGGGGAATGGCCTGGGGACAGCAAGAACCAAGTTCTTCCTCATTCCTTTATCCAGGTGGAATTCTTCCTCTCCCCCCCCCCCCCCCCCCCCCCCCCCCCCCCCCCCCCCCCCCCCCCCCCCCCCCCCCCCCCCCCCCCCCCCCCCCCCCCCCCCCCCCCCCTNCCCCCCCCCCCCCCCCCCCCCCCCCCCCCCCCCCCCCCCCCCCCCCCCCCCCCCCGCCAATCTGAAGCCTTGACCTTGGTTTGACATAGGACCACATCTCCGACCTCTTTCTCTAAGAATCCAACCTCGAAGGAGAGCTCAGAATTCTAGGAAGTGTTGGCGAATGTTGCCTATTTCCTAGGATTGAGGGCATCTGTCCCTAGGATGCCCTCCAAGGTGCCCCAAGAAGGAAAATTCCAGAAGAAATATAATCAAGCCCTTACCACATGCCATGTTCTCAGCACTAGACATCTGAGATGTCATTCATTCCTCAACTCTGGGCGGATGACGAACCGAGCAGGGGTGTGCCCAAGATGACTTGAGCTAGCAGACGGTGCATCTGTGCATCTGAATGCAGCCGCATTCCAGAGACCATGTGTGACCACAGCACCATACCACCTCCCCACCCCACCCCCCCTGCCCCAGCTGCTGGCTGCGTCCTTCCCCGCTTTTCCCTTCTCAGGTGATATCCCTCTCTGTTCTCCTCTGTCAAGGTACGAGCTGTGATTGGAAGCACCTACATGCTGACCCAGGACGAAGTCCTGTGGGAGAAGGAGCTGCCTCCTGGGGTGGAGGAGCTGCTGAACAAGGGGCAGGACCCGCTGGCAGACAGGGGTGTGAAGGAGGTGCCCAAGACCCCTCAGCCCTCCCCTCTCCGGAACAAGACCCGCGTGGTTAGCTACCGGGTCCCTCACAACGCAGCTGTGCAGGTGTATGACTACAGAGAAAAGAGAGCTCGGTGAGGGGCCTGCCCCGGGGTGGGGGACAGCTGGGGAGGCTACTGGGGGAGGTGAGGCGGGAAGGGCCGCTGGAGTTGAGGGGGATGAGGAGGGCGGGGTTCTCCATGGGTCTGACTCCCAGCTCCCTCTGCAGAGTGGTCTTTGGGCCGGAGCTGGTGTCGCTGGGTCCTGAAGAGCAGTTCACCGTGTTGTCCCTCTCGGCCGGGAGGCCCAAGCGTCCCCACGCCCGCCGCGCACTCTGCCTGCTGCTCGGGCCTGACTTCTTCACAGACATCATCACCATCGAAACAGCTGACCATGCCAGGCTGCAGCTGCAGCTAGCCTACAACTGGTGAGGGGTGGGCAGGGACCTGCAAGGGTGCTGGTGGCCCGGGGGCGGGGGGGGCACGGGAGGGGGGGAGCTGGGAGGAGGAGCCAGGCGTCCCACAGCTCTGGGCTCACGGCAGGTGCGGGATGCTGTCCTCTGTGCCACCGTGGTCAAGAAGCAAATCCTGTCTGATGCCCAAGGGGGGGTGACAGGAAGATGCAGACTCCCTCCTGGGAGCAGGAGAACGCTCCCCAGCCAAGTTCAGCATGTGTTCAGCCAACCACGTAACTGCCAAGGTTATAAAAATGTCAGTTGGACACACCCAGTGCGAGTGGGCAGATGGTTTGCTGGCTGTGGGCCTGGGCAAGGGACTCGGTGCTTTCCTCCGTTTCCCAATCTATAAAATGAAAATGACCGCCATCACCCTCACAGGGCTGTTGAAGGGATGCAGTGAGAATTGGAGCAGTGCCTGCACCTAGTTAGAGCTCAAATAGCAGCGACTGGAGTTGCGGGAGGGGAGTCCCATACAGCAGCTGTGCCCCACCCACCTCTGGGCCGAGTGGCCAGGACCATGACAGGGACAGACGGGGTGCTGCCATCTCTGGAGGGCACTGCAGCATCGTAGCTAAGAGCATAGATCCTGGAGCCACGCTGCCCAAGTTCAACTTCCTGGCTTGCCACATACGACATGACTTTGGGCCCATCGCTTAACTTCTCTGGGCCTCTCCTTCCTCATCTGTAAAAGGGGAATGCTCATCCCCACCTCCTAGGGTGGCTGGGAGAATGAAATGGGACCTCACCTGGGCACATGTTGGGCACTCATCCTCATTCTCTGTCACCGGAGACCCTGGCCAGTCACGGAAGGTGGGCGTATGAGTCCTTTTCAAAGATGAGTTGCTGTTTCCCGGAGGAAGATGGCTTCCCTGTTCTGGGCCTCTCTGTTGACAGGCACTTCGAGCTGAGTGACCAGAAGGACCCACAAGAGACAGCCAAGCTCTTCTCAGTGCCTGACTTCGTGGGCGACGCCTGCAAGGCCATTGCGTCCCGGGTGCGGGGGGCCGTGGCCTCCGTCACCTTCGATGACTTCCATAAGAATTCTGCCCGCATCATCCGTACTGCCGTCTTTGGCTTCGAGACCTTAGAAGCCAAGGGGCTCGACGGCAGGGCCCTGCCCCAGCCCCGGGACCGGGCCGTCTTCCCCCAAAATGGACTGGTGGTCAGCAGCGTGGACGTGCAGTCGGTGGAGCCCGTGGACCAGAGGACCAGGGACGCCCTACAGCGCAGCGTCCAGCTGGCCATTGAGATCACCACCAACTCCCAGGAGGCAGCTGCGAAGTGAGTGAGGCCGGGGGGCTCCCCGCTGCCCACGGTGCCCACCACGGGCTAGACCTCTCCAGGGTCCCTACTTCGGCCCACTGCCAGACCTGGGTAACAAGGTGCTCCACCCCCCACTCATGGTCAGCCTGCTATCGCCCTTAGCCGATAGTGTGGCCCACTTAGAGTACGACTAGGTGCCATCCCGCTCCTGTGGCTTCTCACCTTGCTTGTGCTAGAACGCCGACTTGTTCTGTGGCCCTTCCAGGCACCAGGGGTCCAGGCCTGCCTCGCCCACCTCACCTTCCAGCCTCTCCCAGGCTCACGTGCTCCGATCCCACCAGCTCCTTCCTGCCCCTCGGATGCACAGCAGGGCTCCCTCCTCCGGGCCCTCTGCACTGGCTGTTCCCTCTGGCCAGAACGCTCTTCCCCTAGAGCACTTCAGACAGGCTCCTCCTCCGTCCTCAGCCCCAAAGCTCGCCTCCTTGCAGGGCCCCGTTCTTTCTGCCCCAACTGAAGCAGCGCCGCTTGGCGGCCCATCATCCACTTGCAGGGAACTTGTCATTGTCCGAAATCAACCCCATCCCTTTGTTTCTCCGACTGGCGGGCCAGTTGTGTGGAAGCAGGGCCTGGGGTCACAAGTGCGCTCCTTCCCGGGGGCCTGCAATCCAGCCGGGCTTCCAGCGCGCACACCGCCTTTCCCTTTGCACGCTGAGTGCTTCCCGAGGGCACCCAACAGACGGGCGGGCTCTGCCCTTGGGGCTCCTGTTGGGGATCTGGCTCCCATCTTGGAAGATGGCCAGCGTCTTCCCGGTCCCCTCTCCCATCCAGGCACGAAGCTCAGAGACTTGAGCAGGAAGCCCGCGGCCGGCTGGAGAGGCAGAAGATCTTGGACCAATCCGAAGCTGAGAAGGCTCGCAGGGAGCTCTTGGAGCTGGAGGCTCTGAGGTGGGTTGAGAGCCAGAGAAGAGGGCCGGGGCTTGGAAACGCAGCTGGTGGAGGGACCGGGATGTATGGCGTCTGCTGTGCAGCCGTGAGGGTGGAGGAGGGCAGGGCCGGGCCTCTTCTTGGTGTCCCCTGACCCCGGCTGCCCCTCCAGCACTGCCGTGGAGAGCACGGGGACCGCCAAGGCCGAGGCGGAGTCCCGCGCTGAGGCCCTGCGCATCGAGGGAGAAGGCTCCGTGCTGCAGGCCAAGCTGAAAGCGGAGGCCTTGGCCATCGAGACGGTGAGTGGGGGCCAGGCCTGTGGAAGGCGTGGCCTGGGGGGCGGGGTCTGGAAGAAGCCCCATCGCTGCCTGCAGCCCTGAAGGAAGGGGTTGGAGAGCAGGTATCCCAATATAAAGCCTATTTAAATACCCTGTGGTTTAGAAAATCCTTTGCCCTGTGTCTATTCACTTGATAACTTTCCCCTCTGGGCCTTGGGACATCTGTCTGCTGTGTAATGTGCACTCGGGCGTTAGCCAGCTTTGCGCAAAGGGGCGCATGTGTCTTACACACACGGGCTTCTTTAATGCCTGAAACCCCATTCAGGCAGCAGATATTCTCCCCATTTTACAGATGAGGGAACCAAGGCCTGGATTAAGGACTCCCACCAGTCACTAGCTAAAAGGGAGCCTGAATTGAGTAACAGTTTACAGTTCCACCCCTTTGGCCTCTGTTCCCTCTGCGTTGCTGGCTAGGGTGACTTGCTGGGACAGTTCCCAGGGGCCACACCATCGAAAGAATGCTGCGTTCTCCCCCTTTCCAGGAGGCTGAGCTCCAGCGGGTACGGAAAGTGCGAGAGCTAGAGCTGGTCTATGCCCGGGCCCAGTTGGAGCTGGAGGTGAGCAAGGCCCAGCAGCTGGCGGAGGTGGAGGTGAAGAAGTTCAAGCAGATGACCGAGGCCCTGGGCCCCAGCACCATCAGGGACCTTGCTGTGGCGGGGCCAGAGATGCAGGTGAGGGTGGGGAGGGGGCAGGAGTGTGTGTGTGTGTACATGTACCATACCTGAAACCAAGAAGGCAGAGCGGGGGCAGACATATCTGGAAAGATGATGCTGGGGTCAGAGGGGCGAGGAGATGGAACCGGCCTTGTGTCCTGTGGCCCCGCCTGTAGCACTCGCGCACTGTGTCTTTGGCCGGGCACTGCGCTAGCTTCAGCAGGGAGCTGTAGTCCCAGGGGTGGACGGTCACCAGATGGGACTCCAGTCTGTGGCAAGGGCTTTGAAGGAAGTCGAGCCAGGAGATGCTGGTTGGTTTAGGGAGAGTCCCTCAGACAAGGGGACACTTGAGGGCACTGTAGAGTTGACAGAAGCTCTCTGGGAGAGGGTCCGCGTGCAAGGACCCAAGGAGAACAGAACTCAGTGCGTTTAAGGAAGAGAAAGGACCGAATGGCCGCAACCGAGCCTGGATGGGCCGGGTCTTTCAGGCCTTCTAAGCCCCAGCGAAACCTTCAGGCTCCCCTTCCACACCTCCACTTTTATCCCTGACTAATCCTAGGAGGATGGCTCGGGTGACAGCTGCAGAGAGCAATAAATGTGGGTGGTGGCCAAGGAGCCAAGAGAAGGAACAGGGGCCTGACTCTACGTTCTTGCTTCCTCTTGCTCCTCCAGGTGAAATTGCTCCAGAGCCTGGGCCTGAAGTCAACCCTCATCACCGACGGCTCCACACCCATCAACCTCTTCAACACAGCCTTGGGGCTCCTGGGGCTAGGCTCTGAGTCCCAGCCCTCAGCCAAAAAGGCAGCCGGCATGCCCAGCCCCCAAGAGGGCTTGCTTCTCCGGTCCTCTCCTGCCCCTCAGAGTCTCGGAGGCAACCATGTTGTTCCTTAGCTCTGTACCACACCGACAAATAAAACATTTCTGGGCATTTAAACCTTGGGCCTCGAGCCTCTGTCCCAGGGGAGCATCGTGGACACCTCTGGAATCCCCAAGGCAGCTACTAGACACTGTGCCCACCTGTATGGTGCAGAGGAAACTGAGGGAGGGATCAGACTACCCTGAAGTCACACTCATGGGATGTGACCCCAAAGTCTTACTAGTGAACTGACTTTGGCGATCAGCCATCTTAGACCCCAGGCGGGGAAGATACCGCAGTGGGGAGAACGGGGCCGGCCTAGGCGGCCTCTCTGGGATGGCCCCTATGCTGGCAACATCTCTTCTCACTGCTAATTTCTCCAGGAGCCCGCTGGCTGGGCAGGTTTTGGAACCTAGCCCTCTGGCTGCAGGTGCATCCACCCCTGCATCGCACCCCAGCCCCCCAGCCCTTGGGACTCTCACTCTCGGTCTCTGTCTGTCTCTCTCTCTCTCTCACGCCACCTGCTGGTCACACTGCATAGCCACAGGCCTATACACTTGTGCCTCTCAGATGGGATGTCAGGACTCTGGCCAGGGGCCACAAGAACGGGACTGCCTTTCTGGGCTTCTGGTATGGGCTCTTCGCGAGCTTCGAGGAGGAGGTCCCTCCTCCCACCCTGCCCCGCAACCAGTGCAGAGCTCTTTCTGGGGGAAGGATCCAGGCATGATCAGGTTTGGGTGCACAGAGGAGGCTGCCTGGTGCACCAGCCCTTTGCCCCGGTAGAGCGGTAGGTACTAGGTTGATAACTAAGTAAAGTAAAAAGATCCCGGGGGTGGAGAGGAGAGAGGAGCTTGGGTTTGCTTTCTCTGTGACTGGGGAAGGCAACTTCTCTGATCTCTGTGAAAGAGGCCAGCAATTCCCCTCCTGAACAGGGCGGATGCCTTGTTGGGCCTTCCTCTTCCCTCACTGAGGTCTGACGCCACGAGCCTGGTCTCTTGCTGGGTTGAGTTGCATTTGTGTGGCCGGCGGCTCCGCTCAAGTCTGAGCTTGAGGCCGGGGGCTGCCTGTTGAGCCCACAGCACTGGGTGGGGCCGGCTCAGAGTTGATGGGACAGGTAAGTGAATGGGCCCCTCCAGCCCAGCTTCCTAGTAACTGTCCTACATCTTCCCTTGAAGGAGGTAATGAACTTAACATGTGCCAGGTACCAGATGAAGAGCTCTACATGTTATGTTAGCACAGCTTATGGCCAAGGGGCTCTGGGGATGGGTGACAGCAGGTGAGGCTGTGCTTGGTGGGTATGTTCCTATCCCTCAGTGGCTGGCTCCCATGGCCGTCCCTCGAGCTTGTCCTTATGAATAACTACCCCACCTCTGCAATCAACTCCTGCTGCCTCAGCCTCACCATCCAAAAACCATTCCTTCAGTGACCTTGACCATCTCCTCAACCTTGACACCCACCCTTTGCTCCTCTGGGTAATTCACTCACTAGAATCCTCCCTCCTTAACTCTACCTCTCCCGGTCTCCTGTGCCACTTAGCCCCCCCGTCCCCTCTTAAACCAGTCACCACCCTCTCTGCCCGTCCCTGCCCAGCTGCATGGTGCTGGGGGAGGCACAGCCCACATGCTCACTGATCTCATTTTAAACTCCTGGCAGCACATTTCAAGGGAGACCTAGGGCCTCTGACTCCGCTTCTCCTGCTTGTGCGAGATCTCCTTCAGAACAGCCGCTCACACCTCTCCCCCCAGCCGCCCACATCCCCACCCATTTCTCTCACCTCTGAGAGAAAATAGAAGCACTTTGGGCAGGAAGCACCCCCCCACCCTTCCCCGCAGCAAATCTAGCAAACTACTAGGCACCTAGACTCCAACTTGCCCCCCCTGTTCCCACTGGGGACGTGTCCCCCTGAGCCCCTTGGCCTCTAGATCCCCACCGATCTCAAGTCCCAGAATCCACTCCTCCACGAATCACCTTTCTGTCCCACACCGGCAACCTCTCCCCGTCGCGGCTCCCTGTCACTAGCAGGTGTGTGTGCTCTACTTTCTGCCCACACAGGGCGAGCCAGCTCCCCCTGAGCCCTGGCTTCCCTCCAGCTGCGCCCCCTCCTCTATTTTCCCTTCGCAGCCACATTTCTTAGTTTCCATCCCTCGCCTCTCATTATCTCGTCAAGTCTCTCCAATTAGTGGCTGTCTCCACCCCTTCATGGAAACCACTCTCATTGGCATCACCGGTGACATCCCTGTCACTAGACCCCACAGTTAGGTTCTCCTTGTTCAGCCTCTCCCTGTTCAGCCTCTCCCGTCATTTGGGACAGTGGCCGTCCCTCTTCCACAATGGACTCCCATGACACGGCCTCCTCCCCTTTTCTCTCCACCTCAGGGGCCACTCCTGTTTCCCTGGCCAGCTCTACCTCCTCTGCTCCGTCTTAATCAGGGCTTGCCCTGAACCCCGTTCTTAGTGACAACCTTGGCCAGTCCCGTGGCTTTAGAGTGTCTCGATCCCGTGGACTTCAAAGGTAGTCCTCCCTCCCTGACCTCACCCCCGAGCTCTGGACGCCTTCCCAACTTGATGTCTCCACATGACTCACTAATGGCCTTCGGGCTTGGCTATATGATTTGTTCTGGTGCTGAAATGCAAGGGGAAGTGACATCACCATCCTCTCCTTTCCCTTTTCCGTGGTGACGGGCAATATTCCAAATAGAGGCTGTTCTGTCAGCGTGGGTCTCCAAGAAGTGGGCATGAAGCAGAGTCACAGGTGACCCACAGTAGACCTGCGGCAGGGGCAAGAGACGTTTGCCATGTTAGGGAACTGAAATTAGGGGAGGGGGATGTTACTATCGCATCATGGAGCCAATCCTGGCCACTTCAGTGTACCTACCAAGGTTACGAAGTCTGGTAAGGTAACAGGGGAAGCTGTTCTTTAAATTGCGTGCATGAAGGGGCACCTGGGTGGCTTAGTTGGTTAAGCGTCCGACTTTCACTTAGGTCATGATCTCGCGGTTCATGGGTTCAAGCCCCGCGTCGGGCTCTGTGCTGACTGCCAGCTCGGAGCCTGGAGCCTGTTTCAGAGTCTGTGATTCCCTCTCTCTCTGACCCTCCCCTGCTCACGCTGTCTCTCTCTCTCTCCTAGAAATAAAAACATTAAAAAAAAATTTTTTTTTTTAAATTGCGTGCATGAAGGGGCACCTGGGTGGCTTAGTTGGTTAAGCGTCCGACTTTCACTTAGGTCATGATCTCGCGGTTCATGGGTTCAAGCCCCGCGTCGGGCTCTGTGCTGACTGCCAGCTCGGAGCCTGGAGCCTGTTTCAGAGTCTGTGATTCCCTCTCTCTCTGACCCTCCCCTGCTCACGCTGTCTCTCTCTCTCTCCTAGAAATAAAAACATTAAAAAAAAATTTTTTTTTTTAAATTGCGTGCATGAAGACGGGCCTGGTACTGATTGTAGGGTGAGGGAGGCCAGGTATACCCCAATGACAGGAGAAAGGGCTTTGCTGGTGATAGAGAGGAGCTCCGGCTCACACTGGAGCCAGATTCTAAGCCAGTCCCTTTGGTACTAAATTTACCCTTGAAAGTCCCTTAAATTGCCCATAAAATACAGAACACTGTGATCTCTGATGAAGTTCAACACAGCCTGTTTTTCTCCAGGGCTAGAGCAATTGGCTTTTCTTTGCTTGAATGCCACATAAAGTAATTGATTTAAGGGCGCTTTGCATAAGAAAGATCTGTCTGTGTCTGGGCGCCTGAGTGGCTCAGTTGGTTGAATGTCTGTCTCTGGATTTTGGCTTAGGTCATGATCCCAGGGTGGTGGGATCGAGCCTAGCACCAGGCTCCATGCTGAGCGTGGAGCTTCCTTTAGACTTTCTCTCCCCCTCTGCCCCTCTCCCCTGCTCTGTATTTCTCTAAAAATTTAAACAGAAAAAGGGGGGGTGCCTGGGTGGCTCAATTGGTTAAGCATCCGACTTCCACGCAGGTCATGAGCTCACAGTTTGTGAGTTCAAGCCCTGCGTTGGACCCTGTGCTGGCAGCTCAGAGCCTGGAACCTGCTTCAGATTCTGTGTCTCCCTCTCTCTCTGACCCTCCTCTGCTCACGCTGTCTCTATCTCTCGCTCAAAAATAAATAAAACATTTTTTAAAAAAAATTTTTTTGAGTATAATCTTTAGGGGCACCTGGGTGGCTCAGTCGGTTAAGCATCTGACTTCGGCTCAGGTCATGATCTCGTGGTTCATGGGTTGGAGCCCCACGTCAGGCTCTGTGCTGACAGCTAGCTTGGAGCCTGCTTCTGATTCTGTCTCCCTCTCTCTGACCCTCCCCTGCTCAGGCTGTCTCTCTCTCAGAAATAAATAAAAAACATTTAAAAAAGAAAAAAGAAAAAAATTTTAATTTAAAAAGAGAAATCTGCATCTTTAAACAGTGAAATCACACTCAGCATGATAAGATGTTTACCCAATCTATTTTCTCTTCCTCCTAAGGCCACACCTAATCTCTATCTCCCAACCTCCCTTGTATATAGACATGGCCACATGACTGAGTTGTAGCCAATGGAGGGTGAGTGGAAATGGTATGTGCCAATTCCCTGGCTTCCTGTAAAAACCAACATCAGACTGTCCTCCAAGCGCCCCCCACCCTCCCGGCCCACATAATGCAAGGGCATAATGCTCTTGGAAGTCCCATTTTGAAAATGGTTAGAACCGTAAGATGGGAAGAGTCAGAGTCCCTAAATCTTTGCTTCAGGAGAGCTACTTCTCAGTCCAGAGCTCCTGATTAGGACTTAATATGAATTAGAAATAAACTTCTACTGTGATTGAGCCACTGTACATCTTCAGGTTGTTATAGCACAGGCTTACCTGAGGGAAGAGCAGATTCACGGTGCCCAGGCTGAGTCCACTGAGTGGAATAGAGCAAATGGAACGTCTTGCATGGTGGTTATTCATTTAGCCTGAAAGCACATACTTGAAATCCAGAAAGTTTCTACTGGATGTATGATGTCTTAGTCCATTCGGGCTGCAAGACACCACAGTCTGGGTAGCTTATAAACCACAGTCATGCATTTCTCACAGTTCTGGAGGCTGGAAGTCCAAGATCAAGGCACCACTGGCATGGTCAAGTTCTGGTGAGAATCCTCTTCCTGCTTCATAGCTGGCATCTTTCGCTTTGTCCTCACTTGGTAGGAGGGGCAAGAGACCTCTCTGGGGCCTCTTTTGTGAAGTCCCTAATCCCATTCACAAAGGGTCAAGACCTGATCACCTCCTAAAGGCCCCAAAGACCATCACATCGGGCAGTAGGTTTCAACATGAATTTTACAAGCACGCAAACATTTAGACCATGGGAACATATGGCTCCACCATGTTCCTTAGATCAAATTCAGCCTAGACTTTCCCCACTGGCCTCCTCCAGGCCACTCTGCTGGGCTCAGTCCAGCCACTGGGCATGGGACTGAAGGCATAGGCTGACCTCCGGGCCTTACCAGGGAGGGGACCCAAGAGTCTTTGCTTGAGGCCTTAGGGGTGTACTCTTGAGTGGAAGACACTCACACTCCCCCACCCATCTCTCCCTCTTCTGTAGACCATGGTTTGCTGGGTAAGTTAGAGATTCCTGGTGTCACTGTAAATGGTTAGGGTCAAAGAGCCAAGGAGGCAGGGCGGAGGGAGAGGGGGTGGAGGGAACGGTCTTGAGTGAGTGCTCAGAGGACACATCCCTCTGGAGGGGAGAGATGGTTCAGGAAGGATGAAGGACAGCGGGAGCAGGCCAGGCAGGGGGCACCTGAAGCACTGAGGGGCAGCTCAGTACTGCATACTAGCTTCAGCTATAGACCTGGCCCTGCCTAGAGCCCTCAGCGTTTATCCTCCAAAAGAGGGCGCAAGTGATTTACCACAGCATCGTTTCTGGTAGCAGGACCTGGTGAAACAAATGGAATTCTGTGCCGCCATGAAGCTGACGGCTGCCGCAGACTGCCATGCGTCGTAAATGTTAACGGTGCAGGCTCTGGAGGCAGGCCAGCCAAGCGGGACTCCTCTGAGGGCCTCGATTTACTCTCTGGAAAATGGGCACAATTAAAGGGTCATCGTACAGGGTAGGTGAGGTGACGTGAGGGAATGGACGCACACAAGAAGCACTTGGCACAGGGGTAGCTCAGGAGAGCAGAACGGCATATACAGGCTGAAGTTTACAAGTATGGGATTTACAAGTATGTGCAGACGTGGAGAATTTATTTAGACCGACGTCTAACCTCTGAGTAGCACTGGTCACCTCTGGGGAGAAGACGGAGCATGAAGTGGCAGACCTTTGTCACCCTTTGGTAATGCAAACGACTTAGTATTTTTACCACAGGAATGTTTTACCTATTACTTGGAAAGATTCCTTCAGTGGCACCACGTGGCCCTCAGGACAAAGCCCAAATGCGCCCTATGGACTCCTTGGGCTGCCCCGCTGGCTTGGGCCTCATCTCTCACCGACTCCCCAGCCCCCAGCGGGCAGCACGGAGTGTTCCAGGCCCAACGATCTGTTTCCATTTGGGCAACTGCTCAGTTGTGCTCTCTGGCCTCCCCATCCTCTTCAGCAGCACGGCTATTCTCTCCTGCACATTAACCCTTCCCGCCCCAATCCCTAGCAGCCTTCCAGATACTCACCAGCTTCGGCCACACCTAAGTGCCCCGGCGCTTCCTTCTCCCCACACTGACCGCACCCCGCTGGCCTGTGACCCTTGGGCTTGCCTGTGACCTCCAAGAGGGCTGACCTAATCCCCTGGGCCTAGCGCGGGCATTGAGGCTCAATACCCATCTGCTAAATTCCAGCTCTTCCAGACACGATGGCCTCCTGGCGAAGCTATTATAAGGATGAAATGAGTGACATGTGGACAGGACCCGGCATATGGCAGGCTCAATATAGTCTTAAAAAGCTAGCCAATGCCAGACAGCAGAGAAAGCTCAAATGGCTGAGGGAGTTATTAGGGCCAGATGCCCAGAACAACATCCACTACAGCAGGTGCCCAGAACTGTTGAAGAAGGAATAGTGATTCTCAACGTGACGGGGAAGAATCGGTCACCTGGAGTGTATTAAAATTGCACAGACTTCTGGGCCCATCCCTAGAGATTCCAACTCTAAAGGTCTGGCACGGGGTCCAAGCAGCTGAATGCTAAAGAAAGAATCCACAGGTGATCCAAAGACCACACTCTTGGGAAACCAACTGATGGGTTCGTGAATATTTATTAAGGGGCTATGATACGCCAGGTTCAGGTTAATCGGGTTAATCTTCATTGTGGGGATAGAGGAGGAAGAAGAGAAGTCTGTGCCCTCAGGGAGTTTACATTCTGGTGGGGACAGAAAACATGAGGTATACAAATAAATGTAGACGGCTAGTGACGATGTCATCAAGAAAGCAAAGCAGGTGGGCAAAGACGGGGTCTGAGCTTGGGGGGCCGGGAGGGCCTCTGTCTGAGGTCACTGTGAAACGACAGGACAGAGCCAGATGGTAAGCAACTAGGAGACAGCATCGAGAAGGATCTTTTTGCCCAAACTCCCCTCAACCCTGGCCCTGGTCCGACTGGATCTCAAAGGAAACCAAATCCTGGAGGGTGACGTCCCCCCTCCCGCTTTATCACAGAGGTTTTCAGAGCCGGGACAGACCAGACACGGGAGGCTGGGATGGGAAAGGATCTAATGGGCCCCTGCTCTCCTGGCCGTGGGACAGCAGGCTTCCTCTGGCCAGGGGCACAGGCCTGACTCCCTGCCTTTTGCGAAGCCCAGCCCCAACCCCATCTCCCTCATTCAGGTGTCTCTGAAGCCTCAGGCCACGCCAGACCCCAGGGCTGAGCCAGCAGGTGTGACAACGCCCGGTCCTCAGGTCTCTCGGTGCCCTAGGAGCGCTGCCCGCATGCGCGGGGCCTCCGGAGCATCCTTCCTGATTTGAAGTCCAGGTCCTGGCGAATCCTACTGGCGGAACTGGTCCTCAGGATTTCAGAGAACATGGCATCACCGGCGAGGCCGACGCCCTTGCCAGCAGACCGGACAACACATTAGGAAGACGTGAGCCTGAAACCTCGCGGGAGTGAGAGGGGAGCTGCTCGGCCAGGCGAGACTCCCAGGGCGGGTGGGCAGCCAGGGGCTGAAGGCTCCGGGGTCACTTCTTCCTGGCACGGTCTGCGGCGTCCAGGGCAGCCATGTTGCGGGCAGCCGTGATCAGGTGGACGACACTGATGAGAGACTTGAGCACCGCAATAGGGGCGGTGACCCAGAGGCCCACTCGGAAAAGACCCACAGAGCCAACTGTAGAAAGGAGCACGGGGGATACAAAGAAGATGGGATGCAGGTGAGGGAGAGGCCTGGGAGCTTGCGGCCTTCAGGCCTTCATCACCCCGGGGCAGGCCAGGACCCCCACCACCACGCTGCTGCCCAGCCCGTCGCCTCCTACCTAAAGGTCCCTCGGAGAAATTGAACAGGTAGAGAAGGCAGTAGAAGAGCTCATTTCCAGCACACAGGATGAACAGAGCAGGCTGCACAAACAGTAGAATGGCTGACTCAGCAAGGGGAGTGCCGCCCTTCCCCCAGCTAAGGGAAGGAGCCAGAACCATCTACAGAGGAAAGAACTATACCCAGAACATGGGAACGCAGGGGTGGGGCCAGGGTGAGAGGAAAGAGCAATCTCAACATATTGCTTCTCTCTTTAAAAATCCTTTCAGGGGCTCCTGGGTGGCTCAGTCAGTTAAGCGTCCGACTTCAGCTCAGGTCATGAGCTCATAGTTTGTGGGTTCGAGCCCCACATCCGGATCTATGCTGATTGCTCAGGGCCTGGAGCCCACTGCTTTGGATTCTGTGCCTCCCTCTCTCTGCCCCTCCCCCACTCATGCTCTGTCTCTCTCGCTCTCAAAAATAAATAAATGTTTTTGTTTTTTTTTTTTTATTTCTAGGAGAGAGAGAGAGACAGCGTGAGCAGGGGAGGGTCAGAGAGAGAGCGGGAGTCACAGACTGAAACAGGCTCCAGGCTCTGAGCTGGCAGTCAGCACAGAGCCCGACGCGGGGCTTGAACCCACGAACCGCGAGATCATGACCTAAGCGAAAGTCGGACGCTTAACTGACTAAGCCACCCAGGCGCCCCAAAAATAAACGTTTTTTTAAAAAATCCTTTCAGACACGACCTCTGCTTCCAGAATAAAGCTCACACTTAGTCTCAAGCCTAAAACTCCTTGAAAACTGGCTCCACAGGCCAATTTGGCTTCTCTCTCCTTCCCTCCCAGGCAGGTTCCCCCTCTCTGGGTGCCCTGGGGGCCTCCAGCCCATCTGCTGCCTGCAAAGTCCTCCTCACCAATCCTGCCCGCCCCTTCTTGCCTCAGTTTACAGGTCTCTCCCCTCCACACCTGAGAACACTCTGGGTAGGTTTGTCCCTCCCTGCCCCTAAGGTAGGAGAGAGCTGGACCTGGCAGGAGCTGAGGGATTAAGGGAGGGGCAGGAAATGCTCACTCTGGAGGTGTAGTAGATGCGAAGCACAGGATTTCCCGACAGGTCGATCAGCTTGTGACTCTCACTGCCTCGGACCACAGAACTTGGGGAGAGAGCAAGGGGAGTCCATGAGCACTCGTGACCACTAACGCCCATCCAATCCTCCTATCGATCCCCGTGACGTAGGGGCTGGGATCATCTCCGCCGTACGGAGGAAATGGGACGCAGCTGAGGACCACGGGCTTGCCCAAAGCCACGACGCAATTACCTAGTTGGTAATTACCTAGCAGAGTCAGGATTCGAAGGCTGCATTCCAAAGCCCCTAGCTGTTATCTATTTGGAATTCTCAGGCTCTCCGCTCAGAAGAGTTTTAGCGATGGCTTAACTCAGCTGTGAATAGGACCGAGCACTGACCGACAGGATTTGCCCAGGGTCCTTCAACAAAGGAGAGCTGGAAAGGGAGACCTCCCAGGAAGCCCTGAAGCCTTCCCAGCCACCCTCCCATACAGCCTCACCCCTCCCCACTCTAGTGTCTCCAGCTGGCCAGCACCCCCAGAATCGCAGACCTGTGGAGGTGCAGCCAGTGGCTGGCCACATCCAAGCTCATGCTGAGCTGGAAGAGAAGGGTGGCCCGTGGGTACAGCAGGGCCAGGTTGACCAGCAGACACATGGTGGAGCAGCGGTCCGTCAGCATGTCCAGCATGGCCCCAAACCGGGTCCCTGAAAAATGGGGACTGTTAGGTGGGAAGGGGCCAGCAGAGGCAGCGGATCTATCTATGACAGGGACCAGGGCTGGTGTGTCATTCTGATGCCGAGTCTAAAAGAAGCCTGAAAATGTCACCACCTACTGCCTGGCGGGGGGTGGGGGCAGGTTGCTGCTATCTGTAGAGCATGAGGTCAGTGGGCAAAGATCACCATGCGTGAAAGGCGGAGACACTGGAGCACATCTAGGTCTACAACTCATCGATCCCAGAACCAAGGGTCCGGGACTCAAGACGAGCAGACTTTCAAGTCTTAGGGGAAGTCTTGCTGGTGGGTTTGGAGAACAGAATTAAAAAAAAAAAAAAAAAATCAACCCTCATGAAATCATTCCTCTTCATTCTCCCTCTAAACATCCCTTCCGGAACCCCTATTCCTTGTGCCTGGCACCCAGCAGACCCCCCAGACAACACCTGTTGAGTGGATTTTTATTCAGAGAGACCTCCAGCACTGCCATTGCCACTTCCAGTCTTGCTTACCCCACACCCTATCAGTGAGTCCTTCTCCAGAGCCAGCTAGAATCCCTTCTGCTACAAAACCAGGCCATTCTGTTCTGCTTTCTACAGAGAAATCGGGAATATCGGAGCCCCCTGGTTCCCGAGTACCCGCCCGCCCTGAGGTCCTCAGGAAGCAGAAAAGGGGGACAGAGGCTTGCTGGGCCTCAAGGCTGGCTGGGAAGAGGTGTCTGTCACCTTGATTAAGGGCTCGAGCGGCGTGTCCATCGAAAGCGTCCAGAAGTCCGCTGAGCAAGTAGAAGGAGGAGGCCGTGAGGGGGCAACAGGGCATGAAGTAGAACGAAACGATGGCAAAGACGATCCGGGCATAACCTTGGGACGGACGGGGGTGCACAGGGTGGAATCAGAGACCCTGCCCGAGGCCCCTCGCCCTCCCGTTCGGCCCGGAGCCGCGGGCAGCACTCACCGATGAGGTTAGGCACAAACAGGAAGATATTTTCGCCTGGCATCGCGGCGGCCCCCTTGCAGCCCCGGGCCCGATCAGGAGGCAGCAACTGTGTCCCAGCCCCGCCCCGCTGCCTCACCCTCGGGTCCCGCACAGCGGCCGCGCCAACAGCGCGCAAGTCCCCGCTGCCCCCGCCCCGCCCCAGGTGTTAGAGCTCGCCGCCCGCGGGAGCATGGGCTGACCCAAAGGTGCGCCCGGCGCCGGGGCGCGAACACACCGCCCTCCCCGGGGGACAGGCCCTCGCGCCTTCAGCGGCCGCCCTGACCACCCAAGCTGGGCCCAGCCGAGCAAAACTGGAGGAGAAAAATATAGTAATAAATAAACCTTAAAAATGGTACGGCCCCTTTAAGACCTGCCCGCTTCCTTTTCCTCTTCCTCCCTCCGCCCCTTTCCATCGGCGCGTACCAAAGCGCAGAGGGAGGAGAGGCGCAGGGAGCCATCGGCGCCGAGGGGGAAACCGAGAAGAAGAGGTCAAAATAAAAGGAGGCCTACATGAATTGCTTCTACTTTATTCTCTGCGGAGAGTATAGCTTCTTGGAGATGAAGACAAGGAGAAAACATTCCGCCCTTCTGGATTTACGCCTCCCCCAGAGACAAGGTTATTTAGTACAACCCACATGGTTTCTTCCCCGCCCCTCCCTCGGGCCGCCTTTGCACCCGCAGGCTCCGGGGAGTGAGAAGGACGGCTAGAGAGGTTGGAAGGCGGCCGAGGGCAGAGTTGCTTCTTGGGTGCCCCTAGTGGTAGGAGGATTAGGTCCTAGGCATCACCTGTGACCGTCCAAAGTTTCTCAGAGTTCTGGAGCTGGGCTGGGCATCCCCAAGGAGGGACCCAGAAGGTGGAGTGGAAACCAGGGGAGCGAATGCGACATCCTAAGAAAATGCCTCTTCCCCACCCCCACCCCGGCCCCCGCCTTTGGTTCTAGAATCCCTAATATCCTGGCAACGGGGCTGAGGAATGTCCGCAGACACCGTTTATTATAGCAACGGGTAGCTGCACCACCCCGGGCCCCCCTCTTTCCAACCTTCCTCCCCAGCTCCTACTCCCCGTCCCCTGAGACCTAACTAGGAGCTCCTTGGCCCTCCCTGTTTACCTCTGCCCAAGACTTCAACTCTTCTGCCAGGTCTGGGGCGGCAAGCCAGCTGTCTTGTTTTGGGAAGGGCCTTGGGTGGGAGGAAGGAGAGTGTCCCAGGGAGAAGTAGGGGTAGGGAGAGGATTGTTGTGAGCGGTCCCACCCCAGTCCCTCCCCCAGGAAGGTTTAAGGCAAGGATTTTTCCCCCCTCAGGGAGAGAGCTGAGACCGCAGGATGGTTCACCTAAAGGCCTTATTTAAATCTGGCCCCAAAGAACGGTGGTGGGATGGGTCTGGGGAAAGTGGGCTGGTTTCTCAACCTAACACGGACTCCGCCAGGAGTTCCCAGGAGGATGGCGTCCACACCTACCAGGAATGAGGAGAAAAAGGGCAGCAAGATGTCCCAGGCTGCAACCTCCTTGGGTGGAGGTCCGGCGAGCATGGGGGTGAGATGAAGGGGAGAGCTCCTAGGCCAGGGGTTAGGGTCTCCCGCCTTGAGACGCTAACCTCAACCCTGAGCCCTCAGCCCCCAGGAATAGGCCCTCAGGTCCTCAAAGACACTCCTCCCCCCCCCCCACCCGCAACCCCCTCTCCCCCTTCCAGGCCCTTCTCTGCCAAATCTCAAGACTCAGCCCTCGAGTACCAGACTCCTTAGACCCAGAGCCCCCAGCCCGGGAGTGCGCAGACCCAGGACTCCAGGCTGAGTCTCTCTGATTTCCCCCTTTGCAGGTTTCATTATCCCGTTCTGAGGAATTCCTGACCCAGATCAGCACAGAACTTACCGATGAGGCCTTGTTTACCGCTGGCTACCACATGAACCCTGTGCCCACCAAGGAAAAACAGACGCAAGAGCAAGGGACTCAGATATCCAAACACGGTGACCCCACCTCCAGAACCACTGTGTCCAAAGACCCTACCATACCCCTAGTTCCAATCCCAGACCCCTCCCATCCACAGCTGAGCTCTCCAGCAATTGGTGCCTGTCTCCTCCATCTCACAGCCCGCCCTTGGACTGCTCAGCGCTCCCCCCCACAACTCACCCAGTACCCACTCCCCACTGCTGGCCAGGAATCACCTCAGCACCTTCCTCCCTAACCACGTCTCTTTCTGGCTATGGGGGTAGTAACTTCTCTGACTGAGGCTTCTACTTCCAGCGTTCTTCAAGACCCAAGGCACTGATACCCGGTGAGTGAGGCTTCAAGGGAGATAGATGCCTTTTGTCCTGGGAGAAGGATAAGGAGCCTGGAGGGGGGAGAGGGTTTGACAACATCCTAGCAGGGTGGGTGGGGGTGGGGATGTAAAACCATGAAGTCCATGGTTTTAATGGACTGATCTGATCCTCAAAGTCAGACTCCTCAGTCCTCCCCTTTCCGTCTTCCATCTCTAGTTCTGACAGAAACCGTACCCGCACCAAGGCACACCTGCTGCCGTCCCCTCGTGACAAGGTATAGTACTGAGTCCATGAATGACAAGGCCATTCCCTATTAACCGAACACGTAGGGGTCACAGGATATGCAAGTCCCTGTTTCAGGAGTTTGGGACCCAGAAATGAATGATACGGTCTCTGCCCCCAAGGAGTTCACAGTATAGTGTGGGACCAGTCAAGTAGATGGTCAGTTACAACATAATGTGTATAAGTGCCTGTTACAGAAGTGGAAACAAGAAGAGCTCCTATCCCAGCCTCAGGAAAGGAATCATGGAGCTTCCTGGAGGGGGTGACACCTAAAGAAAGAATCTTCTAGGGAAAAAAATGGGTTGGTCAGGGTATTCCTGAAAAAAATGGGTTCTAAGGGGGAAAAATGGGTTGGTCAGGGCTTGCATGAGTGAAGACACAAAGGTGAGTGACTCTCAGTAGAGTGAGATGGGAGTGTACAGATGTACAGTGTACAGATGATTAGGGCAAGGCAGAGGGTGGGTCCTGCGAGAGAGGGGGTGGAGTATGCAGGCAGGGTAGCCAGGGACAACTCAGAGACCTTATGTGTGCCTTATTAAGATCAGGAGTCCCTGAAGAGATTTGAGCAAGGGAGGCTGCAATTTTAGATCAGTCACTCTGGTGGTTAATGGGGAGAATGAACTGGAAAGGGAAGATCGGAGGTGGAGGCCAGTTAGGAATTATGCCAAGAGACTGAGCCAGTGATGATTAGGTCTTGAATTGTCACAGTGATAGTATAGATGAGAAGAGGAATAGATGTGAGAAATAAAGTCCCGGCAGACTGAGTCTGGTAATTGATTAGAAATGGTAGGGAGGGGAAATAAAAGAGGAAATCAGATGACCCCTTCTCCCCCGCCCCAGGTTTCTGACTTAGGTAACTTAAGTCTGATGACCTCATGCTTCTGCTCTGAACTCCACAACAATTCCCCATTTCGGAGTAAAAGCCAAAGCCCTTGAGTGGCTTGCAAGGCCCTACGTGATCTCTCTCCTCCCCCACCCCATTGTCTCTCTGACCTCATTGCCTGTAACTGTTCCATTGTTTGCCTCTGTTCCAGTCATGCCCGCCTTCTCATTCTTCCCGGAATATGGCAGCCATGTTCCCACCTTTGGGCAGATTCCACTCCCAAGTGGAAATATTGTGTAGATAGTGGGAAATACGGCTTCAAAACTCACTGGAGACATCTGGATTGGTGATAGAAATTGGATTTAGGAGGGAGTTGGCAGTCGAAGGATGTGTGGCTGTCCCCAGAGGTAGGGGTTATGCAGAGTAAGAAAGAAGAGGACCCCAAGGGCAGAGCCCTGAAGTCTCTCCGTGTAAGGAGTGGGAGGAGGAGGGGGGAGGGTGTCATGAAAAGGAACTGACAGCAAATATTTATTGAGGGTCTAGTTTGTGCCCAGTCCACCAGGTCTTAGGGATAGTCATTTCTCTGGGGCTGCTCCTTCAAATGTTCATGACCAAGACCAGAGACATAAGGGAGCTGAGAACAATCCACTGTTCTTATCCTCAGGGAGCTGGCTTTCTAGTGCCTTTGGGACATTTGAGCTCTCCCAATTGGCCTTCAGTATTAGAAGCAGCTTGAAGTAGTAGAAAAACCCTGGGTCTTAATAGCTAATCTGCTATCAACCTGATAGCTAGCCTTGTGCAAGTTGCTTCCTTCCTCCCCATGTGTCAAATGCGAGCCTTGGACAAGATGCTCTCTGTAAGGGCCCTACCTGCCTGTACAGTGGTTTCCTGCTTCTTCCCAAAGGGTATGTGATTAAGAATTTCACCCTGAGCCAATACCATCTTATCCCCTGGGCAGCACCCCATGGTCCCAATAGACTTTTCCTTCCTTAAGAAAGAACATGGAACCTACAGATCTTTGAATTGCCCCCTGAAATATAGGTCATTGTAGGTGATCAAAATGTTGAGTGGGGGAATGGGTGAGTGGATGGAGAGGGTAGGCAAATGGATGAATGGATAAATGGAAAGGTAAATTCACTGAATATTGACTGGACACTTACTATATGCCAGCACTGCTGTAAGGGCTGGAGTCTAGAAGTGAGCAAGATAGACTCACTGCTTTTGAGAAGTTTAAATGGGGGCTGAGTGATTAGGTGGAAGAGAGGTGAGTGGGTAGATGGATGAATGAGGGATAGGTGGATGGGCAGACAGATGAGTAGAAAGATTGTTGGAGAATCATGGGTTGATGTGTGGATAGATAAATACATGGATGGATGGTGGATGGATAGATGGATGAATGGGTAAATGGTGACTAGTGGATCGATAAATAGGTAAGTGGGGGATAGGGGTTGGATGGATAGCTGAAGGACAGAAGGATAAGAAGACATGAGCCTTGGGCCCAAAGAATCAGAAGGCTCTTTTGCTTTTCTAGAGAGCTCTGCCTAGCAGCTTAACATCCGGAGGATGACCCCAGCCCTCTTTGGTGCCACTCTTGGCCTCTCAGGGCCTCCCCTGTTCTGTCCTTCTAGAACGTGCATCAGAGCTCCTCTTTCACAAGTCATTAACACGTCACTTTGCTGGGGACTTCTGGTCATGAGCAGTATCACCATCGAAGCCTCCTAGGTGTTCAGGAACCATCACACACCTCTCTACCCTCAACTGGCAAGAACATCACCAGAAATCAAAGGCTTTAATAAAAAGGCAGAGGTCCTTCCCTCCTCCCAACCCAGGTGGTGCTCTGGAGTGGCTTCTCTGGGGTGGGGTTATGAGGGTGGCCCTGGCTTCCGACCCCCCACCCCCTGCTTGCTTCCTTCCTTCCTTCCTTCCTTCCTTCCTTCCTTCCTTCCTTCCTTCCTTCCTTCCTTCTTCCTTCCTCCCTCCCTCCCTGCCTCCCTCCCCTCCCTTCCTTCCTTCCTCCCTCTCTCCCTTCCCCACTTCCTCTCCCCTCCCCCTCCTCCTGCTCCTTTTTTTTGTCTTGCCAGATGTGTGGGCACATTGGTGGAACAGAATAGTCCATATTATTGGAATGGCTTTAATTTGGGCAGTTAACCAACTGTTATCAGTCAACCTGTTGGCAGAGATGAGCTCATGAATCCAAACCCAGCCTCGTAGCCAAACTCCCAACACCTTCAGGTCTAGGCCTCTGGCATCTGAGAGGATCCACCCTTCCTTCTGAGGAGCCACCTCTGCCACTAATGGCAGTGCTGAGGCCTCTCCTCCCGCGCTCTGGGGCCTCCCGCCTAGGGGAACATGTCACACCCGTTACTACCCAGAAGGGAGTATGGTCAGTTTTGCAGAGTTTGCATTTAAATCTGAGTCTGGGGGTACCTGGGTGGCTGGGTCAGTTAAGCATCTGACTCTTGGTTTTGGCTCAGGTCATGATCTCACAGTTTCATGAGAGGGAGCCCTACACCAGGCTCTGTGCTGCCAGCGTGCAGCCTGCTTGAGATTCTGTCTCTCCCTCTCCCTCTCCCCCCCCCTTCTCTTCTCTCACTCGTGCTGTCTCTGTATCTCTCAAAATAAATAGACAAATAGAAACTTAATAAATCTGGTCTGGTCACTTATTGGAGCCTCATGTGAAAGTCCATTCACATCTCTGAGCCTCGGTTTTCTTGTCTGAAAAATGGGAATAATTGTCCCTGTCTCACAGGGTCCTCGTAGGGGAGGGCCTACATACGTACTGCATACAAAGTGCTTAGCCCAGTGCCTGGCACAGAATAAATGCCCAGAAATGCAGGCTCTTATTTTCAAGATCAGCCTACATCATGTTCTCCCAAAATTCAACCTCCTTTTGAGTATTTCAGTGTCCTTTTGAGTGTCCTAAAAGTGTTTAATTATATTTAAATATAAAATTTGAATGAAGTAAAATTCAATTAATTTGGAGACTTTTTAGACAAATGGGCTATAATACTCCTTATAATGTTCAAAAGTGGGTATTTTGGAAAAGGAACCTCATAGGGTACAAAACAAGCTCATTCTTTGTGAAATGCTACACATTTGACCATTACTTAGACAGGTAACAGCAGATGAAGGGACAAAAGAATGGTGTACTTGAATACAAATATTCTCAAAAGGAGCTTGCATTTTAGGTAAAATGGTCATAAACAGAGAGCTGTTTGCCTCCTGCCTACTGTCCACCATCTCCTGGCTAGAAGAGCCTAGAAGCACCAAGCCCTGGAGGAGAGAGTCAAGGCCCAGAGGTGGGGCTCAGCCTCCATGGAGGGTTTTTGACCCCTAGGCAGCCCCCTTGCCCTTGCCCTGTGCCCCATCGTAGAACTCCCATCTTTTTTCCAAATTGTTCCGTCTTCCCCAGGCCACCCTCACTGTGTCCAGCACTCTGTGACCCACCTTCCCACACCCCACCAGCCCAGTTACAAATGGTGGTTTTCTGTTTATTGCTCAAAAACAAAAATCCATAAGCAAAGGCGGGGAGATCATGGGTTGGGAGATGGCATGAAGTGGGTAGGGGCCTTGTCCCTGCTTCCCCCCTACATCCCTCTTCCTATGACCCTGACCCTCCGGAGCCCAGGGGTTAAGCCTGGGGCCAGAGCATCTGGGAAGAGGCTTCATGGCCAAGGGAAGGGCAGAGCTCTCAGTCAGTCCTTTGGCAGGGGAGGGGTGGGGATGGGGGTGCCCTGGGCTGGAGGGGTCCCAGGAGTTGCAGGGGGGCCAGAGTTCCCCTCCCAGGGTCCAAAAGCCAGTAGGGCCAGAGGGGAGGGGCAGGCCCCTTGTTTGGCAACTGAGAAGAGGAGGCTTGGGCGGCAGGATGCTGGTTTATTTACTGTAAGGTCCCCAGGGCCATCAAAGCCCCCTCGTGGGACCAGGAGACTATTTACACATCTGGGAGGAAGGGAGCCAGAGGCAAGGTCCTCCTGCCCAGGAGGGGGAGGGGAGGGGCGTCCTGGGTCCTGCAGCCTTAGTCTTGGGGTTCAGATGGAAACTTCATACTCCCGTGTATCCTGGAGACAGAGAGGTGGGATCAGTTGCTGGAGTGGGAGGGGGTGGGGGAGGGAACAAAGTGAGAGGGGCCATCCACAAGGAAGGGGAAAGACCGTGGGCTTTTTAAAAATAACATTGATCATGAGGTTTGGGAGCCATGGGGTGGGAACAGCCCGTCAGTGTTTGGTTTCTCTTATGGTATCTTAAAATCACATACAAATCAGAGTTTCTGGATTGTCTTGAATAATTGGAAGATCTGGCAGTTGCGCCTGAGTCTCCACTAAGGACCAGATGGGCCGCAAGGTCTCCATTTAGCCACAGTCCTCACCACCCTCTATTGTTCACACCTGACTTGCTTTGTTCATTGGCGTGGCCTTTGTAGGCAGCTGAGTTTGAAATTCCCAGGACAGGTATTACAGAGACTTTGAGAGAAGGTAATGGAGTCCTGGGAGAGCTGAAAGATGTGGCACTCCGGGGGTAGGGGAAGGGCTCACCCCAGCTTCATACAGTGGATTGCTGAAGTCTGACTCCACAGTGATGGGGCTGTAGGAATGGGAGCCCGAGAAGCCGAAGAGGGATTTTCCCTGTAGCCTGGGAAAGGGAGGAGATAGAGGGGCTTATCGAGAGGTGAGCCCCCAACCCCCCCTCACCCAGGCTTCTGTGCCAGGCAGGCAGGACGTCTGCCCTGGCTCGCAGCTTCCCCGAGTAGGGTACTTACTTGGTGTAGTATATGTAAACGCCACTGCCGAGGACAATGACCAAGCCGAGGGGCAGCAGGATCGCCAAAGCGAGGTTCCCACCCTCCAACTGACGCGACGGGTCTGTGGTCTGGGTCACTAGGGAGAGGAGAGGCCAGTGAGCTGGGGTTGGGCCCAGCCCTGGGCTCTCCCAGCCTCCTGCCCTGGGCCTTGAAGCCTGGGCCTCACCCCTCCGGGGCCTGGCCTCCTGCCCCCGGCCTCTGCCTTGCCCCTCCCGACTCGGCCAGGCCTGGTTCTCCAACTGTGCCCTCACTGACCTTCCAGTTTTCGGTTGTCCAGGAGCTCCTCATAGGCCACTGCAGGGAGAGGAGGGGGAGGGGACGGGGTCTGAGCCAGGGAGGGAAGGAGGCTGGGTAGAGGCCGGGAGCCCAGTGGGGCTGGGCCGGACAGCCTGGTTCTCTCTGCCCTCTGCTCAACCTAAACTCCTTCCCTTGGTGCGGGCGTGGCAGGAGTAGTCAGGGCCTTCTTCCTCCTTTTCCAGACCCCGACAAGTTCAGGGCTCCTGGGCACTCTAAATTCATCAGGTCTATAGAGTTTGTCAAAAATAGGGAAACTGAGACTTATCCAGAGGGCACGGGACTTCCAAACCAAGGCCCCCTCTGCTGCATCCCTTAGGACAATTCTATCATACCCGTGAGGGTCAGAGCCCACAGGAGGTGAACGGGGAGCTCGGCAGGGCCCCTGTTGGTCTCAAATCTGTTTCCTGACTTTCCCAGCCCTGTCACTCCCCAGATACTGCTGCGCCCCCTCCTGCCCTGTCTGCCCAGGCACCTTTGCAGAGTGGGGGCTGGCTGGTCCACTGTGATGGGTGACCGGGCACACAGGTGATGGTGACCTCGCCGATGAGCTCAAAGCCCTCGTAGCAGAAGAAGCGCAGAGACTCGCCCGCCTGGTAGTGATGTTTATACAACGTCTGATAGCCATTCTCTGGCACCCCTGGGTTCAGGCACGGCTCATACTTCACTGCAGGGCACACGTCAGTCACAGGCCAGCTCGCTACTGAGCAGGCCACCCAGCCACCCTTCCCAGGGTGTCCGCAGACTTACAGGCACACTTGGGGACCCGGTCGCTCCACTTGGGTGTGCCTGTGTCCCGGCTGTAGCAGGTGAGTACGGCCGCCCCCTCCAGGCTGTACCCGGGCAGACAGCGGTACTGGACATGGGAGCCAACAGGGAAGCCAGCGTCCGAAGTGGTACGGTGCCCGTTGGTGATCTCACCAGGGTCAGCACAAGTCATGACTGTTGGCAGGAGGGCATGGTCAGGGGGAACTCAGCCCTTTAAGGATCTCCCAGAAAGCTTAGGGCTGAGCCGTGCACCGTCTTCCCTCTAAGCAAGCTCCCCTTTCCCACTATTTCCTCTGAATGAAGAGATCAGAAGTTGGAAAAACGTAAACCCCAGTGCATTTTTAGGTTTCAGGCTTCTTCCAGAAAAGAGTGGCAGAGGCAACCCAGGCCCTCACCCTAGGGTGAAATTTGAAATATGTACCACCATACCAGAGCAGCCCAGCACCGCCAGCCCTCAGCATGGTGGGTCCTGGGCAGGACACTAGCTGCCCTCTTTAATGTTTATTTATTGTTGAGAGAGTGGTAGGGGGAGGGGAAGAGAGGGAGCACGAGTGGGGAGGAGCAGGGAGAGAGAGAGAGGAACAGAGGATCCTAAGCGGGCTCTGTGCTGACAGCAGACAACCCAATGTGGGGCTCGAAGTCACAAACTGTGAGATCATGACCTGAGCGGAAGTTGGACCCTTAACCGACTGAGCCCCCCAGGCGCCCCAGCAGCCTCATTGGAGCCCTCCTGCTCAGCTCATTACTGTCCTTCCCAGCCCCCTGTGCGCTCCTAGAGCCGCCCCTGCCAGTGCTTGTTTACAATCTTGTTGTGGAAGTAACGATCATGGCCATTTCTTGTACTTAGACCTGCATGGGATGCCCTGCTAAATGTTTTACATCCACGGTATCCTACACCCTGATGGTCCCGAAAGGCCAACGCATCTCCCAGGGTTCAAGGCGGTCAAATAACTGGTCCATGGTCACTCAGCCAGGTCACAGCCACAAAGCCCTGGGCTGAGATTCGGAGACTTGAGCCTCAGCTCAGCTTCAGACTCAGTGAGCTGCCTTGGCCAGGCCCTATCTTCTCTGGGCCCTGCTCCATCCCTTTCTGTCCCTGTCCTGTCCTGTCTGGGTTTCAGACTGGACATCCTGTGAATCCTTCCAGAGATGAGGAGCTGTGTCATCCCGAAAGTTTTCCTTGTGTGCAGCCCACATCTGCCTTCCCGAACTTAAATTCATCGGTCCCACCATTGCCCCCAAGGGCCACGTGGAAGACCTCCAATCCCACGTCCTTGTGGCAGGCTTCCCCAAAATTGAAGAAAATGACAGGATGCCACTCCTTTCTGCTATTCGAAGAGATAAACACTCCCAGCTCCTTTAAATGGCACCTCTGTGAAATCTCCTGTCCCATCCCTGGACCCCTCCTCCCCCCCTTCCCACAGCCCTTCTTCACATTTATAGCAGCTCCTACTTACTGTTGACACCACTGTGTGAAGAACTTCATTTGCTCTTCACAGCCCCTATTCCTATTTCACCGACGAGGCAGCCAAGGCTCAGAGATTTTAAGCACTGTGCCCCAAATCACCCCACAGTTACCACTCTGTAGTATTCTGAGTTACGTGTCTGTCCCCCTTCTGGACTGTGAGCTCCAACAGGGTCTGGAGCGACCCCAGACGCCCCGCATAACCCTAGCCCCGCATAACCCTAACCCCGCATGGGGCTTCAACGACTGCATTAAAATAAACCAAATTCTCTGACCAGCCTAGGCCCTAGTAAAGTGACTCCCTGTAAGGTCGAGGCTTGGGGACTGAGAGGCTGGAGCAGGGTCTAGAATGAAAAGAGCAAGCCGAGAGCTGGCTGGGGAGGGGTGCAATTCAGCCTTCCGGGGCCAGTAGGCCGTGGGGCAGGGCTGCGAAAAGCTGAGGCTGGACCCAGGGCCCGAGTTGGGGGGGGGCGGGGGGGCGGTTGGGGCCCAGAACAGTGCAGGTGAGGGATGCAGCCCAAAGATGAGAGTGGGTCCAGAGAGGACAGTTTTGGGACACCGTGGATAGGAGGAATGGAACCCAAAGGGTAAGGGGACGGGGCCTGAGCAAGATCCGGGCAGAATCCAGAGCGAAGGGATGAAACCCGGCCGGGATAGGGGCGGGGACAAAAAGGGACCGAAGCGGGACGCCGAGGGGTCGAGCGGAGCCCCAGTTGAGCAGTGAAACCCAGATGGGGAGGGGCGGGGCCGTGAGGGATGTGGGCGGGGCCCGAGCTCACTCTTTTGGCAGGCGGGCGGCGCTGCGCTCCAGGACAGGTCCCATTGGCAGGTGAGAATGTCTGAGCCGAGGAGCTCGTAGCCAGGCTCGCACTGGTAAGTAAGCACCGTGCCCCGGATCAGGTCCCCGTGGGAGGCTGTCCTCCAGCCCCACTCCGGAGGTGGCAGCTCAGGGCACGTGTCGTTCCTCGGGACCTCTGCAGCGAGAGACAGCGAGTTTGGAGGCTGCCCTGCGAGTGACTCGGGGCGCTCTTCCAGCCTCGAGGACTTCGCGCTCCTCCCGGGATCTCCGGCCTGCTGGACCCCTGCCCATTTCAGGACCCTAGACTTCGGTACCTTTGAAGTGCAACACGAACCCCTGCCCCAGGCCTGGGTTTGGGGGCCCTGGCGGTGCCTGGAACTGCAGCGTGAGGTCGGGCCCAGAGGAGAGGAGGCGGCGGCGCGGTTGAGGTCCCCGCAGCTGGGCCAGGACTCGGGCGCTGGGACCGTCCCCATCGAACAGAGTCAGCATGTCCCCTTCGCGCACATTCAGGCTGCGGGGGGGTGGGACCAGATGTGGGGGCTGGGTTACGATCGGCCCCTCCTCCTCAACCTGGTTCTGCTCAATCCTTAACTCAGTTCATTAGTAATCCTACCTACTCTCCAGCCCTGCCCACATTCTCCCATCCCAGGCCTGGCCCCGTCTTTTGCCCAATTTTGGGCTTCTCCTCTGTGCTAGCCGCTCCTGGGTTCGCTTGTTCTGTGGCTCTTCCCAGTTCCTGCTTCCCCTTTCCCAACCTAACTCCTTACGAACTTGCTCTCTCACTCTGGTCCCTCCTCCATCACCGGGTGATGCACAGGTCGCACAAGCCCCGCCCTGACCAATCACAGGCCGCGTTCATAAACCAGCTGACCAACTGCAGGCCCCGCCTGAGTAGCCGCGTGTCCCCTTCGGGTTCCGTCCGTCACGTGACGTCTCACACCAAATCAGCTCACTGGATTCTCCCCACACCCACACCCACCTTGTGTGCTGGTGATGATACAATAGCTTGGGCCCTGGAAATTGCTCCAGGGGCGGCCTCAGAAATAGCCAGAGTGGGAGACACCAGGCCAGAGCCCCCTGCTCACTATACCCCCCGCAGAAGACCGCATTACCCCATTTCCTTCTCCAAAATCGCCTGGCTAGTAATTTGTACCTAGGTCTACCCGACAACCCACACCCCCATCCTGAACCCCAAGTCGCCTCTTTCATCGGATCGTATATTCACTAAATCCTGTGTAGTTGTGCGAGCCAGCGGGGCTCAGATGCAGGCTAGGCTGTTGCCATACCACACTTCACCGACCCACGCCCAACGCACTCCCGCAGCACCCAAACGTACATCTCCACTTGGAGCAAGATGCGCTTCTCTTCTTGGACATGTAGGCCCCACACGCAGTCCTGGCCGGGGCTATAGCTCTGGGGCCAGTCAGGCGAGAGGACCACACCAGCTGCCTCTGACAGCTCCCCTCCACACATGGCTAGGGTGGAAAGGGGGTCAGATTCAGAACCCAGGCGGACAGGCGTCTCCTGTTCACCAGACCTCACTGCTCCCTATTGCGTGGACTAGACCGCCTCGCAGGTTTCCGGCTATCTATTAGACACCTGTTTCTCAACACACCCAGTCCTCTTGTACGCAATCCCCAGGCCTGCTCTCAATTAACCCTGCCCACGCTCTACCCTATGCATTACCCCCAACCTGTGACTTAGCTCTAGTTCTAGCTCTTCAAGGCATTTGGGTTGTGACCCCTAAATTTTGTAACGAACCCACCAGTTATTTCGCTAAGAAAACTATCTCTGAAAGGGACAGGGATTTACCCAAGGCCTGGGTTTATTAGGTTTGGATAGGTAAGTCTCCTCCCTGAATGGCTTTCCCAAGATTCCCAGCTCAGGAGGAGTCTGTAGACGGAAGGACCTCCTGGGGATGTGGAGCACTCACCCTTGCAGGCTGGCTCTGTGTCGTTCCAGTGGGGCTCTGTGGGATCCACACATTCGATGGCATTTGGGGGGCCAGGGGGCTCTAAGGCGTATCCTGGGAGGCACGAGAAGGCGGCCAGTGCCCCTGGGCGGTACTCAGGGTCCGTGGTGGTGACATTGCCATGTGCCAGGAAGGGGGCAAAACAGCGATCTTCTTCAAAGGCTGGAGAGGAGTCAGTCACAGAAATTAAGCATTAGGATAGGCCTCAGAGGGCTCACACTGGGGGGACTTGGGCTGAATTCAAGTGTCACTTGGCCATTTGGTGGGCTGTTTACAATGGAATGCCTTTGGGCTTAGCCTTCACTCTCTAGTCTCCCCAAACCCCACACTTCTCATTCACACATTTATGTTACTTTCCTGGCCTCTGGAGGAAAACTGCTAGGCTAGTCAAATCCCAACTCCCATTCTACAGTGGAGGAAACTGAGGTCCAAGGACAAAAAGTCACTTGCCCAGTGTCACACACTAGGGCAGTGGCAGAACCAGGTCTCAAACTCACATTGCTTGATTCGCAGCTAGAAACATTTGGTTTTGGAAACTGCAGAGCAGTGAGGGGAAAGGGTGCCTTTGGAGAACTGGCTCGTGTAAGTGTGTTCTGTCCTTAAAAATAACAGTTTCTGACTACCCCTAATCATCCATGCTGTGGCTAGAATACAAAAGTGCAGTGAATGCAGAAGCTACTCAATTTTTACTTTGGACTAAGTCAGCAAAAATGAACATTTGGAGAGTATTTTAGTTTTTGCACGTGATCATATCTTAGCTGCAAAACTATATGTGAAGAGAAATCTGAAGCTCATGGAGCAGCAATGGCCCACAACTAGGGAGGCAGGGATTCTTTTCACATTCTCAAAGATAACATGCAATTTGTTTTTCAGATCCACTGTTGTAGTTTACTGTTACTTAACCTCATGAGGTGTCATGTCCAAATCCTATGCACCCATCAGGGCCCAGTGCCAATTCCATGTCTCCCTTGATCCATACCAGACACTAGCCCCTCATTTTCTTTATCTCTCTCCTGCTACTGTTTGCACAAGTCTTCTGCTCCAGCCACACTGAAATTCTGTTTCCCAAATATACCAGGGCTTTCTATGCCTCTTTACTGTTACTCACCCTGTTCCTTTCACCTGAGATGCTCATCCCTAATCTCCCTCTTTTATTTTTTTTTAGGTTTATTTATTTATTTTGAGAGAACAACAGAGAGTGAGTGTGGAAAAGGCAGAGTGAAGGAGAGAGAATCCCAAGCAGGCTCCATGCTGTCAGCACAGAACCCCACTTAATGCTCCATCTCACAAACCATGAGGTCATGACCAGAGCAGAAACTGAGTCAGGCCCTTAACTGACTGAGCCACCAAGATGCCCTAATCTCCTTCTTTTAAAATTGTCTCTATCCCAGTGCCTGGCTAGTAGGTAGGGTATGAGACTCTTAAAATTCTCTCTATCCTGTAAAGCCCAGCTCAAATGCCTCTTCTCCCATGGTTGCTGACCTCTTTGTTTCTACCTGTCCAGCATCCAGTCCCCCTTCTTCTGTTTACAACACTACTATTTTCATTTTGGGACACGTGCCTCCCCCATTTCCAGTCTATGAGGTCCAGTTGGGGTCAACTCTGGATGGTCATGTGATGTGGATCTGCCAATCCTAACACCTCCTGCCCCTAGCTTCATGATTGGCTCAGGCATAGGCACATGACCTAAACCAGGGAAATGAGAGCTCTTCTTGGCATTTCTGTTGAGAAAGTGCTACACTTTTTCTTTCTGATAGACTTACTAAGTTGGCAGTGTATCAGTCGGAACTGCTAAGTCCACCACATACTGAAAGCCTGACAATGAAGCCAACACAGAGGAAAGACCTGAGAGATTAAGGTAACTGGACTCTTGGCTGTGTATCTTCATCCAGACATACATGTAACTTAAATAGAAAAAGCCACTTCTGGAATTAGAAGGGGCCCATACAAGCAGAGGGGATTCTTACAGTTTGGGGTGGGAAGGCAAGTTAGGTTTCAGGGATCCAACAACAGAGATGAACAGGGACACTTATATTGTGCTTGTGACTGTACCTGGCCATCAGGAAGAGGGGAGAGTGCAGGAGTTGGGATCCCCAGAGGAGGGCGGTTACCTTCAAATCGGAGGCTTAGCAGCAGCGGGTTGGCAGGTGTCTCTGAAAGCAGCTCCACATATAGGGACTGGGCATCACTGATGAGACCCCGCTCTGGGACATCATCCATATCTGAATCATAGATGACTGGGGAGAGGGGACTGCCCCCTGAGCGCACCATCAGCCTGGGATGGACAGAAGGGTGGCCAGGAGCTCAGTTTCCCATCAGAACCTCTCCTAACTCATTTTCACAGCTATTGTTTTCAAACATGGACTATATGCCAAGTACTCTAAGCCTTTACACATTTTACCTCATTTAATTTTCACAAGAGCCCTTGAGTCAGTACTACTTGTTATTCCTTACTTTATAGATGAGGACATGGAAGCCCAGAAAGAATAAATAACCTGCCCAGCATCACATAGCGACCAGTGGCAGAGCCGAGATAGCAGTTAGACAAGAGAGGGTACCGATGATGATGATGATGATGATGACAAACACATTGACAGTGCTCGCTGTGGGCCAGGCACCCTTCTAAGTATTTCATGTATCTTAACCTTTATCCTCACAGAAACCTTCAGAAGGAGGTCCTATTATCGCCACTCTACAGGAGAGGAAACTGAGGCACAGAGAAGTTTAGTGATTCTAAGTTGACACAGCTATACCGCCTAAGAAGGGGAAGGCCTAATTAATTTTTGTTTGACACAAATTTTAACTGGGATCCACCCCAGATCCATCTGACTCCCCACTGCAGCCTCCCTATTTCCCGGAGGTGGGGACCTCTGACTCAAAGCGCAGATCCTCACCGGTCATTGTCCTCATCCAGTGAGACCCTCTCGAAGTGCAGGTGAAGCCGGCGTCCCTCAGCTGCTTCAATGATCCAACGGCAGGTGAGGTTGGGCCCTGCTGCTCCCCCAGGCTCAGGGGACACAATGCGGCCCAGTGTAGCATTGTGGATGGTGCCACCACAGGATGCTGTGGGTAGGGGGGGGGTATATGTTAAGGTGACTTGTCCTCCTGTCTTCAGAGCTGTTACACCCACACCTTTGGTTGGGACCTGGCCTCAGGGTGGTCTCTGCCCTACAGGCTCATAGCAGAGGACAGGACATTTCCAGGCCACCACTCAGATAGGGAGTCAGCCCTAAAATAAGAAAATCCCAGAATGGACACCCCCTACGATGGAAATTCTGCTAATATCAAGACTCCCCAGATGTGGAAACCCTTGCATGTGAAGTTATGGGGGATCCCCAAATTGAAGCCCTCAAGTGGAAAATCTTCAAGATGGGCAGGATAGAGACCCGCTAGATATGGACCTCAAGGATGGTGGCCTTGAAGATGAGGAGTCTCTGAGAGAAGACGCATCCAGAATGGCGACTCCTCAAATGGAAACCCCCTAGGTGGGACATCCCCAGATAGAGACCCCCAAGGATGCAGATTCTCAAGGGACAGAGACGTTCAGTGTAAAGAGCTCCAGATGGAGACACCAGGATAGGGACTCTTCTAGGCAGAAACTACTTCAAGATGGATATTCCCCAAAGATGGAGACTCCCAAGATAGTACCCTCCCAATGGGGTTGCCAGGACAAGTTCCACTTATCATGCAGGAGACTCACCCATGCAGCTGGGGGGTTCACCACTCCAGGCTGGCCGGGTGCCATTGAGGCAGATAAGGGTCTCCTCGCCCTGCAGCTGGTAGCCGGAATCACAGTGGAAGGTGGCAGTGCCCCCAGGGTGCAGGTCTGTCACGCTCACATCCCCATGGGCCGGCCGGGGAGGGAAGCCACAGCTCAGAAGATAGGCTGGATCAGGCAGAGCAGGAAGAAGAAGGACTCATTTCCCCAAGCTGCTCTCACCAATCACCTAGCACTTCCTTCCCTCTTCCCACATCCCCCTGGAGGCACAGACTGGCTCCATATTGGAGTTTTGACATGGCCACTTGGTCTCATGAAGAGTTAATGTCAATATCCCTCATCTCCCCTAATCTTTGTAATCTACCCACTTTGGCTTCAATTTTAGAGATGAAGCGTCTGAGATTCAAAGACATTCTGACTATAGTACCTATTTGGTGTGTGACCTCAGGCAAATCAGTTGACCACTCTGAACCCATCCAGCTCTAATTACAACAAATAGTATTTCTATTTGTTTAGAGCCTGTTCAGCTTCTAAAGTGAGGTAATGCAGCACTTTTGAGGTAGCCAGAGTTAGACTGTGATCCATTTCCCAGATGTAGAAATTGGTTATTAAGTACCTCATCATGTTTTCTCCCTTCTACCCACAGACTCTCTTCCTCGGAGGCACATGGTGGTAGTAGACTCCCACTTTCATCCAGAGAAGCCACATGAAACTCTTTTAGGAACTTTGATTATCTTGTCATTAAAGACCTTCATACTCAGTGTCCCCTAAATGAATCCGCCAGTGAAAGTGAAGCACTAGGGAAAGCGTTGCTTTCCTTAAAGAACTGTTTCTCTTCTCTTCTCTTGCAGTGAGAACTATCCAATCTCTCTTTTTGTGCCAGCTGCTAAGGAGCTCAGAACCAGATTGAGGCTTGTCCCTAGCAACAAGGGCCTGTCCATCTACATCTATTTTTTCATCTTTAATATGCACTACCTGGTACCAATTTTCTTTTTATCTTATTTAACTTTTCTGGGTTTTTTTTTTTTTAAGCCTCCTGAAATTCTTGTGGACTCCTGTGAGATAAATAAATAGAAAGTGACTTTGGGGATGCCTGGCTGGCTTAGTCAGAAGAACATGCGACTCTTGATCTCAGGGTCAATTATTGTCGACACCCCATGTTGGGTGTCGACAGTAATTAAATAAGTAAACTTAAGAAAGAAAGAGAGAGAGAGAGAGAGAGAGAGAAAGCAAGAAAGCAAAGAAGGAAGGAAGAAAAGGAAGAAAAGGAAGGAAGGGAGGGAGCGAGGGAGGGAGGGAGGAACAAAAAAAAAAAAAAGAAAGGAAGAGACTTAGCAGTAAACAACAACTCTAAATTTGGTCCTGACACAGTTCTTTGTGTCTGTTTCAGACCAGACAGAGTTCATCAAGAAGGGCTTCCTGGCAGAGGCGCACCAAAGCTGGGTCTCTGTAGGAGGGGTAGGCGCTGGGTAGCTGTGTTTGGAAGGTACCAGTTTGCCTGGGCCTTTACTTTTGCTGACTCTCCAGCCCTAAGTGATTCTGTCAGAGACCTGGTCTCTCACTGTCTCAAAATTCAATAAGCATTTCCTTGGCTGGGTGCTGGGCACAGAGAGGTGAAAAAGACCCCCAGGTCTTGTCCTTTGGGAGTCCATAGTGCATGGTGATAGACACAAAACCTTCTAGAATATAGTGATTTAAGTAAATATTAGCCTTTTGATGGCTCTCCATGATTAGCGGAAACAAGTCCAAATGCTTTGGGTGGACATTCAAGCCCCTTCCACAGCTGTGTCCAGTGCAACAAGCCAAGCTTCGGTTCTTAGCACCCACGACCCGTGTATCCTACACAGTGTAGTTTTGTGACTTCCATATCTTTTCACACCATTTCCCCCACCTGCAAGGCCCTTTTCTTGCTCTTTTTCATCTCTCAAGGAGTAACATAAGTACCACCTCTTCCAGGAAGCCTTCCTCACCCCTCCCCTTTCCAAGTGAGTTAGTTTCTTTCTTGCCTCTACACATGCGCATGCATAATTTTATCATCACATTGCTGTCTATTGCTATGCCAAGACAGAACCAGGCCTTATTTATTTTGTCTCCCCAAAGCCTAGCCTAACTGATCAACTGATTCAGCAAAGAGGTTTTTTGGAACAGTACACAAGAGCACTGGATTTGGAGCCAGGCAGACCTGAGTTCCAGGTCCAGCTCCAAGACTTATTAGCTGCATGACACTGAGCAGGTGATGTCACCTCTAGGGCCTGTCACCTGTAAATGGCAGTAATAATTACTATCATTGACAACTGGCCTTCAGGTTAAAGGAAAGAAACACGCAAAGCACCTGACACCTAGAAAGCACTCAGAAAATCTTAATCACTTGCCACTCAATCTCAGTTAACGAATGCCTGGGAGTCAGGGGACTGACTGCTGACCCTGCAATGAACTTGCAGATGGCTTAGCATCCATCTGACCTTTCGTTCTCTCAGAGCTGGGGGTCACCCTTGGGGGTGCTGAGAGATGCAAAGGAAACCACAGTTGGTGCAGGGGTTTTGTAGAACGTTCGCTGGGCTTGGTGCCAGCAGTGATGGAGCCTTTGGCCTTTCAGAGGAGCTAATGAGGCCACTCTGGACCAGAGGCCCCAGCGAGTGCAGACTGGGGAGCGCTTAAACAGGGCCTCAGTCCCAAAGGTGCCTGGAGAAGCCACAAAGCAGGGAAGACTGAGGCAGGTAATGAAGGCCAATTTATGCAATAGCCCTGCTTCCCCAAATGTTCTACTTAGTCTAAAGAGTTCTATTTTCAGTGCCCTAGGGAAGTGGCTGCTTAAAAGAGCCAGCCAGGGGCCATTTCGTAAAATCGGAAGTCTGGCCCTGGGTCCTGGGCCCTCAGGCCTGCCCTGGTTTCCTGCTGACCTGCCCACCAATTGCATGGCCCCCAACTCACTGGTCTCCCCACAAATAGGTCTCTCCACCTTGCACACATGAGCCCCTGGGGCTGGGCAGAGGCCTCAGGAGAAATTAGAAAGGGTGTGAGGAAGGGGTACAGGTTGTGTGTGAGCTCGGCGAGGCCCCCAAGGGGTCTGGGGTCAGCAGAGCACACAAGGGGCAGGCAAGGCCACGAGGTGATATGAAGGGGACACTGGGCCCAAACATAGTTCCCTCTCTGTTTCCCAGGGAGCACAGGGACTTTGGAGATGGGAGAAGTGTCTGGAATGGGACAGTGGGCTGGGACTGTTGCCTCATGCACACGTGTGTGTTAGAACATACCCTTGCACTGTGGGAAGGTTCCCGTACACACAGGTGAGTGCCAATGTCCACCTGTCTGCAGGCTGTCTGTAGTGGTTGCTCATGAATGCAGTTGTGCATGAATACAACTCCCTCTTATGCCCCCCAAAGTCAGCAGGGTCTTTCTAGGCCACCAATCTGACTCTGTCACTATCTTGCTTAAAACATCTCAAAATGTCTCCATACCCCTTGCAGGATAAAGTCACCGGTACTCCTTACTGAAGCTGATAAGGCCCTCCATGATCTGAATCCAACCTACCTCCCAGTCTGGTCTCTTATAGGCTGCTTCCCGCCCACCACTCTCTGGGTTTTTCTGTACCAACAACCGACATTTCTGAGCTCTCACTGTGTACTACACACTATTTTCAGCACCTGACATGTATTAGTTAATTTGATCTTCCTAATAAGACCATGAGCTAAGTATAATGATCCCCATTTTTCAGATAAGAAGTGAGGTACAGGAAGGTCCAGTAACTCGCCCCAGGTCACACAGCTAGGACAATTCTATCTTCCGTGCTGAATTACTGCATCCCCTCAAGGGGGGTCATGCTTTTCATCCATCTGGACTCTTGCCTTCCTCTTTCTCCCCCCCCACCTCCCCCTAGTAACTCATCTTTAGGTCCCACCTCCAAGAAGGTGTCCCTGTATTCCTTAGAAGACATTTAGGTCCCTTTGAAATTTGTTCCCTCTGCCTGTATTTCCCTCATCATAGGGATATAGGTCCGAATCTCACTGAATTATAATCATCCTGATTGCTTGCCCATCTCAAGGATTCTGAGTTCCTTGAAGATTTACATCTGGCTTGTTCATTCCTCTCCCCAAGGATAACACAGGGCCCATATGAAATGGGTGCTCGATAAACATCTGTTGAGTGAATGGAGGTCTGTGTGCATACCCAGGCACAGGTCTGTGAGTCTGTGAAATAAATGTATATAGATCTCCTCTCTGGGCTCTGCCCCCAGGGTCCTAGCCAGGAGAAAAGGCTCCTGGTGATGTCCCCTGTGCCCAGTATGGCCCCTGCCCTTCCACCAGCACCCCAGATTCCTCACCCTGATAGTGGATCCTGAAGCCACCGCCCCTTGGGACCTGTGGACTCTGAAAGTGCAGGAGCAGCCGGTTGGTTGGACTCCTAAGGACCTGTCCTTCTCCCAGCATGGAGGAGTTGGCCAGGAGTCGGGGGGCCAGGCCCGGGGACCCCCCACCAGCCAGCACCAGGAGTTCTTCCTCCCGAGACAGGTTCAGCGTCTGCACCTAGAGAAGCCAGACCCAGACCCACCCCCCCCAGGATAAGTCAGCTCGGGTAGGTGACCCCTAAGTCCCCCACCCTTTGCCTTTCTTTCCCCTGTATGTGGAAGCCAAATATCACCGTGACATTGGTCAAATTACAGAACTCTAGGAGTCATTGAGATCCTCAGAAAACAGGCCCATTAGAGTTAGAAAGCAGGTTCTCTGGTTCCCAGGCCAAAGCTTTGCACACCCCTGGGCCTAGAGGAAAGGGCTTGGGGGCCTCAAAGTCCAGTTACCTGGATCTCAATGCCATAGCCAGGGTAGACATGGATGCTGTATGTGCAGTCCAGGAGCCCCAAGGTGCGGCTGGCAGCGCTCCCCAAATCTGGAGACTCCACATGCCCTTCGCCCTCAGAGATGTTGTTATTACACAGAACTAAAGAGATAGAAGTGGCTGGAGTTGGGAGAATCCCTGTGTTCTCCCCCTCCCAGCCAAGCAACTCTGGGGTCCTCACCTGTCTTGTCCCTAGCACCCCCACCCCCTTTATCCAGTGCTCCCTCTCCCACCACTCCCCCCTCCCGTGCCCACAACTCCCCTCCCCAACCATCATGTAGATAAAACACATAGAAAGGTGTTGGTGCATAGCAAGGGTATATAAATGCCAGCCTTCATTATTATTGAGGAGAAGCCCAGACCCCTTCTTCCACACGTTCCCGGCAGCCTCTCCCCCTGCATATCCGCTCCTCTCCCACATTCATACTCTACTTCACACTGTCCCCCTCCCTTTTCAATCGCCTCACCTGGACTGGTCACAGTGGTGGTAACAGTTGTCGTGGTGATAATGGTGGTCGTGGTCTCCTCCTCTCCTCCCTCAGGCCCGAGGGGTGGGCCTGGGGAGGCGGGGCCGGGAAGGGGCGGGGCCGTAGTTCCTGGGGGCGGGGTCAGCAGCTCTGGCGCGGTGGGGCCTGCCCCCCTGCCCCCTTTAGGGGTTACGGCTGTTGTCAGAGGCCCTGTCCCTGGCTCAGTGGCCCGTGGCAGGGAGGGCGCTGCAAGAGTCTGGCCGGCTGGAGGGGTGGCTAGTGTGGGGTCTGGATCAGATCCTGGGACAGTGCAAGGGAAGTCAGGGCACGGAAGGAGCATATTGGTGGGCCACGGGTAGGGAGCAGGGCTGAGGGAAACGGGGGTCGCCCCCACTGAACCCCAAAGACCTCCCCCACAAGGTGCAGTTCCCCCACCTCTGTCTTCCCACCCGAACTCTGAGCCTCCTCCCAGGGCTTCCACGGCCTGACCCCACATCCCTCCCTACCTCTGTGCCTAGGCCCTTCCACTCTGACAGTCTCCTTGAGCCTCTCCATGCCTCCCCGTTCAGATCCGACTCCCCTTCCTGCATACCCCTTTCTCTCTCCTCTCTCTTTCTCTTGCTCACTCTCGAACTCTTCTCTGTTTAGTATTCTCCTGGCTCTCTGACTTTATGACTCTAAATCTGCTACCCTCTGCATTTCTCTCTTTCTCTCTCTGTGTTTCTCTCCCCCCTATTCCTGAGTCTGGTTCTCTGAGTTTCCATCTGTATTTCTCTCTGATGGTCTGTTTTTCTGTCTGGCTCTGTCTCTTGCTCATTCTGTCTCAATTTCCCTGGTTCTCTGTCTACGCCCAGTTTCAGCACTCTCTAACCATCACTGTCTGAATGTCACCGGCTTGGGTTCCCATTTCCCTGAGTTAATTCCCTCCCTCTCTGTATGTCACTCTTGCCACTCTGGGGGCCTCACCCGGCAGGTAGCCCATCTCTGGACCCCTCCTCAGCAGGGCCCCATGGAGCAGCTCGGCCAAAGCCTCAGAGGCTACTGTGGGGGCCTCACTTCCAGGCTCTGGCAGTACCTCTTCTTCCTTCAGGGGCAGACCTAGGAGACGAAGTTGTGTGAGTCCTTCCACTGCCCCACACTCCTTCCTTCTCCAGAAAGATCTTTTCCAGAGCTCTTCCTCTCTCCTCAGTCAGCTGGGTCTGCAGGAGCTCAGAGGGTCCCAGACTGGGCTGAGAGCCAAGATTGGAGGAGGGGCTCCCAGCTGCCCGCACACACTCCTACACCTTCCTCTCTCTTTCCTCCCAGGCTGTGTGGACCTTCAGTGAACCCTGGACAGCGCCAGCAGTGTGGAGAGGTGCAACAGTGCTACCTACCTTTCCCCCTCAGTGGTGCTCTTCCCCCAACCCTGGAGCTCTGCGGAGGGTCTGGCAGCACCTCCCAGCCCTTGCTTCCGCAGTGCCCAGCTTTTTTCTGGGTTTCTGTCTCTGCAGTGTGGTGTTCTCTCCCTCTCTCTCTCTCTCTCTCTCTCTCTTTCTCTGCAGTCTCTGCCAGCTTCCCGGGAGTCTGGCGAGGGGTCAGATTAGAGGACTGAATATCTGGTCTCTGAGCACTGCCTCTGTGCATCTGTCTTTGTCCATACGTCCAAGAACGTTTGTGTGTGCGGTGCCTGGCATTTCTCCCAGCACCTCCATCTCCCACCCAGGTACCCTGCATGCTTCTGCCGCCTCCGCAGACATCCCCCCCAACTGCCCCAGCCCTTCTTCCTGGATTTAACCCCCGAGACTCTGGCAAAAGCTCCCCTCTTTCATTTCCCCACCTCCTCAGTATGGGGGGTTAGGGCTCCAGGCACAAGCGAGAAAGCCCTGGCTTGCCCCTTCCCCATCAGCTGTACCCCTCCCCTCCCCCAGAAGCTCGGAAAGCCCAGGATGTGCAGAGAAAGGATGGTAGACGACCCAGCTGAGGACCTTCCCAGGGCCTACCCCCACGCTCCCATGTCCTTACCCTGAATCCAGGGACAGCTCAGCAGAATTAGGAACAGCAGCTGGGGAGGCGGCGGGTGCTGGACCCTGGGAGTCCCCATGGCGACTCACACCGATTTCTCTCCTCTGCGCCTCTCCTGAATAATCTAGCTGTCACCTTTCCTCCGTCTCCTTTTATCTTTCCCTTTAATTTTTTTTTCCTGCTAGCAGTTAGCAAGAAAGACAATTTCTCTGTCCCTTGGGATGGAGGGGCAGAATTGGGCTGGAGGTCGCCTGGATCCCACTCCTCCTTGCCCAGTCTCCTCTGTCTTCTGCTCTCGGGTCTGTGGGAGAGGGGGCGCGGCTCCGGCTGCAGGGGGTGGGACCAAGAAGGCCGAAGGGGCCGGGTCGCTTGGGTTACCCTCTCACTCGGGCGCCTGGGGCCCCGAGCTGGCTGGATCCCAAATTGGAGGAGTAGGGGGAGGCAAGACAGCTTCAGGGGGTCTGGGGTGGGGTCGAGGATCAGGAGGGTCCCTACTGTGCTCTAGCGGGGCTTGGCGGGGAGGGGACAGGGTTGCGGAACCCGGAGAGCCGACGCTCGGGCACTGGAGCTGCGGGAGGGAGAAGCTGAGAAAGGTGTTGAACCCACGTCAGATCCTGGGGACGGGCGAAGGGAGGGGCCGGGATTTATTTGGGGGCGACGTTGGGGGGGGTGAGGGAGAAGGAGGAAGTGCAGATGGAGGAAGGAGGGACCACATGAGCCAGACCGTAATCCTCACTCCCGCGGCCCCTAGGGGAGGCAAAGGAAACTCTGGTCCTAGCTGTAATTACAACCTCTTCCCCCAGCCTTTCCAGCACATCTGGAATCTGAATCTCCTCTTCCCAGGGTGCCGAGGGGTGGCACAGCTGGGTTCACGCTTGCTCAGCTCCCCAATATGCCCCCTACCCACATCCAGGACCCCCACCCCCCACAGGATTTCCCTTTTCTCTTTTATAGCTCATGTGAAATGGGCTCCCCTCCTCCAGGAGAATGGCAAGTTCCCATGTTTATGAGAAGTCGAAGGGGCGACAGGCCGGGATCTGGGGAGGGGAAACCCCTTCCCTTACATTCATGACCCCGGCCAGGGCCCAGGCGGCTTCAACTTTGATTTTTTTTTTTTCTCCTCGTCTCTCTCACAACGCCTCTGGGGCGCCCTTTTCAGCACCACCAGCCTGCGGACAGCTCTTCTCAGCCCAGCCCGAGCGGGCCCGGCCCCCCGCACCGCCCGCGATTGGCTGAAGCCACCCTCACTATCAGGCTCCCGCTGGGGGCTGGCTCTAGTGAAGGAGGAGGGGGAGGGGAGTCACAGGCCGACTGGTCAAGGAATCTGCAGACCTGTGGACCGGCTGCAGCGTCCCAGTCCTCAGTCCGCGAGCGCTGGCCACGTCCATCAGTCCGCGCGCCCGCCCCGCCCCTTGTCTTGCCACGCCCCTCCCTCAGCCCCCGCCCCTTCTTTTCGCATTGCGGGGCGGCCGGCGGTTGGCACAGTGCCCCCTGCGCCCCACGTGGCGCCCCGTCGGGGCGGGGAGGCAAATCCGGAGACGACCCCCCCCATCCCGGCTGAGATGCGGCTGCCACTGGGTGGGGGCGGGGGTAGCTAAGCTGAGAGGACTGTGGGGAGGGGTGACGTCAGGGTGAGTGGGAGCCAAGGAAGGAACGAGTAGGAGAGAGGAAGGGAGGGGGGAGAGAGGGAGAGGGAGAAGGAGAAGGAGAAGGAGAGAGGGAGAGAGGGAGAAAGACCCGCGGGTCGGGTCGAATGAGAAGCGAGGGCAGAAGGGGAGAAGGGGGAGGAAGGAGACAGAGAAGCCGCTGCGGAGGACGACTGGTTGCGGGTTCCCGGGGCTGCGGGTCCAGGTGGGGTAGGAACTGCTGTCCGGGGAAGCTAGAAGGGAGGGAGAGCTACAAGAGGCGCGGGGGGAGGAGAGGGAAGACAGGAGAAAGGAGAGGGGGAGACAGAGAGAGTGGGGAAAGGAGAGGCTGAAGGAGAGAGGAAACTGCCGGAAGGAGAAAGGAGAGGGGGTGGGGGGGAGAGAAGAGGACAGAGTTGAAGGAGAAAAAAGAGGTAGAAGAGATAGAAGGGAAGAAAGAGAAAGGAGGGTTGGAGGTATTTGAAGGAGGTGAGAAAGAGGGAGCTAGAAGGCGAAGAGAAGACCTCAGAAGGAGACAGAACCAAGAGTGGGAAATGTGGAGGGGAAACAGCCCAGGGGGTAACCCTGGCGCAGCCACAGAGGGAACCGGTGGAGAACTGGGGGGACAGGGGAACTGGGGTCTAGAAGATGCCCCAGACCTCCTGGCCAGGGCCTCCCTGCCCATCATGCCTACATGGCCATCGCCCCTGGCCTCCTCAGCCCTAACCCTGCTCCTTGGAGCCCTCACTTCCCTTTTCCTCTGGTACTGTTACCGTCTGGGCTCCCAAGACATGCAGGCCCTGGGGGCTGGGAGTCGGGCTGGGGGTGTCAGCGGAGGGCCTAGGGGATGCTCTGTAACTGGCAGGCCAAGCCCAGGGAGCTCTGGGGAGCCTGGGGAAGGACCCAGGACAGAAGGCCTAGTGAGCCGTCGCCTGCGGGCCTACGCCAGGCGCTACTCCTGGGCGGGCATGGGTAGGGTGAGGAGGGCAGCTCAAGGTGGCCCAGGCCCTGGGGGAGGGCCAGGGGTCCTGGGCATTCAGCGCCCAGGCCTGCTTTTCCTGCCAGATCTGCCTTCAGTCCCCTTTGTGCCACGGGATGCCCAGCGGCATGATGTGGAGCTCCTGGAGAGCAGCTTCCCTGCCATTTTGCGGGACTTTGGGGCTGTGAGCTGGGACTTCTCAGGGACAACTCCTCTGCCTCGGGGCTGGTCCCCACCCCTGGCCCCTGGGTGCTACCAGCTCCTGCTGTACCAAGCAGGCCGGTGCCAACCCAGCAACTGCCGCCGGTGCCCGGGGGCCTATCGGGCACTGAGGGGGCTGCGGAGTTTTATGAGTGCCAACACCTTCGGCAATGCTGGCTTTTCTGTCCTCCTGCCTGGGGCCCGGCTTGAGGGTCGCTGTGGGCCCACCAATGCCCGGGTCAGATGCCATCTGGGTAAGTAGATGCTGCCTATAGACAACCTCTTTGCCTCCACAGTTCTTCCTCCAGACTCTTCTCTGCCACTAGAGCTTTCTACATTATGGTTCTGATCATACCTCTCTTCTCAGAAGTCTTCTATGACTCCCTGTTGCCCACAGCATTTCCTGAGTTTCAGTTACCTGCAACCCATCTTCATAAGCTTTGCCATGGTCATTTTCCACCTGTACTGTCTTTCTCGATACTGATTCTCCCTACATTTTGCCTCACTTACTTATTTAAAAGGAATCTCTATAGAACAATGATAATCAGTATTGCTTGCTCTAAATAGAAAGGACTCATAAAAACAAATTTTAACTTAAAAAGAGAAGCAACCTTTAAAAATTCTAGCTAAATAGTCTCTCTGAGACTGAAGCCTCCACTCTCTTCCTTTAGAAGGGGGCAGTGTTAGGGGGGTGTTAAAGTTATGGTAGCACAAAACTGAGATTCTCTTCTTCATGGTTTAAAGGCTGAAGGAAAACGGAAAAGGAAACATTTTTGTTATTTAATGTAGTGTTACTTAAAACCTTGTTTTGCCTAAGAGCATTTTGTGTGCTACCAGTTTGATGTGCCCTTCTCTTCAAAGCACACTGGCCTCAGGATCAAGTCCAGATTCCTTCTCTCTTCATCTCCCACCTGTTCCCTTCTTTCCCTTCCCTCCCACCATGTGTTAAATCATGGGAGCCTTCTGGCTGATCCTGGCAGATGCCACGCTCATGCTATCAGCCTAGAATGTCTTTCTCCTTTATCACCTCCTGGAAAAAATCCTACTCAGCCTTCAGGACTCCACTTTCAAGTGCCGCACCGCCTATGGGAGATCTAACTATTCCCCATCATTTGAGTCGCTGATCACTTTTCTCACAGCACTCTACTGTGTTGTGGTCCTGGGGCCAAAGTGGATCCATCAGTATTATACGAATGAGGACCTTGCACACATTAAGTAGGTTCTTGAGTTAAACTGGCAGAAGCCCAAGAAAAGATGTCACTTCCTCCAGGGAGCCTTCCCTTTTCTCTGAAACAAATAGATTGTGCTTTGCACTGCCTTTCCTGTATCTCCCAGCACTTCAGTTTATACTATATCGTAATTACATTTGGGTCACCTTCCAGAGAGCAAGGAGGGACACTACATGGGGTGTTTAAGACCTGCAAATCTGCATTTTGACTGAATGGGGTGGGCCCATTTGATGGAAGCAGTGGTGTTGGATGCCCGGGTCTCTTTCCACAGGCCTGAAGATTCCTCCTGGCTGTGAGCTGGTGGTTGGGGGCGAGCCCCAGTGCTGGGCTGAGGGACACTGTCTATTGGTGGACGACTCGTTCCTGCACACAGTGGCTCATAATGGTAATGAGCTCCCGCTCTGCTAGGAGGGATGAGAGACTGAGTGAAAGGAATAAGACTGCAGAATCAAGCCCAACGGGCTTCCTGTCCTAGCACCATCATTTTCCAGCTGCATGCCCTTGAACGAGTCATATAACCACCCCAAACACCTGTGAAATGAGGCAATCACCTTCTTTATCAGGTGACTGCAAGGACTAAGTAAGTTAATGTAGGTGCATAGCAAAGTGGTTAAGAGCACAAGACCCTGGGCCTGGACCACCTGGGTTCCTATCCTACTCCTGGCACTGACTAGCTGTGTGACCTTGGGCAAGTTGTTTAATCTCTTTGTGCTTCAGTTACTTTGTATAAAATGGGAATAATCATGGTACTCTCAGTTTGCTTTGATGATTTAAGAGTTAACACATATAAGGGGTTAGAACAGTACCTGGCCTTGTTTACGAAGTGTTTGCTGTTACGAGTTATGTGGCAAGTGCTCTGGCATATGAGTAATTAATGTCAGCCGCTCTCTTGTCTCCATCCCCATGTGCCCTAGGCTCCCCGGAAGATGGGCCTCGAGTGGTCTTCATCGTGGACCTTTGGCACCCCAACGTGGCTGGGGCTGAGCGCCAGGCCCTTGACTTTGTCTTCACACCAGACCCTTGAAGGAACGGGCTCCCTTCAGACATCTGGGCTGGAGAGATGCTACACTCAGGGATGGCTTGAGTGGTAGCCAGGACCTCCTCTCCACTGCGGGGAGGGGGGTGGGGGGTGAGGTTGGGAACGGACCAGCCAACACTGAAATACAGATTTTAAATCCTCTCCTAACTCCTGACTACCTTTTCCTAGCTACCAGCACAGCTCAAGGCTTTGGGCAGGAGTTCCTGTCCTCTCCCATCCAACTAGCCAAGTACCTCCTTAACACAAGCCATCTCCCCAGTCCTCTCCCCTGGAGCCAGCACCAGACCCTCAACTCAACTTTATTCCAATAATTTAATAGAAAATTAAAATAAATAATATGAAATAGATTGAGAAGATGGCTGAGCTGGTGCAAGCCCAGGCCAGCCTAGTACAAAGTTAAGGAGGTGGGGGGCTGGTGGGGGAAGGAGGAGGGAGGGAAACTACCCTGCACAGCGGTGGGGAGGTGGCTCAGAACATGGTGGATGTCAGTAAGGGCTGGCTTGACACTTTGGCATATACAATGTGCTGAGAGAGAGAGAGAAAGGGAGAGAGAGAGGGAGAGAGGGAGTTCTAAATCACTCTAAACCAGCTGGTGAGGGAAGAGCGGGACAAGAATGGGATAAGGGAACAAATGCAGGCCTTCTGAAGGGCTCTGACCTAGGGAGGGGGCTGGAATGTACCGGCTGTTAGCAGTGAGGTGGGAATGGAAAAGGGCCACAGTGAACTGTACCATGCAATGAAGGGACAGGAGGGCCCACGACTTGGCCAGCAAAGCCGGGGCAAAGGTATGGGAAAGGGAGGGAAAGAGAGAGGAACTGGGTTCCAGTGGCAAGAGGAAAACAGGGAGAAAGGTCAAAGGTCAGTCCTTGAAGACAATCTGTTGGCCATGAGGACGCTCGTCGTGGGTGATGTGGCGCCGGACATGGATCCTGCGGACACGGTGCTCTCGGTTCTCCTCATCCTCCCCTCGGCCTGCCCCACCACCTCCAGCTGCACCCCCTGTGGCCTCCAGGAGGGCTGGGTCTGGGCCCCGGGGAGTCTCGTAGATCAGGATGTTCAAGGTCTCCTCAAAGATCCGGGCCTCTGGGAATTCCACCTGCAAAAGGCCAGCAGCCCCCAGCTCCTACCCTCTGATCCAGTTACACAGACGTGCCCCTCCCCCAGCTAGTCCTGCACTTACACCCCCCTGAGCCTTCGCAATCTCAGGTTCTTTGCCCTGGACTACTTTCTCTGCAAATTCTTTACTCATTAAAGTCATACTTATCCTTCAAGGTCCAGCTCTGAAGTCAGGCAGAGTTATTTGTTTTCTCTCTTTTGCTGCCAAGTCTCTTGGTATGTTCTTTCACTTGACAAGTTTTTACTGAGTGATTGCACTGTATGAGGTATTGTTCTAGGCACTGAGAAGATAGCAGTGAACTAAATAAAGTTCCTGACTCCAGGGAGTTTACATTCTAGGGGGAGGACCCAAACATACATGTAATAAAAAGGGGTGGGCATGGTTATGGCCAGGAATGTTACAATTTTAGAAAGGGAGTTCAGAGAAGGTCTTGTTGAAAAGGTGACATTCAACCAAGAGTCAAAGGAGGGGAGGGAACAAGCGGGTGGGACAAGCAGAGAAAGAGCAGTCGGGAACAGGCAACAGCAAGAGCTCTGGGGCACGAGTGCACTTAGTAGAGTGTGTATTTGACTATCGGCAGGAAAGAGGCAGCAGAGAGAGTAGAAAGGAGTCAAGTGAGGAGGTGACAGAGGGTCTCTGTGTGGCCTGGAGGATATAACTAACTCTTAACAACCTACATTCTCATTACTGGTTTATCTTCTTGTCTCTATCACAGTGGAAACTTCTTGGAAGTTGGGTTGGTCTTTCATTCATCCATCCATCCATCCATCCATGCAATCAGCGTTTCCTAGCTTTCACTGTGTGGTAAGTGCCTGTCTAGTACTAGAGATATAGGAAGAAGAGATAGACCCCTACCCTCAAGAAGCTAACCCGTTGCTGCTGATGTAACAACCCCCTACCCTGCCTCTGCCTGATGCTGACTAAGAAGGAATTATGATCAACTTTGGGTTTGAGGGGTTGAAAGTTCATGAGCGAAGGTGTCTGTCCCAAAGAAAGCTGTGCTTGGCTGTGTCTTAAAGATTAAGCACAAGTTCATTAGGCAGATGGGGATGAGGAAATAGTTCAAGAAGAGGAATAGTGTGTGCAAAGGTGGGGAGGTATGAGATAGCACTGGGGGCTCAGAGACTTGTGTATCTGAGGCACTTCCTTCATATCAAGGTCAGAAGGAAGTGGATGACATAAGGGCTGGTACATTACCAGGCATTTCATTCACCTAGATTTCACGTCTGGTGCAATGCTTAGTGCAGAGTAGGTGCTCAGGAAGTTATCTGCTGATGACTGCCATGTTAATGACTAAGGAATTATAAACGCACTTGTTCTAAGAAACTTGTGTGTTCTAAGGTCCTGAGGTTTTAAGAAACTATTTTGGGTCATGGACCCTTCTGAGATTCTTAACAACTATGGTCCTTCTACATGGAAAGATGCAAACACACTCCCAAACTTGCAAACCACTTCCAGATGGCCTGGAAACACAAATGGCCTAGGTAAAGAATCCCACTGCAATGCAACGCCCTCATTTTATGGCAGAGAAAGAGAGGCCCACAGAAGTAAGGTGACTTGCCCAAGGTTACAAAAGACTCCGGAGCTTGGAACTACGGCTCCTGGCTCCCAGTAATGGACTTTCCGCTGCCTGGTCTGCTGAGCTGCCTTTGTCCAATCCAGGGTCCTGGTGCTGCCCACCACCACAGCCCTCCCTGATCAGGCTCTGAACCCCTTCTGACCTTGGTCTGCTTCTTTTCCGTGGCATAGACAATGGAGGTGCAGCACACCTCGGCGATTTTGCGGCCCTGGCCGTAGAAGGACCAGCAGCAGATCTCGTCCCCCAGTACATCCTTGAGGAAAAGCAGCCGCCCGTGGAAGCGTAGGGCCAGTTTGTCAAATAGCTCGATGTTCTTAAGCAGGTTGTCATCCGAAGTGCTGAGAACCAGGGGTCAGGAGGCCTCAGTACACTGGCTTCCTGCCCACTGTTTCCCCAACTTACGGACCCCCCTACCCAGCACTCTGGTCATGCCCAGGGGTTTGGTGCCCACCTGGGAGCTTCCTCCACCCCTGGGGCCAGGCTAAGTGGGCCTCAGAGAGGACCAGCATCTGCAGAGCAAATCCCAGCACAGCAGAGTGGCTAACGGTGCATGCCCTGGGGCTGGGCTGCTTCACCTCATGTCTTAGACCAGCCACTTTTTAACTGAGTGACACCAGGAAAGTTACTTTACTTCTTGGTGCCTCAGTTCCCTCATCTGTAAAATGGAGATCGCAACAGTACCGACTTCAAACAACTGTGAGGATGGGAGTTAACATATGTGAAGCACTGACAGCAATGCCTGCTATGAAAAAACACTTAGTAAACGCAAGCCGTTATCATCTAATCCTCGCCTTTTTACCAGTGATCACACTGAAGCTCAGGAGTGAAAATGACCTGCCCAAAGTCCCCAGTGGGCAGAGCTGGAACCCTCTTCCAGGGTTCCAGGCAGGCATTCTCTTTGTCCCTCTGCCCCTCCCCCGGGCCCAGACCAGGGCTGGACTTGAGCCCAGGACTCCACCCAGTGCACGTCCCGCCCCGTGGTGATCACCTGGTGTAGGAGTACTTGTTGTTACTGCGGTTGTGCAGGAGCTTCACCACGGGCTGTTGGTGGAGAGAGCATGGAGAAGGGTGGGGGTCAGGCTGCAGGGAGAGGCCCCCAGCCTCCACCCTACAGGGCTCAGGGGCCTCACCTTGGAGGTGCTGGCCAGGAGCTGCTGCTCCTCCCGGGGAGATGTCACCGTGGGGATGAGGCACAGCGGGGACAGGTTCTCCCTTTTTTGCTGGAGAAGAAGCGGAAGGTGGTTAACAGCACAACCAAGGTCACTCACTTCCCCACTTAAAAGCTCAAAAGCTGCTTGCTGCCATTGGGAAAAAAAATTCAGACTCCTTAGTGGTTCACAAAGCTCTGCAGGATCCAACCTCTCTGATCTCCTCTCTACCACTCTTCCCTGCTTGCTGGGCTCCAGCCTCACCCATGGCCTGTTCTTTGTGCCTACCCAGCCCTTTGCTGTTCCCACTGCCTGGAATGGTCTACACTGTTGTCTGCAGGGCTGGCCCCTGCATACCATTCAGATAACTCAAACAGTACCCCTCAGAGGGTGCTGGTCTGTCTCCTGAAGCACCCTGACTAAAGCAGCCTCCTCTACCTCCTTTTCACATTAGCAGCTCATTCCTCGTGGCTCTTAGTTCTTTACATCTTTTCATTTTGGGGTATGTTTGCTTATGATCTGGTCTCTTCTCACCTAGGGAGTCCTAGTACACAGTGGATGCTCAGTGTCTGCTGACTAAATGAACCTGGTTGGCTAGGATGAGGTCTGAGGCAAAACCAGATACATGGGCTTCTTTCCTCTTTTCTAAGAATTCTTATGCCAAAACCCCTTTCACCTCTCTCAACCAGAAGATCTCTTTCTTAACCAGAAACTCCAGAAGATTTTTTAAAAATGGGGCACCTGCGTGGCTCAGTCAGTGAAACGTCTGACTCTTGGTTTCAACTCAGGTCATGGTCTTGCCCAGTTCGCAGGTTTGATCTTCGCATTGGGCCTGCTTGAAATCTCTCTCCCCTCCCTCTCTGCCCCTCCCTGGCTTGTGCTCTCTCTCTCTCAAAACAAACAAACATTAAAAAAAAAAAAAAACAAAACCTGATACAACTTTTTCTAAAATTAATATGGAAAAATAAAAGCCTATACTTAGGTCAATTTCTAAAAAGAACCAAGAGGAAAAACTGACACTATCATATATTATCCTACAAAGCCATACTGAAGAAAAAAACATGGTTATGGTTTTGGTTTGGGGGAACAAACAAGAAACCAATGGAACACAACAGAGAGTTTGGAAACAGGCTAGTATATATATGAAAACATATTTATAAAGAAGACACCACATATCAGTGGGGGCAAGCATGAAGTATGTATTGGTTATTGCTGTGTAACGAACTATCCCCAAACTTAGGAGCTTAAATCAACAATAAATATTTATTATCTTAGTGTTTGTGGGTCAGGGATTCAGGGGTGGCTTAGCTGGGTCATTTTGGCATAGGGGTTTCTCTTGAGGTTGTAGTCAAGTCACCCAATGAGGCAGGAATCTGAAGGCATGCCTGATTTGGAGGATTTGTGTCTGAGAAAACTTATTCACAGGACTGGCCAGTTCACGCTGGCTGTTGGCAGGAAACATCTCATCCCTGTCATCTGGACCTCTCCATAGGGTTGCTTGCATGTCCTTGCAACATGGCAGCTGGCTTCTCCAGAGCAGATGATCCGAGAGACAAAGGTGACAGGCTCAATGTCTTTCATGACCAAGTTTTGTCAGCTCTGTTCAGTGTGGAAGGAAACTACATAAAAGAATGAATACTAGGGAAGAAGAATCACTGGGGACTGACTTGGGGGCTAACTCTACAGGCCACCTTCTGGCTCCTTTGATTCAAATCCTTCCCATTGAAAAACACACTCCCTCCCTTCCAAGATCCCCCCCATGTCTTACCCCATTACAGCATCACTTGAAGTACAGAATTTTGTTATCTAAGTCAGTGTAGGCTGGGATGAGGCTACTTAGGTGTAGTGCCTTAACTATGTTCCGTAAGTGCATTTCCACTCGATCTAAAGACCTAGAAACTAAAGAGACCACTGGTCTCTCCCATACACCTACTACGCAGCGGACCGGCATCAGCACAATCACCAGGGCACTCTTGTTCAAAAGGTTGGAGAGGAGGGAGGTGGCCCACAGAAGTCACTGTTTCATACCAATTCTGTAATGCAGTTGGGTGAATGTTGGGAGCTCTCTGACGCCTACTCTTGTCCAGAAATGATTCTCTATGGCTCTTGGCTCTGCCCTGAGTCATCCTTCCTCTTCCATGAAAGATAATCCATGGTTGCAGCTCCATGGTTTCCTGCTGGTAGAATTCTGGGGGTCTAAAGATCTTGCACGGTCTGTCACTTTTGGTCCAAGCTGGCAGTGTTTCTGTTAGTATAATTCTCTTAAAAACTTAATGGGTGTCTAGTGAGTCTTGGGGTTCAGTTCATTAGACAAATGCCACATTCACAAATCTTTGTGAGATAAGCTCTTCTGTACTCTGGGCTTGTGCTGAGACTGCAGAGGGGCAACACCCTTAAGCTTCTTAGAAGCACTATTATTTGATTAAAAGGTTCTCTGAGGCATCTTCTTGGATATTTCTGAAGTCTCAACAAAGGATTTACAATCATATCCTCAGTTTCATCTTTAGATCATGTTTTACTGAGAATGCCCTATATTTGATCTTTGCCTGGAAGCCATTTGTTAATTTTAACATCATGCATTACCTGGAAAGGCTGGGGATTTTCAAACCCTGTAATACTTGGCTCCTTTGTCTTCAATTGTTTTTCCTCTTGCTCACTCTCTCCTCTTCTATTTTACTACCAGCAACAATAAACCCGGTGGCACCTTCAACATTCTTTCTGGAAACCTCTTTAGCTACATCATCCAGATCATTAGGCACATTTTCCACTTTCTACATTACTGTATAGGAGACAGTGTCGTTAAGCTTCTGCCACTTCATAACAAGGATTCCCTTTACACCAGTTTCCAGTACCATTTTCACCCCACCAGCCTACTCCAAGGTCATCAGATTTCTGTGAACAGACCCTTTAAAGTTCTTTGGGCTTTTATTAATATTCTTCTCAAAGTCATGCCAACTTGTACCCACTTCCCAGTTCTAAAGCCACTCCTACATTTTAGAGTTTTGTTACCACAGAACCACACTCCAGATACCCAATCTGTCTCTACTGCTGGGTAACAAATTACAATAAATTTAGCAACTTAAAACAATAAACATTTATTATCGCACATAGTTTCTGTGGACTGGGAACTTGAGATCACCTTAGCTGGGTGGTCCTGGCCCAGGAACCACCTCATGAAGTTGGAGTCCAGACGTTGGCCAGGACTGAAGACTTGACTGGGCCTAGAGAATCTGCTTGAGATAGTTCACCCATATGGTTGGGAGTCTGTGCTGGCTATTGATTGGCAGGGAACTTTAGTTCCTTACCAGGTAAACTCTCCCTTGTGCTCATGTGGCAGCTGGCTTCCCCCAGACTGAGTAATCCGATACAGGCGGAAACTGCAATGTCTTTTATGACTTAGCTTTAGAAGTCACACACTATCACTTCTGCAATATCCTACTGGTTACATAGGTCAGCCCTATTCAGAGTGGGAGGGGACTAAACAAGAGCCTGCATAAGGAGGAAGAATTGCTGGTGGGTATCTTAGACACTGGCTACCACAGAATATTTAGTAGGTGGCATTGGGAAAACTATCTCACTCTATGGAGGACAAAAAATAGTTAAATCCCTTCATAATTTATATTTATAATAGGGAATTCCATTTAGACCCATATATGAAAGATAAAACTATAAAGCTAATAAAAGATGTAGAATGGAAAAAAAAACATTTTTAAGCAAGACCCTAAAAGGATATACCATTAAGGGGGGAAATAAAGGGGAGGGAGGAATTTGACTTTAAAAACAAGATTTCTTGGGGCACCTGGGTGGCTCAGTTGGTTAAGCAGCCGACTTTGGTTCAGGTCATGATCTCATGGTTTGTGAGTTCGAGCCCCACATCAGGCTCTGTGCTGACAGCTCAGAGGCTGGAGCCAGCTTTGGATTCTGTTTCTCCCTCTCTCTCTGTCCCTCCCCCAGTCACACTGTTTCTCTCTCTCTAAAAAAAAAAAACAACAAAACACGTTAAAAAAAAATCGGGAATTTCTCCAGCTAACAATGGAAACCATGACTTTACGAATAATCCCAAGTAATAATGTTGAAGGAACAATTAGAATTAGAATTATTCTACAACCCTAATGAAATTATTGATTCAGATAAGGATTCTCAACAGCCATTCACACAGCGCATACATTACACAGATTGGTTTATAGCTGGCATCAAGGAATTGTAACTATAATGGAGGGATCAAACCATTATCACCTGAATCTAGGGGCCAATTCTAGGCATTACCAATAATGGGTCATAGTTACAATATTATGGATCACTCCATATAATACAGTATGAAATATATAAAACTACCTAAAAGGTATTCTAACCAAAATGTTTAGTATCAAGGCTTTAAATCTACTGTCTAGTTTACAGAAAACTCAGAACAGGGTAGAGTAACAAACCAAATGACACCACAGCTGAACAACCACACAAATGTAGAAAGTGGGTCACTGTGCAGGACAGCTGGTGGTCTCTTTAACAAGTCAGCATGAACAAACTGCGATGATTTTCAGTTGGAAGAACACTTAAAGAACATAATAATCAGATGTAATGCAAGGATCTAGGCTGGGTCCTGGTTTAGATGAATCAGCTGTAAAAGATGTTTCTGGAACAAATGAGAAATTTGTATATTCCCTGGATGTTAGCTAAGAAAAAATTTTATTGACATGGAAAGATGGCAAATATTACAAACAAACAAAAAAAAACAGATTACAAAACAGCACATACAGCATGACTGTATTTTGGCGCACACACATGCACACACACATGCGTGCGCGCGCACACACACACACACGAATAGACCTGGAAGGATATTTGGTGCTTTTATTTTTTTGATTATCTGTGTTCTCTAAATTTCTACAATACATACATATATTGCTTTAAAAATAACAAATGGTTACTTATAATAAAAAAAAAACAAGGATTTCTGTTCAACAACAGATGCCACAGACAGATGACATTTCAAGAGAAAATATTGGCCACAATTAAAACTGACTAGAAATTATCTGAAACAGACTTTCGCAACTAGGACTCCTCACCCAAATCACAAAACCCAGCAAATAAATAATTTGAGTAACTATTTTCTCAATTCTTCCAAGGATGATAGGCAAACAGCACCATTCTAGATGCACAGAAGGAGAATAAATTTATTACGTACAATACATGCCTTAGGGCTTAATTTTCACTAGGAACTAAACTAAAATATGCAAGGATCTTCTGCAAAGCAACAAGAAAAAAGATAGGAAACTCAGTAGAAAATTTGGTAAAGAATATGAATAGGCAATTCACAGAAGGGGAAACCAAAAAAGTGAGTAAGCATATGAAAAGATGTTCAATCTCATTAGTAATCAGAGGCATGCAAATTAAAATGAGATCACTCCATACCAATCAGATTTACAAAATTAGAACACTAGATGATGCCACGTGTTGTTGAAAATATGCAGAAACGAGATCCCTTATGCCCTGCTGACCAAGAGTATAAAGTGGGAGAGATTAATCTGATGATACTTGCTGAAATTCATTTGTATGTGTTCTGTGACTCCCAAACACAAGAAACCCTGGCCCGGGACCCACAAGGGCACATGTATAAGGACGCTCACAGTGGCAGGTGGCACTATTTGTAGGGGAAGGAAGTAGGAGGCAATCTAGGTCTCCAACCTCAGGGGAATGTATAAATAAAATGTGGTGAATACACACCATAGATTCTTGTGCAGCAGTCAGAAGTAAAGAACTAAATGTACATATAGCAACGTGAATAGATCTTGAAAAAAGTGTTGAATTAAGAAACAGAAAACACAATCCATAGCTCAATGCCATTTATGGAATTTAAAACGCGTACATACATAAAACAATGCTTTTAGCTTTTCAGGGGTACAAGCATAATCCAAGTATATGTATCAAAACATTGGAATTGGAGGGGTATCTATGGGTCACAGGGAAATGGGCAAGGGACTGGGAATGACGGGGGAAAAAATAAAAAGGGAAAAGATTTGTATACACCAATGATCAAGTACCACACACTGAGGAGTATGATGAACTCAATCCTCTATCCTCAAATCTTAACAACAAAAACAAATCCAAACAAGAAAACTCTGAGTGGGGTGAGGATGGGAATGGTGTCAAGGAAATCTGGAAAGGAGGCAGCTGGAGCACAGAGGGAAAAGCACTGCACCTGGGAATCGGAGCTCTGCAGCTTACTGGCTCTTTCACCTCAGATGCATCCCCCACTTCCCTCCTTTATGTTGAACAGGGGTACAAGATGTACGCACAAATAGAGAGCAGGATTGCTCCTGACACACAGTGGGTGTGAGGTGACACTGGAGAAATGTAGAACTACAACGCAGGGACCCGCTTTCAAGATCATCTAATGTAATGTTTTTCAAACTGCCAGTGGTTACTCATTAATAGGTCATGAACTAAGTTTAATGGGTCCCAAAGAGCATTAAAAAGAGAACAGAATATATCAGTGTGTATTTCACTAAATATCATTTTATAAAACTCTTATTTAAGTTATATATATATATATGTGAGTATAAAATGCATTTTTCTTCTATGGGATGCAGTTTGAAAAACATGGATATTGCCCAAAGGAACTCTATTATTTTTGGATTTCGAGAAGTATTCACCAAGACAACAGAAAGTTGTTCACAGATGCCACTTTTTAATACATAGAGGGCATAAAAAAAGCCTCAAAAAAAAAAAAAGCCTCATAATCTCCTATTAATATTGTATCATAAAAGAAAGGACATTTTTAACATTGTAAAACAGAATAAAAGGCTTATGTAAAACTTACTACACTGTACATATTTTTCTTGTTTCCCTATCTTTTGGAACATGAGGACAGAATGCCAGAGGTAGAAACTGACTCAATCAAGGTCACTCGGTGAGCGGTAGAAGAGGTGACACTTAACCCACAGGTCCTGGCTATGCTTTCTAAGCTCTTCTCCTCAGAATCCTAAGAGATCCACAGAAGAGAAGCCCAGCAGTTGGGGGCTCTGGAACCCCCAACCTGTTGTGTTGGGAGCAGTTCTGCTTCTAGGATTTCATTAAAAAAAGAAAAGGAAAAAAAAAAAAACCCCAAACCTGGCTGGAGGTGGAATGCTGTCTCCCAAGACAGAACCAAATCACACAGGTCATTACATTCTAGTTTAAATTTAGAATTTTCTTTTTCCTAGTGGCCCATGGAGTTACTTAAGATTTCTGAGCAAGGAGGAGAATAGACTGGGATTGTGTTTAAGGATCATCACTCAGGTGGTAGCGTGAGAGTTCAATTAGCCAGGTGGGAACAGCAAGGAGACAGCAGTCATTTAACAACTGCAGTAGTCCTGGCACGAGGTGGCGAAGGAAGTCCTTCTTGAGGCAGCAGGGATATAGTGGAAAGCACCCCCAAATTTTCTGCGGTCATGGCTAGTCACAGCCAGGCCACAGGCACCGTCTCTGGACGGTACCCCATATGCCTCTTCCCTCTCTCTCTTTTTTAATGTCCTAGTATCTAACTGCTTGGACAGCTCTCCTGGGGACATGGGCGTAGGGTGGGACCCAGGGACCCTCACCTGCAGTGCTAGCTGGCAGTCCTCAATCAGGCCCTGTACCAGGTAGTAGTGCGCTTCTCCTAGCAGCTCCCCCAGCTCTCTGGTACTCTCGGGCAGTGGCACGGACCCATCCCGCAGGTAGTTGAGGATTGTACCAAAGTGGCGGCCGCTCCGGTCAATCAGCACCCAACCTGGTGGGGTGGAGAGAGGCAGGAGGAAGGCTGGCTTTGCAGGTGACTCCGGAGCTACTAAAATTCTATGAAAAACAGATTTTTCCACTTCAAGTCTGAATACTGATTTGTCTTCAACCTCTGCCATCCCCCAAAAAATCCCTTTAAAAAAAATCTCCAGTGAGTTCTCCCATAGGTCCCTTTTTAACATATGTAGACACAGAGAATTAACTGCCTTCCAAGTCTGTCCCCCGTTGAAAAAGTTCTCACCATGAGGAAGTTATTACAGATTACCATATCCACAAACTCTAACCTGTGGTGTTAATTCTGACCACCTTACTGAATTAAAATGTCTACCCCATCCTCTAGTTCACTACCATTTTAAACTTTATATTATTCATTGAACATATTACTATCTACAAGTACATGTATTTTTTCGCATGCGTACTTGCTTATTATTTTTCCTCCTGCCCCCACAAGAAAGTAAAGTCCCCAAGACTAATCTTGTTTGATTCATTTACCAAAGTATCTCGGGCACTAACTGGCACTTTACAGATACTTGCTGAATAAATACATTCTTCAACTTCAGATATTTGAAGACTGAACTCCACCTCTCAAATTTTAATTTCCCTGCTCTTACAATCCTTGTTATATCCCTCTAAACCACACCCCTCCCCCCCCAAAATTTTAAGGTTCCACCTGGGCATGTGCCATCCAACCCTGAAGTCAAGGTAGGAAGGTAAGGTTCACCTGCCAAAGAGAACTGTCCACCCTCCATTCTGGTGTCCCTGGCAAACCCAAAGCGGCCTTTTTCTACAATCTGCATTTACAGATGAATCCCCAGAGTGTACAGGGACCTGTGTTAGGGGAACACACAAAGAGACACCTCCTCCCGGCGGGTTGTTAGCAGTGCTGAGGTAGAGAAGCAAACGTAAGGCTGGGCAGTTGGGAGGAACAGGAAGGCTGCCTGGAAGGGCGCTGCTGGCAGCAGGGCTGGTTCCCAAGTCGTCTGAGCTGAGGAGTAAAGGGTGGGAGAACTGGAGGGGAGGGAGAATAAAAATTCTGAAGCGACACGTTGAATCACTTAACCAAAGCACCTGTTGCGGGGGGCGGTGATGTTCCAGAAATGTTGGTTACTGCTGGGGGTGAAGGACCGAGGGAGGAGGGGTATTATGAATGAGAAAGGGGAGAGAAGACGGGATGTGGGGCTGGAGGGAGGTGAAAAGAGTTGACTCGACGACAGAGACGAGAAAGGGGGTAGAGGCCGGGCGAAGAAAGGCAGGACCGGGATCTGGAGGATGGAGGACCACACAGGCAACGGCGGCGCGGCGTACCTCCCGCATCGGTGAGCACCTCTGCGCGGCCGCTGAACATGGCCTTGAGCATGGTGTCCTGTCCGGTGAGGGTGCGCAGCGTGGTGTAGTGCAGAGAGCCGCCCACGTTCAGCTTCACATACTTGCCGTTCGGGGTCAGCGGCTTCAGACCGTAGGCGGCGGAGCCAGGCTCGAGACCCGAGGGCTTAGGCGCTTCCAGGGACGGGGCCTCGGCCGCCTCCGGGCCCGAGGCCTCGGCCGACATGCCGGGGGGCGGGGGTGGTGGCGGCGGACGGCTATCCGAGGCTGTCTCCGCACCCTCCCGCGGCTCCCAAATACCCTGAGAGCCAAGCCCTCGGGCCACACCGTCCGGCCCGCACGCCCTCACGCCGCCGCTACTCCGCGGCACTAGCCCTCAGCTCCATCGCGCCGACGCCGCCCGGAAGCCGGGGCCGAGCAACTGCGCAGGCGCCTCAAGGTCCCGCCCCCGACCTCGCAGGCCGGCGGTGCGGAGCATGCGTGCTGGCCTTGGGCCGGGTTGGGAGGCACAGCACCGCCTGCGACGGGGCGGGGCTTGCCCAAGGTGCGCGCCCCTCCGCGAGTCGGGGGCTGTGAGTGGAGGAGGCCCTGGCTACATGGCTGTTGTGGAAAGCGAGGTCCCTTCCGCGTGGTTGGGTCTCTGCCCTCAGCGCGCTTCGTGTGTGTGATAGGCAAGGTTTCCCGCCTCCCATCCCCGCATTTTTGACAAACTCAGAAGAGCTGCGAACAAAGCACCAAGGGAAACTCTTACAAGAGGCTACTTACTGTGAGGTGGCCTTCCAGAGATGGTGACAGTAGTGCTAGGGCATGCAGGGTGTGAGTAGCTAAGGTCTTCAGGGAGTGCGTCCCTGAGGAGGTGTTGCGGGGCTGAAGCAGAGAAGACGGGGCCACGTGGAGGTGTGACAGACAAGAGTTCCAGGCAGAGGGAAGGACACATACACAGACCCCAGCCCGGGACACGCTTGGTGGTTTTGAGAAGCAGAATGAATGTCAAGGTGGCTGCAGCAGCCAAGCAAGGGTCTCAGAATGCCGGTTAATGTCGTGAGACACCCAATCCCGAAAGAAAGAAGGAATAAGATAGGAACACCTTATTGACGAGACAGTCTTATCTGACTGGATCTACTTTCCTTCCAGAGGCAGATACTTCAGAGATTTAACAAGGGACCTTAATGTCTAGCAGGGGGAAAGGGTTGTAGTTTCCACCATCCTACCCGTTCACTGGGTGAGCCTAGGCAAGTCATCTCTCTCCGGGCTTTGTTCCTTTTTTGCTTAGCGAGGGTTGCAGATGTCAGTGTCAGGGGACAGGAGTGTAAATGAGTGGGCTGGACCATTATAAGGCATTGGGGAGGAACGGGGCCCGGGGAGACCCAAAGAGTTCATGTTTTACCAGAAGGGATTGCCAAATCTGATTTTGCAAGGGTAGCTGGTGAAAAAGAGAAGAGCAGCCCATCACGGCTAGGAGCTAGTTGGCACTCTCCCTCTAGAAGCCTTGGTATTGCTAGGAGCGGGCCTGGCACTATCAGCCAGGCTATGGTGTTATCCTGTCGAGCATAAACAATTCACAGAACTCCCAACATCAGACAAAGGCACTCTCTGATGGATTGAGAGAAAGACCATTTCATAATCATGTCTGAACACAAAAACAAGAATCACTGTCCAAACCACAAAAATGACCAAACATAACCCCTTCCCCCACAGTGTGAGTGACTGCCTTTTTTTTTTTTTTTTTTTTTTTTACCAAGTACAGCTTTAATCCCTGACCCATTCCTCTAAATTCTAGATAGGAATTATTAAGATAACCAAAAAAGAATTATCCCCCGCCTCTTGACAGCTTCCGTCCTAGAGCAAATCTCCCCTTTCTCAAACCCTCCTTGAAAATCATCAAACACAAGCCCAAATCCTGTAATAAGTCCTTCCTAAAACATACGTGCTGAGATATCCATGATGGGGTTCCCCATGGTGTGCCATTGCCCCTGCGTAACTACAGGTGTGTTCCTGCTGGTCTTTGGCTGGAGGGCATTGTCAGAAATGGGGAATCCACAGAGATTCAGCTAAAGCCCTCACCACCTTGGACAGGAACCCTCAACTCTAGTAGTAATGGACACACCGGAGATCTCTTGTGTTTCTGATGTGCCATCCTGTCCATGCCTGGGAGCCAAGTTCTCACTATATTGAGCTCTGATATTTTGTTAAGACGCTTATGCTTTGGGATTATTTTGTTTTCCTTGGTATAAGGTCCCCGTTGGTTTTTTGGTTATCCAATTAGATTTTTATTTTTCCTTAGTAAAATTGTTTTTGGGTTTTTTATACCTGCTCTTATGGTCTGTCCTTCTTATCTAGCGTTTTAAATGGCATTTGTCTATAAGAGGAAATGTTTCTAGGGAAAGGACGGGTATGCAGCTCTAGATGTCTGAGGGCATCACAAACCTGTTACTGCTCAAACTCTAGTGATTGGCCACCACTTGTCCCTTTAAGAAGGGGTCATATAACTAGTTAGTATGCTTAAGTGTCATTTGTTACCAGAATGAAACAGACAAATCACTCCATCAGCCAATACCCAACTGTACTACAATGAGTCTGTACTACATTGAGTCTTAGAGTCTATGAAATTCAAAAGGTATCCTCGGACCAGTGTCTTTTGGATAAACTTTGCCCCAGATTGCCATTTTAAATTGCTACAAGGTCTTCCTCAGTTTTGTTTGTATCCTTGAAAACTTCTTTGTTTCATTTCTTCTGACCAGAATCAGGACATTTTCTCTGGTCCTCGTCCATGAAAATTGGTCTTTGGCAACGTTCTGCAGATGCAGGGTCGCACAGCGCCATCCTTATGGATCTGTGTCGCAACTAAAACTGAGCCAAATACCTGCTTCCTTCTCACAATCACATTAACGTGTACCCTTATCTCTCTGACACTAGGGATGAGTTAGAATTGCAGTGACCCCTAACAAGATTATTTATTTGAGAAGTACCTCAGAACAAAAAAAGGAAGAAAATCTCCTGAGGAGATTATTTGGCAAAAGGATTATTTTATGGGGTGCCTGGTTGGCTCAGTCAGTGGGGCGTGCCACTCTTGATCTCAGGGTTGTGAGTTTAAGCTCCATATTGGATGTAGAGCCTACCTAAAAAGAGAGAGGGAGAGGGAGAGAGAGATTATTTTGTTTAACATAGGTGATTATTTCCTTGCCATATTTTGGAGATTAATAAATGCTGACTTTTTAATTGTATAGCTAGCTCTATTACATTGCCAAATGGCTTACTTATTTTTTTAAATAGGCTGGAATATCACTGTGTGTGTGTGTGTATTATGTCAAAATGTGCTTGTTTGTTTTTTACATTTAAACTGTTTTCCCTCTCCTTGCAGGAAAAACATGGATTAGCCTTTTAGAGTGATAATTTTATATTTGCCTTAAGTAGCTACCTCTCACTTTTTTGCTGTCCATTGTCTTCTCTTGGGAGACTTTAAAGATTAACTAGGAAATTATTCTGTTGAATGTGTGCACTTTAGAAATATCTAATCTAGTTAAACAAACATGTTTAAACTAATTGTTAAATTATATGTGTTTCCTTAGTGGGCACTGAAAAGTATATTTATGTAATAGGCTTTGTTATTATAGAATAAGATAAGAAAAGGCCTTAGTTCAAAGATAAAAGAAGAGCTTTTGGCATAATCCAATGTCTTTAAATTTAAATTTGTCGTGTAAAAATAATACCAGCACAAAATATTTTGCTTTATATAAGATCAGGGTCAGTCTTCTTATGATTTAAACCTTCTTATATTTAATATTGATTTAAAATTTTTTTTTAACATTTTATTTATTTCTGAGAGAGAGAGAGACAGCGTGAGCAGGGGAGGGTCAGAGAGAGAGGGAGATACAGAATCTGAAACAGGCTCCAGGCCCTGAGCTAGCTGTAAGCACACAGCCCAACGTGGGGCTCAAACCCACAAACTGTGAGATCATGACCTGAGCCGAAGTCGGACACTTAACTGACTGAGCCATCCAGGAACCCCTAATATTGATTTTAAAAGTTAAGTAAAGTATCATAGTTTTCAGATATTATTTACCTTAAAATTTTTTCTTTTAAAAATAGTCACCATGTTGGGGCGACTGGATGGTTCAGTCAGTTGAGTGTCTGATTCTTCATTTTGGCTCAGTCATGATCCAAGGGTTATGGGATTGAGCTCCACATCGGGCTCTGTGCTCAGCATGGAGCCTGTTTAAGATTCTCTCTCCTACTGCCCCTCTCCTCCATTCACTCTCTCTCTCTCTCTCTCTCAAATAAAAATAAAATAAAATAGTCACCATGCTGTACATTACATCTCTAGAACTTATTATCATATAATTGGAAGTTTGTACCTCTTGACCACCTTCATTCATTTCCCCTACCCCCAACCCCTGCCTCTTTCAACCAATCTGTTCTGTCTCTATGAGTTTTGGGGATTTTTTAGATCCCACATATAAGTGAAATATTATGATGTTTCTCTTTCTTAACTTAATTTCTTAACTTAATTCACTTAGCATAGTGCCTTCAAGTTCCATCCATCTCACAAATGGCAGAATTTCTCTCCTTTTTATGGCTGAATCATATTCCATTGAATATACATATCACATCCTCTTTATCCATTCATCTATCAATAGACAGTTGGGTTGTTTTCATATCTTGGCTACTGTAGATAACCCCTTGGCTTCAATAAACATAGGAGTGCATATATCTTTTTGAACTAGTATTTTCATTCTTTGGATAAATAGCCAGCAGTGGAATTACTAAATCATATGGTATTTCTATTTTTAATTTTTGGAGGAGCCTCCATACTGTTTTCTACAGTGGTTACACCAATTTACATTCCCAATGCCTGTGCACGAGGGTTCCAGCTTCTCCACATTCTTGTCAACACTTGTGTTTTGTTTTGTTGTTGTTTTTTTTTTATGTTTTATTTATTTCTGAGAGAGAGAGAGACAGCATGAACAGGGGAGGGACAGAGAGAGAGGGAGATACAGAATCTGAAACAGACTCCAGGCTCTGAGCTAGCTGTCAGCACAGAACCCGATGCGGGGCTCAAACCCATGAGTGAGATCATGACCTGAGCTGAGGTCAGAGGCTTAACCAACTGAGCCACCCAGGCATCCCACATGTAATTATTTTTAAGCGCAAAATTGCTATGATAACTATCTATAAGAAGATCTATTTCCAAGACCTTAGATTCACAAGCATCTTCCCTTTATGTTCATGAAAAGTCTGAACAAGTATTAGGGGTTCTGGTCAATTATCAGACGGGGGTCATCAGAGGCCTATTGCTGATTTCAGTTTTTCATTAGATCCAATAGCCAAGGCATATCTACCTTGTCTAAGAGCTATGAAAACAACAGCAGACTGTGTAAAACTTTCTCTTGATTTAATTTATTTCTAAGGTCTCTGCTAACCACATGGTTCCCCATTCTAAAGATTCTTCTACTGACAGAAAACACTCAACACTTCTCAGCTGGTGGCCTATCTCCCTATGAAATACTATGATTTTCCTTTTATACATCATTGTCCATTACTGCAACCCTGTATATAAGACACCCTCCTTTTCTTACATGGAGGAGGAGACACCCATGGTTGTTTTTCTCTCTTAGGGAACGTAGATCCTGGAAGGGCCTTCTAGAGATTTCCTTGTACACCCCTACTTTAATTGTGTTTGTTGATTAATCTTCTTTAAAAAGAAAAATACCAATATCAGAAATCATAGAGCTTAATGATGAAAGACTGAAAGCTTTTCCTCTAAGATCAGAAAAATAATGAGAATGCCTACCATTGCCATTTCTATTTAACATAGTACTGGAAATCCTAGCCAGAGCAGTTAGGCAATAGAAAAATTAAAAGTCATCCAAATTGAAAATAAAAAGGTCATCCAAATTTGAAAGGAAGAAGTAAACTTTTTGTTATTCAAGGATGACATGATCTTATATGTAGAAAGCCCTAAAGAATCCACAAAAAACCCACTAGAGATAATAAAGAAATTTAACAAAGTATGCAATACAAAACTGACACACAAAAATCAGTTGTATTTCTATATACTAACAACGACCAATCTGAGAATGAAATTAAGAAAACAATTCCATTTACAATAGCATCAAAAATAATAAAATACTGGAGCACCTGGGTGGCTCAATCAGTTAAGCATTCGACTTCGGCTCAGGTCATGATCTCACTGTGAGTTCGAGCCTGCATCAGGCTCTGTGCTGACAGCTCAGAGCATGGAGCCTGCTTCAGATTCTGTCTCTACCCCTCCCCTGTTCTCTCTCTCTCTCTCCTTTTTCTCAAATATAAAATAAAGCATAAAAAATTTTAATAATAAAATACTTAGGAATAAGCTTAACCAAGTAGACAAAGGGCTTGTACACCTAAAACTATAAAATGTTGCTGAAAGAACTTAAGGAAGACCCAAATAAATTGAAAGACATCCAAGTTTATGAGTTGGAAGACTTAATATTGTTAAGATGTCGAAACCACCCAAATTCATCTACAGATATATGCAGTCCCCTCTCAAAAGCCCAATAGTGATTTTTTGCAGAAATAGGACAATCCATCCTAAAATTCATATGGAATCCCAATGGACCCTGAATAGCCAAAATTATTTTGAATAGTAACAAAATTGGAGATCTCACACTTTCTGATTTCAAAATGGATCACAAAGCCATAGCAATTAAAAACAGTGTGGCACTGACATAAGGATAGATATATAGACCAATGGAATAAAATAGAGAGTCTAGAAATAAATCCTCAAACATATGGTTAAATGATTTTCAACAAGGATAACAACATCATTCAATGGGGAAAAGCTAGTCTTTTCAACAAATGGTATTGGGGAAAACTGGACATCCACATGCAAAAGAATGAAATTAACCCTTTATCTTACACCATATACAAAAATTAATTCAAAATGTGTGGAAGAACTAAATGTATGACCTGAAACTATACTCATAGGGGAAAGGCTTCATAATGTTGGATTCCACAATGATTTCTTAAATAGGACACCAAAACCACAAACAAAAAGAAAGAAAAAAAAATAGATGAATTGGACTACATAATAATTTATTTTTTATTTTTAAATCTTTTATTTATTTCTGAGAGAGAGAGAGAGAGAGAGAGAGACAGTGTGAGCAGGGGAGGGTCAGAGAGAGAGGGAGATACAGAATCTGAAACAGGCTCCAGGCTCTGAGTGAGCTGTCAGCACAGAGCCCGACGGTGGGGCTCAAACCCACGAACCATGAGATCATGACCTGAGCCGAAGTCGGACGCTTAACCAACTGAGCCACCTAGGCACCCCAAAACTAGGCAGTTTTTAAATGCCAGCATATCGACTATATTTAAAGAACAATATAGATGCTTGAAACGTGCCAAACAGCAGGGAACAGGAATAATNCGGATGCTTAACCAACTGAGCCACCCAGGCACCCCTAAAAATTTAAAATTCTGTGCATCAAAGGACACAATCAACAGAATGAAGAGAGAACCCATGGAATGAGAGGGAATATTTGCCAATCCAGTATCTGCTAAAGAGTTAATATCAGGAATATATAAAGAACTCCTACAATTCAACAACAGCAACAACAAAAAAATTAACGTGATTAAAAAATGGGCATGGGGTGCCTGGGTGGCTCAGTCGGTTGGGCAGCCGACTTCAGCTCAGGTCATGATCCCACTGTTTGTGGGTTCGAACCCTGCATTGGGCTCTGTGCTGACAGATAGCTCAGAGCCTGGAGGTTGTTTCAGATTCTGTGTCTCCCTCTCTCTCTGACCCTCCCTTTCTCACACTATGTCTCTCTCTCTCAGAAATACATTTTTTTTAAAAAGTTAAAAAAATTTTAAAAATGGGCAAAGCACTTGAATAGATATTTTTCCAAAGAACATATACAAATGACAAAAAAAAAAAACATGAAAAGATACTCAACATTACTAATCATTAGGGGAATGCAAATCAAAACCAGTTAGTTACCACTTCATATCTATCAGGAGAGCTACTATAAAAAGGAGATGGATAGCAAATATTGGCAAGAAAGTGGCAAAATTAGAATCCTCGTACACTGCTGGTAGGAATAGAAATTTGTGCAGCCCTATGATAGATAGTATTATGATTCTTTAAAAATTAAAAATAGACCTACCATATGACCCAGGAATTCCACTTCTGGATATATACCCAAAAGAATTGAAAGCAGAGTATTAAAGAGATATTTGTACTCCTGTATTTATAGCAGCATATTCACAAGAGCTAAACAGTAGGAAAAAACCCAAGTGCTCATCAACAGATGAATGGACAGACCAAATATGGTATCTACGTACAATGAAATATTATTTAGCCTTAAAAAGGAAGGAAATTCTGATATATGCTCTAATATGGTGAACCTTGAGGACATCACGCTAAGTGAAATAAGCCAGTCACAAAAGACAAATACTGTACGATTCCACTGATAGAGGTACTAGAGTAGTCAAGTTCATAGACACAGAAAGTAGAATGGTGGTTGCCAGGGGTTGGGGGAAAGAGGAAAGGAGAGCCATTTATTTAATGGGTACAGAGTTTCTGTTTTGCAAGATGAACAAAGTTCTGGAGATGGATGGTTGTGATAGTTGCACAATGTGAATGTACTTAACACTACTGAATAGTACCTTAAAATGTACTAAACTATACATTTTAAATGTACTAAACCTAAAAATGGCTAAGATCGTAAGCCAGAAGATAAGATTTATCTTATGTGTATTTTACCACAATTAACAATTTAAGAAAGAAAGAAGTATATGGGACACCTGGGTGGCTCATTTGGTTGAGCATCAGTTAGTTTCGGCTCAAGTCATGATCTCACGGTTTGTGGGTTTGAGCTCCACACTAGGCTATGCACTGGCGGTGCGGAACCTGCTTGGGATCCTCTCTCTCCCTCTCTCTCAGCCCCTCTCCCCAACTTGTGCTTTCTTGCTCTCTCTCTCTCAAGATAAATAAACTTAAATTTTTTAAACATTTATTCATTTTTGAGAGACAGAGTGTGAGTGGGGGAGGGGCAGAGAGAGAGGGAGACAGAATCTGAAGCAGGTTCCAGGCTCTGAGCTGTCAGCACAGACCCCAAAGTGGGGCTCGAACTCACAGACCGTGAGATCATGACCTGAGCCGATGTTGCACGCTCAATCGACTGAGCCACCCAGGTGTCCCAGTAAATAAATTAACTTAAAAAAAATAAAGAAAATTTTTAAAAATCCAAGCAGTCCATGGTGTCACAATCTTGGATTTGTCCTTGTAAGCTTGTTTCAGAGCTTAAATCAGTTCAGATGGTAAATGAATTACCTTCACCCAGACCTGCAAGCTGATGAAAGATAATAAAACAAAAATTTATACTGATAGGGGGTTTATACTTTTAGGTTAATTCATGATAATAATTCATTTCAAAATGCATCGGAAACAGACATTCTAAGTTAGAAAACCAGTGTGGCTTTATCTCATAAAATTGAACACTCATATATGCTATCGTGCAGGTTCTGGGCCTGTTTGCCTTTGGAGCCACTCCGCATAGTCCCCTGCGATGTGCAGTTTTATGGCTGGGTGACTGCTACAGGCCACCCATCTCAAGCAGCCCTGTTAGCTGGCTTCCAGTTGGGTTCAAGCAATGGAAGGCAATGGAGGAAGAATATAAAGCAGAAGGAAGGGAGAAGCCAGGGTATTTCTCTACCAGCACCCTTCTCCACCCTCACTCCCATTCCCACGTCAGGTAGTATACCCTGTGATGATTGTAGCTGTCACACGGTCTCCCACAGGAGAGCCTGGCCGTGATTCCAGCTTCTACAGGTGACCCTGACCCTAGGATCTGGTAACACTAAACTTTGTCCCTCTATCCTAAGAGTGGTAATAGCTTTCTGCTATTGTTAATTTTTGGAGGAGCTTCCCACCTCCTGGTGGGCTTCTCAGCCATTGGTTATCATATTACTCAGTAATAAAAAGGAACAAATTATTGAAACATGTAACAAATTAGACCTCAAGGTCACTTACATAAAATTATTTTATTTTTTTATGGGGGGGATGAGTAGGGGAAGCAGAGAGTGAGAGAATCTCAAGCAGGCTCTGTGCTCAGCACGGAGCCCTATGTGGGGCTCCATCCCACAGCCCTGGGTTCATGACCTGAGCCTAAATCAAGAGCCAGATGCTCAGCCAACTGAGACCCCAGGTACCCCTCACTTACATAACATTGTAGAAATGACAAAGTCATTGAAATGGAGAACAGATTAGTGGTTGCCAAAGATTAAGATAGGGATCGGGTAGGGAGAAAGGATGAGTGTGACTATAAGGGATAATTTGAGGGATCTTTATGGTGATACAATGGTTCTGTATCTTGATGGTGGTGGTGGTTACATAAATCTACACGTGATAAAATTCAGTATGTGCACAGAACTGTATATACACAGACACAAATGAATGCATATAAAACTAATGAAATCTGAATAGTCTGTGGATTGTACCAGTATCAGTTTCCTGATTGTGACATTGCACCACAGTTATGTAAGATGTTACCATTAGGATTGTTACCATTTCTTTGGGTAAATGCCCAGCAGTAGAATTACTGGAATTACTTGTGAATATGTTATTTCCAAATAAAAACTTATTAAAATTTTAAAAAGGAACAGAGATTTCCTGACATCTCCCTCTAAAATGGACAGCAAATTAAGAACTTTTAGATGTTTGGGGTGCCTGGGTGGCTCAGTGGGTTAAGCATCTGACTTTGGCTCGGGTCATGATCTCACGGTTTGTGAGTTCAAGCCCCACGTCAGGCTCTGTGCTGCTGGCTTAGAGCCTGGAACCTGCTTTAGATTCTGTATCTCCCTCTCTCTCTGCCCCTCCACCACTCATGCTCAGTCTCTCTCCATCAAAAATAAATAAACATTAAAAAAAAATTTTTGTGGCGGGGGGGGCGCCTGGGTGGCTCAGTCAGTTAAGCATCCGACTTCGGCTCAGGTCATGATCTCGTGGTTTGTGGGTTTGAGCCCCGAGTCAGGCTCTATGCTAACAGCCAGCTCAGAGCCTGGAGACTGTTTCAGATTCTGTATCTCCCTCTCTCTCTGACCCTCCCCTGCTCACGCTGTCTCTCTCTCTCAGAAATAAATAGAACATTAAAAAGTAAAAAAAAATTTTTTAACTTTTAGATGTTTTGTTGTTATCTAAGAGGTAAGCAGAGTCAAAATGGAGTTTAGCATGAATGCCTCTTGATACTGACCATATAGCAGAGATAAATTGACAACACTGAACCAACATGGGTGGGGGCATCTTTCAGGGAATTGCAGAGAATGCTTCCAATGCATGCCCTAATTGCCAATGACATATTCCCTGCAAGACTATCTATAAAGGTAGGACATAAACAGAAACCAAAGCCTCCAAAGCCCTATGAACACTTCCAGATGAACCATGAGTATTCTGGTTATTGTTGTTTATTCTCAGGATGAATTAAGCCTTTCTCTTACTGAAGAGCTATGTACCTACTAGTGGAGAAAAAAAATTACTTGATTAAAAAATTCCCAAAGTTAGTGGCAGGGGGTGTGTGTGTCTCAATTTATCTCTGGCAACAGAAACACATGTTTCACTGCTACCATTATTTTCTTAATTTCTCTTACTCAGAAAATAAACTCTTCATATCATCCATTATCTTCAGCAAAAATGAAAGAACTAAAGGAATTAGAAAGCTCATAATTATCAGAACTCTCTGAAACCTCAAGCTATGTCATTGCACTTTACAAGATCAATTCCCGCCAGGATTCACAAGTTATTTCCTTCTGAGTTACAGGTCCCATGCATTTGGGAATTACGTCTAATCCTAGACTGATCCTGCTATAAACTTGCATGACTAATTTCTGCAGGGACTCAGTTAATACCTCCAGACTTACCACTGATAAGAATTTCCAAAACACCCCACCTAAGCAGTCTGCATGATCTGATACCTAGAGGTTCGGTCTTCTGGAAAAGAATGAAAAACAGTAACACAACAACTGCCCTTGATCCTCTACAAAAAGGACCTTTAACAGATACCTGATATAATAATAAACTCCAAATTGTTGGTCCTGGGGCTCATATTTCCCAACTAAAAAGACATATATCTCTTTCTCCTGAGTACTGGCATCTAGTCCAGTAGGGGACCTCAAAATGAGGATTCTTAGCATTTCTCTAGAAGTTTATAACTGTGGCCAGCTTCTGTCCTAGGTGATGGAACAGGATGCTTCTGCAGAAGACAACAGCACAAGATTAATTTTTTTAGTTCTTCTGTATCCTTTTCCATTCCCTTTGTTTTCCTAGTAAGCTTACCTGTTATTGTCTTTAACATCACCTCTTTAACTGACTAATGCTTTCTTAATATGATTTTCTATATCTTCACTCTGTTACTTTTGACCCCTAGTGGTTTCTTTTTGGTACTTATGAAAAAAAAAATGCTGGCGTATATTTCTCAGACCTTAGCTACTGCTCTAAATTGTTTTTAACAGATCAGTAGGCAGTATTTAATTGTTTTACAATGGACACATTACAAAAACATTAAAATCACACATTAAATGTTATCTGTCACTAATCTAAGTACAACACACCATTTTAAATGTATTCTTTTCCATTTTTAGAATAGAAATGACATACAATGTTATTATATTAGTTGCAGGTGTACAACATAGTGATTGGACAATTCTATACATTACTCAATGCTCATCACAATAATATGGGGTAGCCACCATCCAACAATATACAGTATTAACTGCATAATTATTGACTACATTCCCTATGCTGTTCTTTTCATCTGCATGACTTATTTATGTCATAACTGGAAAGTTTGTACCTCTTAATCTCCTTCACCTATTTTGCCCGCCCCTCCCCCTCTGGCAACCACCAGTTTATTGTCTGTATTCATGAGTCTGCTTCTGGTTTTCTGTTTGTTCATTTACTCTGTTTTTTAGATGATACATATAAGTGAAATTATATGGTATTTGTCTTTCTCTGTCTGACTTCTTTCACTTAATATAATGCCCTCTAGATCCATCTATATTGTTACAAATGACAAGATCTCATTCTTTTATACGGCTAGGTAATATTTCATTATGTATATATACCACATCTTTATCCATTCATCTATTGATGAACACTTAGGTTCTATATCTTGGCTATTGCAATGTTGCAATAAACATAGGGATACATATATCTTTTTGAATTAGTGTTTTCATTTTCTTTGGGTAAATGCCCAGCAGTGCAGTTACTGGATTGTATAGTATTTCTATTTTTAATTTTTTGAGGAACTTCCATCCTGTTTTCCAATTCACATTCCCACCAACATTGCATGAGGGTTACTTTTTTTTTTTCCATGTCCACACCAACACTTGTTATTTGTATTGCTCTGAATTTAACTCATTGTTGGATCTGTTGCCTCTCTAGCTAATCTTGCTGACAAAACAAAACAAAACAAAAATTCAGAAGGGGTGCCTGGGTGGCTCAGTCGGTTGGGCCTCCGACTTTGGCTCAGGTCATGATCTCACAGCTCGTGGGTTCGAGCCCTGCGTTGGGCTCTATACTGACAGCTCAGAGACTGGAGCCTCCTTCTGATTCTGTGTCTCTCCCCCCTCACTCTACCCTTCTCCCACTTGCAATCTCTCTCTCTCTCTCAAATATAAATAAAACATTTAAAAATAAAACCTTCAGAAGGTAGAATTCCTTCCACGAATCCCTTATAGTCTTGACTTTTTCTTACATAATTCCAAGGTTTAGTCTTATAAAATTTGGACCTAAACAAAATGCTTTTGCTGAAGTCATTATAACCCTACTAGTAAAACCTAGGTTATCAGGAATGGGAACTAATGGTAGGGCTATTCTTGCCACGGACACTCTAACCTACTTACAGTAATTATGTAACTCCACTCAAGGAATCTGTCTACCTCGGGGCACCTGGGTGGCTCAGGCAGTTGAGCGTCTGACTTTGGCTCAGATCATGATCTCATGGTTTGTGCGTTCGAGCCCCTCGTCAGGGTCTGTGCTTACAGCCAGCTCAGAGCCTGGAGCCTGTTTCAGATTCTGTACCTCCCTCTCTCTCTGACCCTCCCCTGCTCACACTGTCTCTCTCTGTCTCTCTCTCTCAGAAATAAATAAAAAACATTAAAAAAAAAAAAGGAATCTGTCTACCTCAATAGTTCAAAAGTTGGATACGCTTATTTTGATAAATGATATTTATCTCCCAGTACAACCTATGCCTTCCTGGGATCATGCTTCTTGTTCAGACATCAAGCTTTTACCTGCTGCTACACACTAACTTATCCTGCATATTCAGGGTAACTGTTAGAGCCTTTCAGACATTTTCAACAACCACCTTTCCAGTGGATCTTGCTTCCTGAGAATGGTACTGAGAAATCTCTGAAATGAGACAAGAATAGGCTACTCAGATAAACTCCCAGGAGAGATAACCTACTCCCTTATCATGCATATGATATGAGCTGCACTTCCCAGAGAGGGAAAATACTACTGGAAAAGAGGATCCAAAACTTGTCTCTAACCTCAGCAGACATCACAAATGATACATCTACTTAGAAACTCAACAACCAATTTAAATTTGAATTTATTAACCAGGGTGAAAGTTATGCTTCCACAAACACTTCTTGCTGCACCTGTAAAATACAAGTCAAGTAGAACAGTCTGTGACTATGCTAAAAGAAGTCACTTTAGGGGGACCTAGGTGGCACAGTCAGTTAAGCAACTGACTCTTGATTTTGGCTCAGGTCATGATCTCGTGGTTGTGGGATTGAGCCCTGTGTGGGGCTCAGTGCTAGGCATGGAACCTGCTTGGGAATCTCTCTCTCCCTCTCTCTCTTCCCCTCATCCTTGTCTGTCTCTCTCTCTAAATAAATAAATAAACATTAAAATAAAGAAGAAGTCACTTCAATCTCTAAAAAAAGACAAGCTGGACTTTTGGACATGGTTTCATTGCCTGGGTTTGATACCCTGGGCCCCTGTCTTCAGGACCTATTACGAGAAGTAATAGTTTAATAGAAACTAGTTTGCTTCTGGTAATTTCCCGTAACATAGTTGGCTGATGTTTTTCAGAGTCTTTCTTAAAAGTACTTATTTATTTTGTGAGAGGAGCAAGAGTGAGCGGGGTAGGAGTAGAGAGAGGGAGAGAGAGAATCCTAAGCAGGCTCTGCGCTGACAGTGCAGAGACCGACGTGGGGTTTGATATCAGGAACTGTGAGATCATGACCTGAGCTGAAATCAAAAGTTGGATGATGCTCAACCAACTGAGCCACCCAAAGGCCCCTTGTCTTCAGAGTCTTAAATGCTACTGTGTAACCAAAATCAAGTCAGAGGATTCAACAACTCTTGCTGTAACAAAAGAAAAAGGTGAGACTGACCTAAGTTGAATTATAGATGTTCTCTTGGGAATCTCCTAATGAGCAAAATCTTGGCAATACTGAAGAGCTGCGTAGTAGACTAAAATCCTAAGGCCTAATTGCATGGACCCTTGCCCAAGAGGGAAACTGAGAAAGAGAAAGCATCTTCTGACAGCCTGGAGCTGGCCTGGCACTATCATCTAGGCTTTGGTGTTGATAGAATTGATGTTGATAGAATTTGGTGTTGAGGTATGACACTCAAAGCTAAACTGTGGTTTTCTCTTGATGAATAAACAATTTCACAAAACACTAACATGACAAGGCTACCACAGTGATGGATCAAGGCAAAAACAAGACCATTCTATCATAACTGAACACTGACAAAAACAAGCATTATCCAAACAGAAATGACCAAATAATCTCCATTCTGGCTAAGATGAGGATTATGCTCCTTTATCAATGATAGCGTTAGTCTTACTCTTTTCTTCCCACCTTTATTTATTTTTTAAGTGTATTTTAAAATTCATTTTGAGAGAGGAAGTGAGGAAGGGGCAAAGAGAAACAGGGAGAGAATCCCAAGCAGGCTCGGTGGTGTCAGCACAGAGACTGCTTGCAGGGCTTGATCCCATGAGCTGCAAGATCATGACTTCAGCCAAAATCAAGTGACGGGTGTTTAACTGAGTGAGCCACCCAGGCACCCCTCTTCCCACCTTTTATATAAAAAAATTTAAGATACCCAGTCATAGAACTATCCCCATTTCCTCATAGCCTTCAAACCAGAGCAAAGCCCGTATCCTTGGGTCTTCCCCAGAAACTTAACCCAAGCTCAAGTCCTATACGAAGTCATTTATAACATCTTCATATACTGAAATACCCTACAACTTCCCATATTTTGTGGTCTCCCTCAATGCAGGGAGTCAATAAACCCAACTTTGTTCAATTATTGGTTGCCTTTGAAAGGAGGGCATTGTCACTGGAAATTGGCTTTGTTTGTTTTCACCGAAAGACACTGATTTTTTTTTTTAAGTTAACTCAAATTGAGTTTTAAAATGTCTGAAATCATATATAACAGGTCTATGGGTTTGATCTGGCCCGAGGGCTGCCAGTTTACAACCTTTTAGTTGGATGGTCTCCCTTCTGGATGTAAAGATTAATATTATAAATAGTTAACAGCCATTAAGTACCTAAGTGAACCAGGGATTGAACACATACTTTCACATGTAACTGTTTTATTTAATGTTCTTTTCTGCATAAGTCATTCAGAACTCTCTGAATTCTATTCATGCTGTGCCATTTGCAAGGTTGCCCACTGCATGTTTGACTATAAATGAGGTCAAATCCCTATTTTACAGGAAGATGCTGATGTATACCTACTCTCTTCCCACTGTGAGCCTGTAGCCATAGGAACTGTGATCAAGTACACAATAACACCTCCGTGATCAAATCTCTGGGGAACAAAGTTCATTTAATGAAGCTGGTCTGACTACAGAGCAATCTGGGGGACTTCCTGGGCTTCTCAGCAGTGTGCCGCCTCCTGACTTTCAGCTGGCTTTGGAGGAAAAGAAAGTGGAATTGTCGCAGGTATGGGCTTCTTATTGAGAGCTAGGACTGGGGCAGGCAGAAAAGGGCTATGGGGGAACATCTTTTGGGCATGCTTCTTCGGAGGAGAAAGCAGAAGGGGATTGTATACCAGGTAGCATAGTCTCTGAGAGCTTTACCAGTACTGTGAGTGTATGAATTGTGCCTAGAATATAGAAGGATTCACCCAGAGCATTGGCTAGAATCTTTAAGGATCCTTCCAGCACTAGAATCATAGGAGCAAGGGACCAAATTCTATGACATCTTTGGCTTGTGAAAATGGGAGGAAACAGAAAAAGCTTTAGGCTAAGCGCCCCCATTAACTCACTTCCCCTTCTGTATCCTTGCCATTTCCCACACAACATGTCCTTTACTCTATTCTCCAAAAAGCCCAGGGACCTATGCCTTCCTTTGACTGCCTAAGGTGAGCCCTGGGAGTCTTAAACCCATAAAACCCCTATCTTTCCCCTTTTCTCTGCTATTTGGACCCAAGTTTCTGCCTTAATTTCCCCGAATGACAAAGCAGTCTCCCCAGGACTGGCACTAGTTCCCCTGGCCAATGCTGGCCCCTGGAGTCAAGACTGTCTTCCTATGCTCATAACGTCAGGCTGAGCCTTGCTGTAAGAAACTGATTACTCAGAACCACATTCTGAATATAGCCACTATAGAGACTATCTGACTGCCTCTCATGTACTATATGGATCCGAACAGCCTGAATCCAGATGCTTTGGACACAGTCCTGTGGCTCATGGCCACATCTCTCAAGGAGTGGCTCTATGCAGGACCAGGGTCCCAGCCCAGGTCTCCAGCCTCAGTCTTGTCCTCTTTCTCACCAGACCATTCTACTGACAAGAGGTCTCTCTGGCCAAGCCGCTCATTTTGAAAGAGATGACTAAAAAGAAAAAGAAAAGAAAAAAAGATGAGATAAAGACAGAGACAGAGAGAAGGAGAGAGATGTGTTGAGGACAGAGGCTCCTAAAAGAGATCTGTCATTTTTCAATCAATCACCCAAGGCATAATGGAGGGCTACATGTCTTCTCCATCCTTGTCCAACATGCACCTTTGAGTCTTATTTTATTAATTAGAAAAGTTTTAATTCCTATTGAAAATATGATACACACGATAAAAAATTCCAACAGTAACAGAATATGCAGTATAAAATTCATTTCCTCCTGACCCTGACCCCTAGTTCTCTTCTCTAGAGGCAGCCCCTGTTTAGAGTTTCTTCTTTATCTTTACAAAACATACTATACATATACAAGTACATGTGCATCTAATCTTCTCCTTTTTGTGAAACACATATGTTAACATACTTTATCTTTTCTTACATTATACTGTTTTCACCTGAATAAGCTCCACCTGGGACTTATTTCAGGTCTGTACGTGTAGATATTTAGTAGCTACATCATATTCTTAGGGCCCTACTGAGGGGACAATTCCATTGGTGTTCTTTGTTTTGATGGTATAAACAACGCTGCAACGAATATCTTTGTAATACTTCTTGAAATACATGAATGAGTAAGTTTGTCAGATAAATTCCTAAAGGTAAAGGTCAAAGGTTATGTTCATCTTGACAGATATTTTCACTTTGTCCTGCAGAAAACTTAAATCAATTTGGACTCCCATCTACCCTGAGGGTGGGCCTATTTTCCCATGCCCTCACCAATAGGGTCCTTCCAGACATTTGATCTTGGTGTGGCTTTATTAGTTTATTCATCAAAATGATGCAGATTCTTGTCAGGCCCTGAGCTGAGCACAAGAATGTAGACATGAATAGGACAAGTCCCGAACCTTGCCCTCACAATTTAGACAAGCAAACTTGTCTAAAGTATTATCTGGAAAGTGCAACGGTAGTACAAGGTACAAAGGTAGCACAACAAAGGGAGGGGTTGATTTCATCTGTTTGAGGGAGAGTGGGGTCTGTTCACAGCCAGGGAAAGCTTGGTGAAGAACCGGATAACTGAGATAAGTTTTGAAGAATGCATTTATTTAACAAATATGTGTTAGGTGCCTGCTATGTGCCAGGCACTGTTGTGGATTCTTTAGGATCTATTAGTGACAAAAATTCCTGCCTCATGAAGCTGATGTCCTAGCAAGTCAATAACCAGTAGAGATAATAAATAAGCACATTATATCACATGTTACAATGTGACAGGCATTATGGAAAGATAAAAAAGCAAAATAGGCTAAGGGGATAAGGAGTATCCGTGGTAGAGTGGGATGTGAATAGCAATTTTAAGTAAGATAGTCAGGTAGACCTTGTCAAGGGGGTGATTCTTTTTCATGTTTTATTCACTTTTGAGAGACAGAGACAGAGACAGAGACAGTGTGTGATCAGAGAGGGGCAGAGAGAGAGGGAAACACAGAATCTGAGGCAGGCTCCAGGCTCTGAGCTGTCAGCTCAGAGCTGACTGCGGGGCTCGAACCCACAGACTGTGAGATCATGACCTGAGCTGAGGTTGGACACTTAATTGACTGAGCCACCCAGGAGCCTCATCAAGGAGGTGATTTTTGAGTCAAGACTTGACAAAAGAGAGTGAGTTAGGAAATACCTAAGACAAAGCTTTCCAGGTAGTGAGAACAGCCAGCACAACGGCTTTCAGGTGAGTGTGGGCCTGACATATTTGAAGAGCAGCAAGAAGGCCAGTGGACTGAGGGAGGGAGGATAGTAGGAGAGGTAGATCAGAGAGATGATTTGGGCCACAGATTGGAGGGCCTTATAGGCCACTGAGACACCTTTGGTTTTTTTCTCTAGGTAAAAGGAGGAGTCACTGCATGGTTTTAAGCAGAGGACTAACATGATCTTCCTTAAAAAAATTTTTTTTTTCTTTAGGAGCGCCTAAGTGGCTCAGTCAGGTAAGCATCTGGCTCTTGACCTCAGCTCAGGTCTTGATCTCAGGGTCTTCAGTTCCGGCCCCTCACTAGGCTCCGTGCTGGGCATGAGACCTACTTAAAAATAAATAAAGACATGAGATATAAAAAAAATTAAAAAATAAAATACGATAAATGTTTTATTTGTTTGGAGATAGAGAGGAAGAGTGAGTACACATGCACACACCACTGGGGGAGGAGCAGAGACGGAGAGAGAGAGAATCCCAAGCAGGCTCTGCATTGCCAGCTCGGAGCCCCATAAGGGGCTCAGACGTGAACCATGAGATCATGACCTGAGCTGAAGTTGGATGCTCAACCGACTGTGCCACCCAGGCTCCCCTAAAATAAATTTATTTAAAGATAATTTTGGATGTGGGGCCAGTGAGTCAGTTAAGCATCCAGCTCTTGATCTCTGCTAAAGTCATGATCTCATGGTTTGAGCCCTCATGGGGCTCTGCATTGATGGCATGGAGCCTGCTTGGGATTCTGTCTCTCCTTCTCTCTGTCCCTCCTCTACTCATGTGCTCACGTGCACAAGTACTCTGTCTCTCTCTAAATAAACAAACTTTTAAAAATTAAAAGGAAAATATTATTCTGGATTTTGTTTTTAGAGTGGACTGTGGTGGGGGTAAAGGTAGAAGCAGAGAGTCCCGTAAGTCAGGTGTGAGATGATAGAGGCTTGGACCAACATGGTTGTAGTGGAGATCGTAAGAAGTGGGTGGATTCTGATATGTATTTAAGGTGGAGCCACAGAATTGGAAGTGGCATGAGAGAGAAAGAAAAGAGTTAAAAATGACCTCCGGGGTTTGGGCCTGAGCTACTGAAAATAATAACAGAGTTACCCTCAATGGAGACAAGCAGGCTGAAGGTAAGAGAAGTTTCAGGGAGAAAGATGGAGTGTTCAGTTTTGTATATTTTAACTTTCTGAGACCTATTAGACATGCCAGTGGAAATGTCACATAGGCAATGAAATATATGAATGTGGACTTTGAGAGAAAGGTCTAGACATGAAATATAAATTCAACATGTAAGTGATTAATAGGGGTTTTTCAGGCAAATAAGGGTAGGGAGTGATCTAGTGAAAGAAACGGCTTGAGCACAGGCATAAATATCTGAATTAGCAACTTATGTTTGTAGAACCATAAATGTACCGTTTTCACTGGAGTTTAAAGTACAAGGGGGGGTTAGAGCAGTGGAGGATAGCGCTGCAGGGGTCAGCAGGAATATGACTGCCAAGGGTCTTATGGGACAAACCAAGAAACTTCAACTTTATCGCGAAGGCAGTAAACTGGTATTTAAGAATGATCATTCTGCATCTGAAAGACAGAATTCTGGGGAACAAGTCTGGAAATGGTTTCAGTGGCCCAGGCAAGAGAGGTGTTGAGGGCGTGCACAAAGGCAGTGGCAGTGGAAAGGCCGAGGGAAGAGTGGATTTGAGAAGTACCTATAGGGTGGCAAAGTTTCAGATTGGTTGGATATGAGGGCTTAGGAGTCAGGTAGAGGCAAGGATGGGTTCTGAGGTTTTGGGTTTGATGAGAGTACGGGTGGTGGTGTCAACCAAGCCAGGGGACAGTGGAGGTAGAGGGGAGTAGTTGCAGACAGAACACGAGCTCATCATGAGTCCTTTTAGATATGCTGAGTTGGAGGTGACAGTGGATGTTAGATATATTAGCCAAAAGGTTTGCTCTTGGGATTCAGGTCTCTTTGATAACAATTAGTTATCAAAGGATAGTTAAAACCATGGGTATGAGTGTGTTTTGGGTGAGGGAAGGGAACCAGTAAAGACGAGATTTCTCTCTTTCCCTCCATCACCAGGTCCCATTGCTTCTGGTATCTTCAATTCAACTACTTCTCTCCAACCCCATGTGATAACCTTGGTACTAGCCCATCCTATCTTCCTTGCACTTTGGAAATTGTTCCTAATTTCCTCTTTCCCTCTATTGCCTCCTTTCAATTTATTCTCCTTCCAGAGGCAGAGTGATCACTTAAAAATGAATATATTGTCATAATATTCTCCTTTAAAATCTCCATTGGCTTTCCATTCCACTTTATAATAAACTCCAGTCTCTTCACAATGGTTTACTGGAGAGCCCCAGAGTAGCTCTCCAACCTCTTTTCACACCACCCTCCCCTCCCTCATGTTTGGATCACCCTGACTCTCTACAAGCCAGTCCTTTCCTCTCTGGATCTATGCACTGCTGTTCCTTCTACTTGGAATGCTCATCTGCCAGATTTTCACACAGAAAACTTCAGACATCAGCTCAAATGTCACCTACACACACACACACCTCCCGCCTCCCCCCAAAAAAACAAAACATTTCTCTGACCCCCTTATTTAATGTGACCCTTCTCTTATTCTCTATAGCTTTATATTCATTTCCTTCACATCCATTTCAAAATTACTTGTTAATTGTCTATCTTTCTTACTACAGTGGAAGCTTTATGAGGTCTGGAGCATTATCTAACTTGTTCCCCATTATAATCCTGGCATCCAGGCACAGAGAGTTGCTCTGTACATTTTTATGGAATGAATACAGGTGGAATAGGAGAGAAAGATGATGGAGGAAGCACTAAGGAGTTGAGAGGGGATCTAGAGCATAGTGAGGGGATTGGCCTTGGGCTGGAAGAGGGACACATACGTGCTCTGTTGTGACAGAGGCAAGGAGGAAAGTTTAGATGGGTATGTGGGCAAGTGTGTTTGAGGGGTACAGAGGCTGTGCGGCAAGGGCAGGGAGTTCAAGGATATCATGGTTGATGGCCTCTTTCTGGTGAGGTCATGTGCTGACGACTCAGAAGTTTCAGAGGTTGGGTAAAGGATTCAAAGGAGAATGGGAGCGCCTTGGAACAGTTACTGAGGAGAATGGGAGAGGAACCCACCTCCCCAACATTTTCAGACTACCACATGCCAGCTACCAGATGAGTGTTGAGGTTATAGAGATGAGGAGGATGTGAAACAGTCTTTGCTTTCAGAAATTTGCAACCCAAAGGAGATAGACTTTCTACAAGAAAGCTGGAATGCAGAATGCTGTGTACTGTAATGGATGGAGTGTTACAGAGAAACATGATGAGGGTGACGACTCTTGAGAGTGGGAAAAACATTACAGAGGTTGTGCGCTTAGAGATTGGTCTTAAAAAAAGAAAGTGTGCACCAGGTAGAAACAAGTGTGTTCCACGAAGAGAGAACAGTGCTAGCCAAAAGTATGGTGGTGTAGAACAGCAGAACTGCAAGACATTTATGTGGCTGGAGTGAAAGACAGAAGGTGTTGTTGGAAAGCAGAGTTGAGGCTAGGTTGTAAAGGATGTTGTATGTACCAGGAATTAGAACTTTCTCCTGGAGTCATCAGAGGTCTTTAGCAGAGCAGAGAAATCTAGATTGTTCTTTTAGGAAGCTAACCCAGTAGGCAACGTGGGTGATGGATTGAAGGGAGGAGAATCTGGAGGCAGTGAGAAGGGTGAAGAGACACCTGGCTGCTGTAGTCCCAGTGAGAGATAATGACAGCCTAAAGTAATCAAAGGCACTAGGCATGGAGAGAAGGGGAGGGATTCCAGTTTTGATGATGGATGAAATGTGGGGAGTGAAGGGGGAAGATGGAGTCAAGGCTGACTCAGAGGTTTCTTGCTTGGGAGACTGGGTAGATAACGATACTGTTAACTTGAGATGAAGATACAGTAAGAGAGGGTATACTAAGCAAAAGTAATACGCTCAGTTTTTTTTTTAAAAATTATGGTAAAATACATATAACATACAATTTACCATTTTAACCATTTTAAAGAGCATAATCTAATGGCATTAAGTACATTTACAATGTTGTGCGATCATTACCTCTAAGTCCATCATATTTTCATCACCCTAAAGGAAACCCCACATCCATTAAGCTGTTATTCCCTAGACCCCTTCTGCCTAGCCTTCAGGAGCCACTTGTCTACTTCTGTCTCTATGAATTTGCCTCTTTTGGGCATTTCATATAAATGGAATCATACAATATGTGACCCTTTGTGTCTGGCCTCTTTCACTCAGCATAATGTTTTCAGGGTTCATCCATGTTGTTTCACATGTCAGTACTTCATTCTTTTTTTCCCCATTTTTTTATTGTGTTATAATATATATAACATAAAGTTTACCATCGTTAAGTGCATGGTTCAGTGGCAGTATGTACATTCACATTGTGTAAATATTACCACCATCCACCTCCAGAACTTTTTTCATTTTCCCAAACTGCAACTCTGTACCCATTAAATAATGACTCCTCATTCTCCTTTCTCTCAAGGCCTAACAACACCATTCTACTTTCTGTCTCTATGAATTTGACTACTCTAGACCTCACATAAGTGGAACCATACAGTATGTGTCTATTTGTGACTAGCTCATTTCACTTAGCATAATGTCCTCAGGGTGCATCCATGTTGCAGTCAGTGTCAGAATGCCCTTCCTTTGTAAGGCTAAATAGTATTCCACTTTATATATACATTATATTTGGTTTATCCATTCATCTGCTGATAGACATTGGGTTATTTCCACCTTTTCGCCACTATGAATAGAAACACTATGAACATTAGTGTACAGATTTTTGTTTGAACACCTGTTTACAACTTTGGGGGGTATGTGCTTAGGAGTGGAATTGCTGGGTCGTATGGTAGTTGTATGTTTAATTCATTGAGTAACTGTCCCAGTGGCTTCACCATTTTACATTCCTACTAGCCATGTACAAAGGTTGCAATATCTCTACATCCTCACCAACATGCATTATTTTCCTTTATTATTATTAGTATTTTTTTAAAAATTTACATCCAAGTTAGTTAGTATATAGTGCAATAATGATTTCAGGAGTAGATTCCTTAATGCCCCTTACCATTTAGCCTATCCCCCCTCCCACCCCACCCCCAGTAACCTTCTGTTTGTTCTCCATATTTAGGAGTCTCTTATGTCTTGTCTTCCTCTTTGTTTTTATATTATTTTTGCTTCCCTTACCTTACATTCATCTGTTTTGTATCTTAAAGTCCTCATATGAGTGAAATCATACATTTTTCTTTCTCTAATTTCACTTAGCATAATATCTTCTAGTTCCATCCACATATTTGCAAATGGCAAGATTTCATTCTTTTTTATTGCTAAGTAATACTCCATTTTATATATATATATAAATATATATATATACCACATCTTGTATATATATATAAATATATATATATACCACATCTTGTATATATATATATAAATATATATATATATATACCACATCTTCTTTATCCATTCATCCATTGGTGGACATTTGGGGTCTTTCCATACTTTGGCTCTTGTTGATAATGCTGCTATAAACATTGGGGTCCATGTGCCTCTTCGAAACAGCATATCTGTAAGATAGGGATTTCTGAATCATCAATGTATTTGGTAATTGAAGCCACTGATGAAAAAGAACAGAATAAAACTGAAAACTCAGAAATAAACACTCACATCTATAGTCAATTGATTTTTTCACACCTACCAATTATCTATTTTTCCATGTTTTATACAATAAATAATGTATTAGTAGAGCAATATTATAAAAACTTTATAAGTAAACAAATGCATATATATTAAAGGTATAGGTTCAAAAGTTCTTCCTGATGGAAGTGCACAATCAAAAAGATTTGGACAATGGTGTTGACAGGGTTGTTTTCATAGAAGGAATTCAGGGTTGCTTTGTTGTCATATTGTTAATGAATAGAGATAAATATTTGTATATAAATTAAATGAAGCCAGCGAGAAGGTAGATGACAAAAGACTTTCTTGTAGTTAAAAAAAAAAAAGGTTGTCGGGGCGCCTGGGTGGCTCAGTCGGTTAAGTGTCCGACTTCGGCTCAGGTCATGATCTCACGGTTCGTGGGTTCGAGCCCCGCATCGGGCTCTGTGCTGACAGCTAGCTTAGAGCCTGGAGCCTGCTTCAGATTCTGTGTCTCCCTCTCTCTCTGACCCTCCCCTGCTCACACTGTCTCTCTGTCTCTCTCAGAAATAAATAAAGCATTAAAAAAAATAAGGTTGTGAATAATGATTAGGTTCATATTTTGCAAGTCTTGAAACACTGGTTAGGGGCCATGTGTCTGTATGGTTAACTGATTAAAAAAATTTTTTTTAACGTTTATTTATTTTTTTGAGAGAGAGACAGAGCATGATGAGCATGAGCAGGGGAGGGGCAGAGAGAGAGGGAGACACAGAATCCAAAGCAAGCTCCAGGCTCTGAGCTGTCAGCACAGAGTCCGACCCCAGGCTCAGACCCACGAACTGCGAGATCATGACCTGAGCTGAAGCTGGAAGCTTAACTGACTGAGCCACCCAGGTGCCCCTGGTTAACTGATTTTTTACAAGGGTGCTAAGATCATTCAATGGGGAAAAGAAGAGTCTCTTCAACAAATTGTGCCAGAGGTACTGGATATCCACATGCCAAAAAATGAAGTTGGACACTTATACCATATACACAAATTAATTAAAAATAGATAATAGACCTAAATATAAAAATGAAAACCACCAAACTCTCAAAAAAAAATAGGGACAAATCTTCATGACCTTGGCAATAATTTCTTAAATATTACATCAAAGCATAGGCAACAAAAACAAGTAGAACAATTTGACTTAATTAGAATGAAAAACTTGTGTATCAAAGGGCATCATCAAGAGAGTGAACAGACAATACAAAGACTGGGAGAAAATATTTACAAATCAAATATCTGTTAAGAGATTCATTTCCTGGGGATGAGCACTGAGTGTTATGTGGAAACTAATTTGACAATAAACTATTTGTAAAAAAAAAAAAAAAAAAGAGATTCATTTCCAGAACATATACAGAACCCCTACAATTCAAGTGACAAAACCGCAAACAACCTAATTCAAAAACAAAGGACTTGACTTATTTCAGAGACCATGTACAAATGATAAATATGCACACAGAAAATGCTCAACACCATAAGTTGTTAGGGGAATGCAAATAAAAACCAAAACAAGACACTATTCCCAACACGCTGGGATGGCTATTATCAAAAAGATAATAACAAGTGTTGGTGACAATGTCACGATATTGAAACACTTGTACACTGCTGGTGGGGATGTAATATGGTGTGGCCATGGCGGAAAACAGTCAGGCAGTTTCTCATAGTTAAACAGGATTACCATATGACCAAGCAATTCCATTCCTAGGCATATAGAGATCTGAAAACAGGGACTCAAACAATTACTTGTACACCAGTGTTTGTAGCAGAATGATTCACAATAGCCAAATGTGCAAACAGTCTAAGTGTCCATCTATAAGTGAATGAATAAACAAAATGTGGTGTGTATGTACAATGGAATATTATTCAGCCTTAAAAAGGAAAGAAATTCTTCGGGGTACCTGGGCTGGCTCAGTTGGTAGAGCATGCAACTCTCAATATCAGGGCCATGAGTTTAAGCCCCATGTTGGGCATAAAGCTTATTTTAAAAAAAAAAAAGTAAAGAAATTCTGAAACATGCTACAACATCGATGAACCTTGAAGACATTATGCTAATTAAAACTAGCCAGACACAAAAGGACAAATATTGTATGATTCCATTTATATGAAATATCTAGAATGGACAAATTTGTGAAAATGGAAAGTAGTAAAGAGGTTTTTGGGATCTGGGTCCAGTGGGTAATGGGATCTATTGCTTAATGGTTATAGAATTTTTGTTTAGGGTGATGAAAAGTTTTGGAAATAAATAGTGGTGATGGTTGTACAACATTGTAAATGAACTTGTTATATTTTAAAATGATTTAAATGCCAAATTTTATGGGCACCTGCGTGCCTCAGTCAGTTGAGCATCTGACTTCAGCCCAGGTCATGATCTCACAGTTCGTGAGTTTGAGCCCTATGTCAGGCTCTGTGCTGACAACTTGGAGCCTGGAGCCTCCTTCAGATTCTGTGTTTCCCTCTCTCTCTGTCCCTCTCCTGCTCACACTCTGTATCTCTCTCAAGAATAGAAATAAACATTTAAAAAAAATTTTTTAAAGAAATTTGCAATCTAAAACCAAACCAAACCAAACCAAAAAACTTACAATCTAATAAAATAATTTTGGACATTTCAGGAAAAAACATTAAGTATTTGATGACAGCATGAGGACACTGGTTCCCTTGTCAGAGGAGATGGGGAATAACTGGAAAGGGGAATGAGAGAAGTTCCTCATTCTGGAACTTCTGGAATAACGGGAAATGTTTTGATTGGGGGGTTTATATGGGCATTACGTTTGTGAAAACTTATGCAATTTTATACTTAAGATCTGTGCATTTTACTTTCTGTGAATTTCACCTGGTAGGAGGGCATTATTAGCTGCTGCTAACCACTTGACTATTAATATATATTACTGTTATTTTCTCCTGCTTCTCACTTGCATGAAGTTCTTCAACATATATAGGCTTTAAATTTTTTTTGTACCTCTTATCCCCGTTAATCTATTTTACCCATCTCCTCACCCTCTTTCCCTGTGGCAACTCCCAGTTTCTTCTCTGTATTTAAGACTCTGGTTTTGTGGGGTTTTCTTTAAATTCACATTTAGGTGAAATCATATGATATTTCTCGTTCTCTGATTTATTTCACTTGGCACAATGCCCTTAGGCCCATCCATATCGTTGCAAATGGCAAAATCTCATTAAAAAAATTTTTTTTAATTCACTTTTCAGAAAGACAGAGACAGCATGAGTTGGGGACAGGCAGAGAGAGGGAGAGAGAGAGAATACCAAGCAGGCTCTGCATTGTCAGTGTAGAGACCAAGGTGGGGCTCGAACTCATGAAAACCATGAGATCATAAAGCCAAAACCAAGAGTTGGATGCTTAACTGAGCCACCCAGGCACCCAACACCTCATTCCTTTTTAAGGCTGAGTAATATTCCACTGTGTTTATATACCACATCTTCTTTATCAATTCAGCTATTGATGGACACTTGTTACCATATCTTGACTACTGTAAATAATGCTGCAATAAACAAAGGGGTGCATGTATCTTTTCAAATTAGTGTTTTCATTTCCTTTGGGCAAATACCCAGTAGTAGAATTACTGGATTGTGCAGTATTTCAATTTTTAACCTCCATACTGTTTTCCACATTGCTGCACCAATTTACATTCCTACCAACAGTGCACCAGGGTTCCCTCTTCTCTGTGTCCTTTGGATCTTTTCCACATCTAACATTTGCGATTTATTGTCTTTAAGGTACTAGTCATTCTGACAGGTGTGGGTGATAGCTCCTTGTGGTTTTGACTTGCATTTCCCTGACGATTCGTGATGTTGAGCATCTTTTCATGTGTCTGTTGGCCATCTGATGTCTTCTTTGGAAAAATGTTTATTCAAGTCCTCTGCCTATTTTTAAATTGGATTTTGTGTGTGTGTGTGTGTTTGTGTGTTGAGTTGTGTAAGTTCTTTATATATTTTGGATAGCAACCCCTTATCAGATATATCATTTGCAAACATTTTCTCCCATTCACTAGGTTCCCTTTCTGTTTCGTTAATAGTTTCCTTTGCTGTGCAATAGCTTTTTATTTTGGTGTAGTCCCAAAAGTTTATTTTTGCTTTTGTTTCCCTTACCGGAGGAGACACATCCATAAATACGTTGCTAAGGCCAATGTCCAAGAGATTACTTCAGAGGCTTTTAATTTTAAATAGTTATGTTGATTCATGGGGCGCCTGGGTGGCTCAGTCCGTTGAGCCACTGTTGGCTCAGTCTCTTGATTTTGGTTCAGGCCATGATCCCAGGGTCATGGGATTGAGCCCCCTCATCAGGCTCCATGCTGAGCATGGAACTTGGGATTCTTTCTATCTCTCTCCCTCTGCCGCTCTGCCCTCCTCTCCCCCCAGCCCTCTCTCTCTCCCTCAAAAAACAAAAAACAAAACAGAACAAAACAAACCCAACTAAAAAAAAATAGTTAAGTTGATCCATTTTTCCATTTATAGTTTCTGGTATTTGTCTTACTTTAGAAAGTATCTTATTCGAAGTTTGCAAATATTCTTTTTTCCATATTTTTGTATCATGCATATGTGTGTGTGGTTGTATGTGTGGATTACATATAGCTGTTGACTAGCTGAAAACCATGGGCAAGTTTCCTAACATTGCTAAGCCTTGGTTTTCTCATTTGTAGAGTAGGGATAATGTTGATTTGCTTTTGTTATTGGTATGTTTGAACAAGATAACATTTGAAGGCCATTAAATGCTTGACCCACTTAGAAGTTATTCAGAAAAGGGTAGCTCTTTGGGCACCTGGGTGGCTTAGTCAGTTAAGCGTCCGACTTTCGCTTAGGTCATGATCTCGCGGTTCGTGGTTTGAGCCCCGCGTCGGGCTCTGTGCTGACTGCCAGCTCAGAGCCTGGAGCCTGATTCAGTCTGTGACTCCCTCTCTCTCTGACCCTCCCCTGCTCACGCTGTGTCTCTCTCTCTCTCTCCTAGAAATAAAACATTAAAAAAAAAAAAAAAAGAAAAGGGTAGCTCTTGTTATTTTATATGGTATTATCTATTATGGTATTTGACATCTTATCATAATTCTTTGTGTTTCTGTCTCTTTTAGTAAGGATTTTCATTGGTAGGAAATGTGGCTTTCTCAGTGCCGAACCAAGTGCCTGGCATTTAACAGGCATTCAAATGTTTGTTGAATAAATGAATGAGTTTATAGAACAGATGAATAACATAAAAGCAAGAAGTAAAAGGAGAAAGAAGGGCTAATTTTATCAAGGAGTCCTGATATGAAACTAAACACAAAACTGGAGTCCAACTAGGGTAGAAGGAAACTTATTAAATATGTAGGGGCTCCTGTCAAAGGACAGGCTCCAAGAGAACTGAGTTTCTGCTGATTGAAACTGCAAATGTTCAGGTAAAAGTGCATTTTTCTGGGGAGAAGGTCCGTTGGCAGATTTTACTTTCTAGGAAGCCAGAGCTCCGAGACGAAATCTATCATTATGAAGTGATGGAGGGCCTCCTCCCCCTCCCCCCCAAAGGAGTGGGTGGTTCCCTTCTCCATTGGCTTGCTGATTCTCATATTTGCAGATTCTTACATTTGTTTATAGTCAGGCTTAACTCATAAGCCCACTTCTGCTTCCCATTATCTGTGTGACCTTGGTAAATTTTTTAAACTGTCTAGGACCAGTTTTCCCCAGTAACACCCACTGTAAGGGCCTGATGAGTGGATTACCAAATCAGAACTTTGCTATAATGCAGAGGGATTATAGTGCACAACTAATTGTGTGTCTCCTTGGCCTATGCCCACCCCCCCCACCCCCGCTTTAATTTTTTTTTGAGCCATTTGTTTTACATCCATTTACCCTGATTCTCAGGCCTTGAAGCAGTTCCTCACTTTAAACAGTTTGCCTCTACTGGTCCTTAGAATTGGGTAATTGCACTAAGTAAATATCAATTACGGTCATTTACAAAAACTGCTGTCCAAACATGCCCTATTATTCTGCAGTACAAGAATAATAAAGGCAAACTCACATTTGTTGATTTCCTATTGTGTACCAGCACTACTCTGGGTACTTTCATGCCTTATCTTATAATCCTGCAAATTAGACCTGTCATTAAGTAAGAACATTGACAAAGTTTTTGCTATATGGATTTTAAATTTGTGCCTGGACCATAGTAGACAGTAAAATATCATTGTTTGGGGGTTTTTTTGTTTGTTTTTATTTTTTTTTAATATTTTTAATTTATTTTTGAGAGAGAGAGAGAGAGACAGCGTGAACAGGGGAGGGTCAGAGAGAGAGGAGACACAGAATCCAAAACAGGCTCCAGGCTCTAAGCTAGCTGTCAGCACAGAGCCTGATGCATTGCTTGAACCCACAAACTGTGAGATCATGACCTGAGCAGAAGTCGGACGCCTAACCGACTGAGCCACCCAGGTGCCCCATCACTGCTGACCAAATAAACTTTCTTTTACCTTTTAACCTAAATTTCACAACCATTCAGCATAGGCAGATGTGCTCCCAACCTTAAAATAAAACCAAAAATTGTTGAGTTCTCAGTGAAGCTGGCCTGTAAGAAGTTGTTTTCAAAAGGGTGTCTGTGTGGCTCAGTCACTTAAGTATCTTGACTTTGGCTCAGGTCGTGATCTCTCCGTTCACGAGTTCAAGCCCCACTTTGGGCTCTGTGTTGACAACTCAGAGCCTGGAGCCTGTTTCAGATTCTGGGTCTCTCTCTCTCTGCCCCTCCTCTGCTTGTACTCTTTCTTTCAAAAATAAATAAACATTAATTTTTTTTTTTTAAAAAAGAGAAGCTGTTTTCAATATATTAGTCAACAAATATTTACTGAGTAAATACTGTGCTCAAACTATGGAAACTGGGGCTTGTGAGAGCATACAATTCCAGGAACTGTGGTGCTGGTTGGGACGACAAAACTGAGAATAGGGAAAGGTGACCTCACCAGCTCCAACTGGGTGTGGCTGAGAGTCGGAGGAGCAGAGACTTTGCAGGTTTTCAGGAGAGATCCCTTGGCAGGATGGAGCAAGGAGGATTTGGTGAGAAAGGGCTAGATATAGTGTTGGGACACTTGGGCTCTAGTCTGGCTGAGGCTTAACTGGTTGGGAGACTTGGGGCAAGTCTCTTAACCTCTCCAGAAATCAGTCTGGCATCTGGAAAAATAAAGTGGGAGTGGGGGGTGGTAATTGTTGAACCTACTCAGTTATTGAGTGCCTTCCAATTCTTAGATTTTAAAATTCTCTGTCAGCCATACTTCTTTTTCCTTTGAGAATAAAATACTTCCTATGCTTGGAATTTCAATTAAGTCAATCAATGGCATTCATCACCCACTATACTCTAGGAGACTGCCACAAATTCTCTCTCTCTCTCTCTCTCTCTCACACACATGTACACACACACACCACACACATCAAGGTTTTTTTTATGTTTGTGGCAAAATATACATAACATATATATATTTACCATTTTGACCTTTTTTTTTTTTTTTAGAGAGAGAGAGAGTGAGAGTGTGTGGATGCATGAATGGATGAGCCAAGGGTGGGGGGGGGGGTGGGGAGAAGGGGCAGAGGGAGAGAGAGAATCTTAAGCAGGCTCCACGCTAGGGGCTCAATTCTGCAACCCTGGGATTGTGACCTGAGCAGAAATCAAGAGTTGGACACTCAACTGACCAGCCACCCAGGTGCCCTCCATCTTAACCATTTTTGTCTGTGCATTTTTAAGTGCAGAAATCTAGTAGTCTTAAGTACATTCACCTTGTGCAACCGTTACCATCATCCACCTCCAGAATTCTTTGCATCTTCCAAAACTGAAACTCTGTACCCATTAAACAGTAACTTCCCATTCCCATTTCCCCCCAGCTCCCGGTAACCACCATTCTACCTTCTATCTCTTATGAACTTGGCTATTCCAGTACCTCATAGCAGTGGAATCATACAGTATTTGTCTTTTTGTGCCTGGCTTATTTCACTCAGCATAATGTCCTCAAGGTTCATCCAGGTTGTAGCATGTATCATAACTTCCTTCCTTTTAAAGACTGAAAAATATTTCATTGTATGTATATAACACATTTTATCTATCCATTATCTGTTGATGGACCATTGGGTTCCTTTCACCTTGTAGCCCTTGTGAATAATGCTGCTATGAACATGGGTATACAAATATCTCTTAGAGATTTTGCTTCAATTCTTTGAGGGTATATACTCCAAAAGTGGAATTGCTGGATAATATGGTAATTCTATTTTTAAAAGATTTTTATTTATTTACTTAAAATGCTTATTTTGGAGAGAGAGAAAAAGAGAGAGAGCTCGAGCAGGGGAGGGGCAGAAAGAGAGGGAGACTGAGGATCTAAAGCAGCCTCCTACCTGTCAGCACAGAGTCCAATGTAGGGCTCAAACTCACAAACCATGAGATCATGACCTGAGCTTAAGTCGAACACTTAACTGACTGAGCCACCCAGGCACCCCAAGATTTTATTATTTTTTAAAGTAATCTCTACACCTAATATGGGGCTCAAACTCACAACCCCAAGATCAAGAGCCAGCCAGGCACCTCTGGTAATTCCATTTTTAATTTTTTGAAGAGCCACTATTCTGGTTGTACCACTTTAAATTCTCACAGTGCAAAAGGGTTCCGATTTTTCCAATCTTGCTAACACTTACTTCCCTTTCTTCCTTTTTTAAAAATAGTAGCCATCTTAATTGCTGTGAGGTGTATTCAATTGTGGTTTTCATTTGCATTTCCCTAATGATTAGTAATGTTTAGTATTTTTCATGTGTCTATTGGCCATTAGTATATCTTTGGAGAAAGATCTTCCAGTCCTTTGGCTATTTTTTAACCAGGATTTTTGTTGTTGTTGAGTCGTAAGAGCTCTTTATATATTCTGGATATTATTTAGTCTTTAGCAAATACATGATTTTCCAATATCTCCTCCCGTTCCATGGGTTGATTTTCACTCTCTTGTGTCTTTGATGTGCAAAAATTTTTAATTTTTTAAAGTTTATTTTGAGAGAGAAAGAGGGAGCATATGTGAGTGGGGGAGGGGTAGAGAGGGAGAGAGAATTCCAAGCAGGCTCTGTGCTGACAGTGAAGGGCCCTCGAACTCATCAACCATGAGATCATGACCTGATGTGAAACCAAGAGCTGGACACTTAACAATCTGAGCCACCCAGACGCTCTCAGTTTTAAATTTTGAGGTAGTCCAACTTACCTATTTTTTTCTTTTGTTGTCTGTGCTTTTGGTGTCATAGCCAAGAAATCATTGCCAAATCCAATGTCATGAAGCTTTCCTCACGTTTTCTTCTAAGACTTTTATAGTTTCAGCTCTTACATTTATTTCTTTGGCGCATTTTGAATTAACTTTTACATATGGTGTAAGGTAAGGGTTTAACTTCATCCTTTCACATGTGGGTATCTAGTTTTTCCAACACCATTTGTTGAAAAAACTAGCTTTTCTTCAGTGAATGGTCTTGGTACCCTCGTTGAATATTATTTTACCATTTAGGAAAGGGTTTGGGGTTATAAACTTCTGAGAAGGGGAGTGGTACAGGAATGACCTGGTGTCTGTCTTAGAGCCTCAGGAGAGTTGAATATTAAGATCTTATTTCAAGGAGCATTTATTTGTGGAGCGCACTGCACACATTTATCTGTGTGCTCAGTGCACACTGGACTCATGTTTTCCCACACTTTGCCTCTTCAGCTTCCCATTCAACCAGTGACGTAGGTAGATGAACCCCTTTAACAAACTTGGCTCCCTACAGGAGCACGGTTACAAAGTTAGGATTTGCATCCAGGGCTCTCGGCTCCATGCGTCCCATTATTTCAGGTGTCCTCATCTCTAAAATATGGGCCGGAGTGAAATAAGATGGTCTCTATTGAGCAGCCCTGCAGCTATACTATCCTATGCATTAAGGGGTCGCTAAAATCAGAGGCCAAGCGTGCAGTGTAGACGTTAGGTCCGCGTAGAAGAGCTGAGCGAAGACAGCCCATAAGGCCAGAGTCCTAGGACTGGAGTCCCGCCCCCGGGCGGACCCCAAATTCTTACCCGGAACCTGGGTGCGGCTGGGCTGTGCGACTGGCGCGGGTGGGGGACCAGCAACAGAAAAATGCCTGCGACGCGACTGTCGTTGAAATGTCCCCCAGCGTCTCCGGAGTAAGGCTTTCCGGTTCTAACAACGTCCCTGGAGTCAGCGCCTTTGCCTGTCTCCCGGTTACACACCCACCTCGGAGTAGTTTCGTCTCCGTTGCCCCTTCCTGGCGTTTCCTCTTGGTACGCCCCTGCCCAGTCCTGGAGAGGCCGGGCGGCCGCCAGCGTGGACACTGCGCATGCGAATCCCCACCGCGCGGGTTGGGGGGGGGGGGGCAGCACGGACCCCGCCCCTTCGCTGCTCCACGCGTGACGTCGCGGGGGGCGCCGGCCTCCGCCCGGCTGCGAGCGGTGAGAGCTAGCGGCAGGCGGGCCCGACGCCGCAAGACCGGGAGAGGGATTTTGCGGGTGTTGAGTTCCTGCAGGAGGGGCTTGGGGCGGGAGGAGGGGAGGCCCTGGGGCACCACCAGCCGCTGACCTCAGGCTCTGCCCTCCCCCTTCGTGCTTTCTCCCTCTTTCCAGATGTGCCGGGATGGGAGGCAGGGCAGGGGCTGGGCATTTGTGACACCTGTATTTCCCTGGAGCCCCCCTTCTCCCCCCCCCCACTATATTTATCCCGCCTTCCAGATGTTCCTTTTCATAAGTCTGTCGCTTCTCGCTTGGGAAAGGGCACTCCTTCTACCTGGAAGCAGAAAACGGGTTTCAGACTTTGGCCCTGCCCCTCCTCTGTTAAAGTCCTGGAACCTCAGTTTCCACCACAGTGTTTTTTTGCCTTGCTTCACCTAGTTTTTAAGATAAGTATGACACAGAGAAATAGAAAGGAAATGGACATTTGTTGAGTCTCTGCAAGGCCCGAGCACTATGCAAACTGCTTTAGCTGTCACATTTAGTCCTCATTATTTGGTGTTCTTAGAACGCAGATCCTTAAGCTCACAAAGGTTAACTGGTTTTTCTCCGGATTTTTCACTTAGCCAGCGAGTGGCAGAGGATTCAGACTGACCGTTTTGCTCCAAAGTGGAGTGCTTTTCATCAGACACTTCCTTTGTCTAGGCTATTGGCTGGAACTGTTCTTCAGCCAAACCCTAGCCCCGGGAACAGCTGCTTCCTCAATTTCTCCCCTTGAGAATTCTCCATTTGGGTTCCTTTTTCCAGCACAGTGTGCTCTGCTTTGCTTCTGCATTGATTACATCAGAGATGAAATAGAGCAGACATTTTTTTTTGAGTGGTGCATGGCGATGAACACTTGGGAATCAAGAGCCTTGGGTTCTGGTCCTGGCTCGGGCAGTAACTGGCTGTGTGGCCTCGAGCAAGTCCCTTGTCTTTTCAGTGCTTTAGCTTCCCTTTGAATAAAATGGGTAAGTGCCTTCTGACTCTCAGGCTCTTGTCCAGTTCTTCCTTCCTGTTCTCCAGCAGGCTCTCCGTGGAGGCCCGGACCCCTCTCCTCCCCATGGGCAGCTGCCAGGGAGGGCACAACCTGCATCTCTGTCTGGCCCACCACCCACCTCTGGTCTGTGCCACTTTGATCCTGCTGCTTCTTGGCCTTTCGGGCCTGGGCCTTGGCAGCTTCCTTCTCACCCACAGGACTGGCCTGCGCAGCCCTGACATCCCTCAGGTGAGTACCTTCTTCATCCTTTCCATACTGGCCTGCTCATGCTGCTAATCCCTCCCCTCTCACCTCTCTCTCATCTTTCTTTTGCACATAGGACTGGGTCTCTTTCCTGAGATCTTTTGGCCAGCTGACCCTGTGCCCTGTGAATGGGACAGTCACAGGGAAGTGGCGTGGGTCTCAAGTCGTAGGCTTACTGACCACCTTGAACTTTGGAGATGGTCCAGACAGGAACAAGACCCAGACATTCCAAACCCAGGTCTCGGGTAGTCATTTGGGATTGAAAGGTGAGATCAAGGAGGACTATGGGCTGGGCATCAGAACACTTAGGGGTGGGCCCTGTCTCTGACCTCTGCAACCTGGTGACCCTGGGTCACTTCTGCTGTAGTAAGGACTAGATACTTTCATACTTCCAGTGAACAGGTGTTTTCTTTTTCTCCTTCCAGCTCTGACATTCTTCTTTCTTCTCCTCCTCCCTTTTCTTCTTCTTCTTTTTTTTTTTTTGGGAGAGAGCCCGAATATGAGCAGCGGGAGGGGGCAGAGGGAGAGAGAGAAAATCCTAAGTAGCCTCTAACACAGAGAGCACAGAGCCTGACTTGGGGCCCAATCCCATGACCCTGGGATCATGACCTGAGCTGAAATCAAGTCAGACTGAGCCACCGAGGCACCGCTGAGGTTCTTTGGTTCCATCCTGGGGGGTATAATGAGATGAGATAGATTTGACCTACTGTTTTTTTCTTATCCCTCTTCATCTCTACTGCTTTCTCCTCTTAGAGGCACCTTCTTTTTCCTCAGGGATATTCAAGAAGCATGTCCTGTTCAATTAGGCAAGTGTCCTAAGTGCCTGCTCTGTTCTTACCACAGCTCTATGTGCTATGGAGGATACAGAAAAAATTAGGCATCTCCATTTCCATAGAGCTTAGAGTCGTCTGGGAAAATGATGAGAGAGAGAGAGTCCGTTGATTCCTGCATGAGATTTGACCTCAGGTTCTTTGCCTGAAACTGGGGAGATGGAAAGGGAGGGGAGAAAGGTAGAACTCTCTGGCTTCTGAGGTCCTTTTCAACCCTATCATTCTAAGATTCTCTTGTGAATTACGTATGTATATGAGTGTGTCACGGGGCGAGGTCTGATATATACAGACTTGGGGTAATTTTTCCTGTGCTCTTTATTTTCTGAATATATCCACGAGAGCTTTGTTGAGATAGGATCACCATCAAACTCACACATTTAAAATGTACAATTAAATTGCTTTTCGCATATTCACAAAAGTGGGCAGCCATCATCACAATCCATTTTAGAACATATTCATTCCCGCAAAAAGAAATCCTATACCCATTATCAGTCACTCCTCTTTTCCTCCTAACCTACCAGACCCAGGCAACTACTTTCTTTTCCTGTAGATTCGCTTATTCTGAACATTTCATACAGTATGTGGTCTTTTGTGATCTGGCTTCTTTCAGCCAGCATGTGTTCAAGGTTCATCCATGTCATAGCACTTATCAGTACTTCATGTTTTTATTGCCGAATAGCATTCGTTGTATGAATAGACCACATTTCATTTATCCATTCACCAGCTGATTGACATTTGGATTGTTTCTACTTTTTGACTATTATGAACAATGCCACTGTGAACATTCATGTACAAGGTTTTGTGAGATCATAATTTTCATTTCTCTTGGGTGAAATGAACTACCAAGGAGTGGAATTGCTGGATCATATGGTAACTCTACGTTTAATCATTTTTTTAATGTTAATTTTTATTAGAGAGCATGAGCAGGGGAGGGGCAGAGAGAGGAGAGAGAGAATCCCAAGCAGGCTGCATTCTCAGCTTGGAGCCTGACAGAGGACTTGATCTCACGACTCTGTGATCATGACCTGAGCTGAAATCAAGAGTCAGACCCTTAACGGATTGAGCCACCGAGGCACTCTCATTTAAACAGCTGCCAGGCTATTTTCCGAAGTGCCTGCACCATTTTGTATTCCTCTCAGTAGTGAATGAGAATTCCAATTTCTCCACATCCTCACCAGCATTTGTTATTGTCTTTTTTATTCCAGCCATTCTAGGCAGTGGGAAGTAGTATCTCACTGTGGTTCCTTTTTTTTTTTTTTTTTTAATTGTTTATTTCTTTTTGGGAGAGAGAGAGACCGAACATGAGCAAGGGAAGGGCAGAGAGAGGGAGATACAGAATCGGAAGAAGCCTCCAGGCTCTGAGCTGTCAGCACAGAGCCCAACACAGAGCTCGAACTCACAAACCGTGAGATTATGACCTGAGCCGAGGTTGGATGCTTAACTGACTGAGCCACCCAGGCGCCCCTCACTGTGGTTCTGATTGGCATGACTAATGATACTGAACATTTTTTCTTTTTCTTTTTTTTTAATATTTGTTTATTTTTCGAGAGAGAAAGGGAGAGACTGTGAGCAGGGAAGGGGCAGAGAGAGAGGGAGACACAGAATCTGAAGCAGGCTCCAGGCTCTGAGCTGTCAGCACAGAGCCCGACGTGGGGCTCAAACTCATGGATCGTGAGATCATGACATGGGCTGAAGTCAGACACTAAACTGACTGAGCCACCCAGATGCCCTTGAACATTTTTTTTTCATGCACTTATTGGTCATTTGTCTATCTTCTTTGGAGAAAAGTATGTTCAGAGTTTGCTTTTGAAAGAAATTGGATAATTTGTCTTTTAATTGTTGAGTACTGAGAGTTCTTTATATTTTCTAGATACAAGTCTCTTATCTAAGGTATGATTTGCAAATATTTTCTCCCATTCTCTGGGTTGTCTTTTCATTTTGTTGATGGTGTTCTTTGAAGCACAAAGGTTTTAATTTTGATGAAATACAGTTTATCTGTTGTTTCTTTTGTTGCTTGTGCTTAGTTTCTTGGTTTAGCAGGCTTTGCCTAACTCAAGCTCACTAAGATTGACTCCTGTACTTTCTACTAAAGTTTTATAGTTTTGACTCTTATATTTTGCTCTATGATCCATTTTTTAGTTAATTTTTGTGAACAGTGTGAGGATGGATCCAACTTCAATGTTTGCAAGTAACTATTCAGTTGTCCCAACATGTTTTGTTGAAAAGAGTATTCTCTTTCAATAATTTTGGCACTCGCATTGAAAATCAGCTGAGCATGGATGTATATACAGGTTTTCTTCCTGGACTCTCAGTTCTCGTCCATTGATCTTTACGTCTATCCTTATGTTAGCAGGAGACTCTTAATTACTATAGCTTTGTATTAAGTTTGAAATCTGAAAATTCCCATCTGCGGGGTGCCTGGGTGGCTCAGTCGGTTAATCTTCCAACTTCAGCTCAGGTCATGATCTCACAGTCTGAGTTCGAGCCCCTTGTAAGGCTCTGTGCTGACAGCTCAGAGCCTGGAGCCTGCTTCAGATTCTGTGTCGCCCTCTCTCTCTGCTTCTCCCTGCCTCACTCTCTCTCTCTATATGAAAAATGAATAAACCTTAAAAAAAAAGAAAGAAAGAAAATGTGAGTCCTCCAACTTTTTTTAAATTAATTTTTAAAAAATTTATATCCAAGTTAGCATATAGTGCAACAGTGATTTCAGGAGTAGATTCCTTAATGTCCCTTACCCATTTAGCCTATCCCCAACTTTGTTCTTCTTTTGAAAAATTGTTGTTATTCCAGATCCCTTTAATTACCATGAATTTTAGGATCAACTTCTCCAGTTCTGTTTTTGCAAACAAGCCCATGTTCTTTTTATAATGATTAGAACCAAAATAATATCATGAAAGATTACTCTGGACAAATTAAACTATAACCTATGATTGCATCATCTAAGCAATAATTATTGAGCACCTACTGTGTAGCAAGCATGGGGAACATAGAGACATGGAAGACATGGGTCCTTGCCCCAAGCTGCTTACAGTCTAGCAAGGATACAGACATAAACAGAAGTAAATACCTTTCTTTTCTTTCCTTTTAATTTTTATTTGAGAGAGACCAAAAGCATGGGCACAAGTGGGGGAGGGGCAAAGTGAGAGAAAGAATCTCAAGCAGGCTCCGTGCTGAGCGGAGTTGGGGCTCAATTCCACAACCCTGGGATCATGATCCGAGCTGATGTCAAGAATCAGATGCTCAACTGACAGAGCCACTCAGGCTCCCCAGAGTAAATACCTTTCAATGTGTGAACTAGCACACAAGGTACAGTGGGAATAGTCAGGCGCCTGTCTAGCAGGGATAGTGAAGACAGGCTTTTTCAAGGATTCAGTGCCTGAGCTGAGGTTTAAGGGAGGTTTAGGGGTGTGCTCTTTCAGCCAGAGGGACAAGCATATACAAAAGGATGCAGATGGGGACCATAGTGGCATGTTTGAGAACTTCAAGGGGTTCATTTTGGTGCAGGGAAGGAATATTGAGTGAGTGGCAAGAGATGGACTCGAAGAAGCAGACAGAATCCTGTGGAGAGGGTCTTGTGTGCCAAAGCCAGGTAGTTGAACTTTATTTTATTTTTTTTAATTTTCTTTTTTTTTTTTTTTTTCTAAGAGAGAGAGAGAGACAGCGTGAGCAGGGGAGGGTCAGAGAGAGAGTCACAGACTGAAACAGGCTCTAGGCTCTGAGCTGGCAGTCAGCACAGAGCCCGACGCGGGGCTCGAACCCACGAACCACGAGATCATGACCTAAGCGAAAGTCGGAAGCTTAACCGACTAAGCCACCCAGGCGCCCCCAGGTAGTTGAACTTTAGTACGTTGGGCAAACTCACAGATTTAGTCAGGAAAATAGTAGGGTTTTGTTGTTGTTGTTGTTCTTTTAAAAAGATCACACTCTGTGGACTGATTGTTTGGTAGGAAAGCATCCAGATGGAGGAAGACCAGTTAGGAGGTGGTTGCAATTGAAAGATGATGAGAAGGGGCACCTGGCTGGCTCAGTTGGTGGAGTGTGCAACTCTTGATCTCAGGGTTGCAAGTTCAAGCCCCACGTTGGGTGTACAAATAACTTTAAAGAAATAAAATTTTTGGAAAAAAAAAAAAAGAAGATGATGAGAAAAACTGAGCTAAAACAATCCTGTAAAAAACAGGGACTGATCTGAGAGACATTGGCAATGTGGGATTGACAGGACTTTGGTGATTAATTCGATCTGGAAAACATTGAAAAGGGGTCATTCTCTTAGAAACTTTTACATGTACATTTCTCAGTTCTCATTATGATATATATACTGGTTCCTATTTCTCTTTTGTCCCTTATGACATCATTTTTTTTCTTACTGCCTGGCCTGAATGTTCTTATTTTAATGGATGTAAGATGATCCATTAAGTGCTTAGGCCATCATTTGTAATGCTTTTCCTGGTGTTAAACATCTCTACTGTTTCTTATTTTTTGGCATTTTTTGTGAAATCACAATAAACATCTTGGTATACTTGGCATTTTTCTTTCTTTCCTTAGGATTAGTTTCTACAAGTGGGATGACTGAGTTCAAGAATATGGATCTTTTTGGGGCGCCTGGGTGGCTTAGTCAGCGTCCGACTTTCGCTTAGGTCATGATCTCGCGGTTCGTGGGTTCGAGCCCCGCATCGGGCTCTGTGCTGACTGCCAGCTCAGAGCCTGGAGCCTGTTTCAGAGTCTGTGACTCCCTCTCTCTCTGACCCTCCCCTGCTCATGCTGTCTCTCTCTCTCCTAGAAATAAATAAAACATAAAAAAAAAAAAAAGAATATGGATCTTTTTTTAATAGACAGATTCATTTTGTTGTGGATTCAGAGCACATAGAAGTATACAAAGCACGTGTAAAAATCTTCCTCACCTCAGGGTGCTTGGTGGCTCAGTTGGTTCAGTGACCAACTGCAGCTCAAGTCATGATCTCACAGATCCTGGGTTTGAGCCCCCCCATAGGGCTGTATGCTGTCGGCACAGAGCCTGCTTCAGATCCTCCATCTTCCTCTCTCTCTGTTCCTCCCCCATGCCTCCTCTCTCTTTCTCTCTCTCTCTCTCTCTCTCTCTCTCTCTGAAAAACAAAACAAAAAAATTCTCCTCAGTCCACAGTTTGATGGGCATCTTCTCAGTCCCTCTCTGTACCCATTTAAACTTGCGACAGATACAGCCAAATTGTCTTTTTCTAAAAGATGTTACTCATAGAAAGTGCCCATTTCCTCATATCTTCAGCAACTCTTGTTATTATCAGTCTTTAATTTTTACCAATTTAATGAGCAAAGGAATTACCCAATTGTTTTAATAATACTTTCTCCTGATTGTTAGTGAGGTTGAACATCTTATAGGTTTATTGGCCATTTTCATGCCTCCATAAACTTCCTGTTCATACCCTTTGCTCATTTTACTTTTAAGTTATTTGTCTTGGAGTTTTGCAGAAAAAAAGAAAAGAAAAAATTATTTGCTTTACCTTCTTGATTTTTAGAAGATCCTTATACATTCTGATAGTAGGCCTTTTTGCCAGTTAAACATAGGTATTTTCATCCATTCTGTTACTTTTTTTTAAGTTCTCTTTCATTGCAGAGAAGCCTTTAACTGTTAATGAGGTTGAGTTTATTGCTCTCATTCTTTACTCAGGCTTTTAGGTCTTGTATTTTTTTTAGGAAGGCCTTCCCCACTTTAAAATTAGAAAATACTCTTCAATGTTTTCTTTGGGTTTTGTTTTGTTTAGTTTATTTGTATAGGTGTTTAGCACATCTAGCCTCTACTTAGTGTGAGATGTGTCTAACTTTTTTTTTTCTCCAAATGGAAATTATTCCAAGGCCATTCATTGACTAAATAGGCCATCCTTTTCCCACTAATCTGAAATGGAGTGTGAGCTTTTTAATGGATTTTGGGACCTAGTAGAAAGTTACTTTCTTAAGAAGGACAAACTAGTTTATACAGACTGACGTTGTTAATGTGTGTCGGCCCCAGGGTCACTGCAACTTTGTGAGTATTGGTATGATTGTTTTATTGATTGTAAGCTAACTTAACTTTGTGTTTACATTGGTACACAGTTATTGTCATTTCTCGATGACACAATGATGGCCTAGAGCACTTGATCGAATAGCCTCAATGCCAAAACACCTTAGGCATTAGAAATGAATGTAAGTCTGAAGATGGATGGCTTCCAGCCCACCCTCCATTTTCTTCCACCGCCTCTCCTGTGTGTCTCCTAGGACCTTCTGCAGGAGAGGTGGTCCTCATTACAGCCAGGGTGACCACAGAGAGGACCCCGGGAACCTGCCTGTATTTTAGAGCTGCTCCGGGAATCCTGCCCTCCAGCCAGCCACCCATATCCTGCTCAGAGGAAGGAGCAGGAAATGCCACCTTGAGCCCTAGGATGGCCGAGGAGTGTGTCAGGGTCTGGAGCCACGAAGGCCTTGTGCTCACCAAGCTGCTCACCTCGGTAAGAACCTCAGGTTGTTGGGGTTTCGTAGACTCCCACGCAGAATGCTGTGTCTTGAAGTCTCTTGGAGGCTATTTTACCTAATAGAAAAAGGCATCGGCTCTAGAATTCTGCCTCAGAGGGTGTGTGACCTTGAGCAATCATCTGAGCCTCTCTGAGCCTCAGCTTCTTCATCTGTAAAATGGAAAACATGGTATTATCTCTTGATTCCAACAAATAAAGATGAACGAGAATTAATGTCAAGTGCCCAGGTCAATGCTTGGTACATAACAGCCACTGGGTAAATGACAGCTATTACTATTAACTTGTCTTTAAACAGAATAAAGGAATTCAGAAGCTGTAAGAAGAGGCAGAATGGGCTAATTGCTATCAGAGAGATGTGAGCAAAGTGTTATTCAAACATGGGATAAGGAGCAGTTAACCCTAACTTGAACATTTATGGAGAGCGCTTCACAGAGAAGGTGGCTTTTAAGAAAAGGTTTTGTGTATAGTAGTTTATGATGTACAAAGTGCTTTCAGGTTCATTATCTCATTTGATCTTAAAATAGCCTTTTGAGGTAGCTGTTATTATCCTATTTTACAGATGAGGAAACAGGCTTAGAGAGAGGGAGTGAGTTGCCCAAGGCCACACGACTGGCTAAGTGGCAGACACAGGATTGCAACCTATGCCTTCTGACTGCAGTCACAGGCTTTTTCTCCCCTTTCAGGGTGACCCTTGAAGAGGAGGAAGATGTGGGCAGGGAATGCAATAGAGGGGGTTCAGGAGAGGGGAAATAACATTCCAGGCCAAAGGGCCAGCACAAACACAGGCCTAGAGATTGAAAAATGTTCGGCCTTCGAGGGCACTCCATGATGAGGGGCTTAGGAAGGACTGAGGGGAAGAGATAGAAGAGATGCAGGGGCCTTATTATGAGGTACCACGATGCCTAAAATGCTACAACGTGACACTGCAGGCCATGGGGTCCAGTGGTGCTGGGTGGAAGAGACTGAGTGGAGAAGAGAGATCAGTTAGGAGGCTACTGTGTACTCTTTCCTCACACTTGCGAAGACCCTGGGGAGGAACATCACCTGGGACTTCAGAATCAGAGAAAAAACTGCTTACCAGACCTGGCCCTGCTTGAGCATATTTCCAATGTGGATGGTAGTGAACGTTCCTGTCTCATGGAGACATAAGGGGGCTCACTTAAATGGCTGGGCAAGAAAGCAGTTTGTGGACCATCGAGACAACTAGCTTATACAGAAATTACATTTTCTTTTTGGGTTCTCCTTCTCTCTTGGATGTAGAGAGCCCTCTCCCCCATGAGGGCTTCTCTCTCTAGTTCATGGCCTGGGGATAAGATGTCTTCCCAGGGGAGGATTCTCCGCCCTCCCTCTCTCATTCATTCCTCCTTCCCTCCCTGTGCCCATCCTTAGGAGGAGCTGGCTCTGTGTGGCTCCAGACTGTTTGTTTTGGGCTCCTTCTTGCTTCTCTTCTGTGGCCTTCTCTGCTGTCTCACTGCTGCGTGCTTCCACCCGCGCCGGGAGTCCCACTGGTCTCGAACCCGGCTCTGAGGGCGCTGGCCTAGTTCCCATCTTGTTCTCAGGTAAGGTGCTTTGCCCCAGTCCTTTGGGAGTAGGGGATGGAGTAGGGGTGGCAATTAGAACATAGATAGAGCCATTCCTTAATAATACGGTTTGGTTTTACTTATTTTTGAACTCGACGTAGACGGAATCATACATATTCTTTTGTGACTGACTTCTTTCAGTTAACTTTCTGATTTTTAAGATTCATCCATAACTGAAGTTCACATCCACGTTTTTTGGGCAACAGTGGGAGTCGAGAGGGTTCAAATTTGATGATGCATCCTGGATGTGAATTATGGTTGTCTTGCTTTTTTTCCTGACATCCTGATACCCATTTTTATAATGCAAATTTTGTAAAGCACCTCTTGAACAGCTCAGAAGGATTGGTGATGCCCATTTACTAGGGACGTACTATGTGCCTAAGCATTTTACATACACCTTCTCTCTTCTATCAGCCTTCACTGCATTTAGAAAAAGTTGATTCTGCAAATCAGGATCTTTGGAGGAACACACCTCACAAAGGTAGCAGTGGGTGGGGGCCATATTGGCTAACCAGTTAATGTGTCAGCTCATTAAAGAAAAACAATGTTTCTGCAAAAAAAAGTCTCACTGTCAGGTGGATCTCATATAATATGAGAGTTATCTGTTGTGCATCCAGCTCTTTTTTTTTTTTTTTAAATATTTTTATTTATTTCTAGGAGAGAGAGAGAGACAGCGTGAGCAGGGGAGGGTCAGAGAGAGAGGGAGACACAGACTGAAACAGACTCCAGGCTCTGAACTGGCAGTCAGCATAGAGCCCAACGCGGGGCTCGAACCCACGAACCGCGAGATCATGACCTGAGCGAAAGTCGGACGCTTAACCAACTAAGCCACCCAGGCGCCCCATCCAGCTCTTTTTTTAAACATTTATTTTTGAGAGATAGAGTGTGAGCAGGAGAGGGCAGAGAGAGAGGAAGACAGAATCTGAAGCAGGCTCCAGGTTCCCCAAGCTGTCAGCCCAGAGCCCGGCACAGGGCTTGAACTCACAAACCATGAGATTATGACCTGAGCTGAAGTCGGCTGCTTAACCGACTGAGCCACCTAGGCGCCACACAGCCAGCTCTTAAACCATTCTCAGTTTCAACAAATGGCTGCTGTGCCCTAGGAAATAACCATGGGAGAAGTGACGATGGCTCAAGCCCAGGGAGCGGCTCTGGCCAAAGGAACTAGATGCTCAAGATCAACTTTGCTTATTTTGCTCAGGACTAGGCTTCACTGCCCTCTCCACCTGACTGGGATAGGAGATGGTGGAACTCTCTTGGCCTTTTTTAGATCTGAGTGGACTGGGAAAGGAAGCCTCTCTGGCTCCTGGCAGATCCTGGGGTCCTGAAGCCACCCACCCCAGTCAGGAGAAGCGCTTGTACCTATCTCTAGTTGCCATTTCCTCCGCTCCTGACTCTGCAGCATCCCAGCGCCTCCCCCAAGGGCCCTCTGATCTGCCCTGGTTTTTAATTTTCTTTTTCTCCAGGTGTGAATCAACTTCTCTGGCCTTTGTTCTGAGTTGGAAGAGATGTTACAAAAAATGGAGAGCTGGAATGTGGGGGGAAATAAAAGGCTTTTTTTGCCCAATGTTGCCCAGGGTGTTTATTGGGGATTGAATTGAGGTGGGAATTTCAGGGCAGACAGGGTTGGGGGACTTGACTTTGCTGAATCTTCAGTTTGTGACTTGTCTTTGGAAAATACCTTTTATCCCAGCTCCTCCACTCTATGTCTTGTTTTCTTCTATGAAATAAAGTTGATAGCTCCTACCAGTTGAGAGAATTAGGTGGATATGGTCATGGAAATGCTTTGACATAAATGCTTTGTGACCTTGGGCAGGTCATGCAATTGTGAAATGCCTGCTTCCTGAAGGGATCTGACAGATTGAGTTTTCCTAGCAAAGATTCCTCGAACTTAGGAGCCCATGTCCTGGCTGCATGGTTACTAACCAGAGCAGTCCATTTTCCCGCCTTTTCCGAGCCCAGCAAGCCTCCCTCCCTTGCCCCTCCCAACAGCTACCCTATACGCAGGCGCAGATCACGGCTTCTTCTTTCCTTCCACTCGCGCCCCCTCAAAGCTTCCCCTAGCAACAAGCTCGGGCTCTGCGCTGAGGAGGGGCGAGCGCATGCGCCGCAGCCCTCTCCACCGCCAGTTGTCGGACTGCGCGCTGAGCTCCTCCCCATGCAAGCCTAGCCCTACTCCCCGCCTCCTCCCGTCCAAAGGTCCGCGTGGCGGAGCGCGCGCGCACTCTGCCTTGGTGGCTGCCCATCTCCCTGGCCGCGGCAGTAAGGATAGGGGGGCGGGGCTATTCACTTGGGGCTCCTCCCCCTTTGGCCCGGCGTCCCTACCGCGCCTGCGCGCTCCCGCCCGGTCTCCATCTTGGAATTGGGAGGAAGAGGGAGAGGGAGACCGGGACGAGACCGGGGCTGTGGTGCGGAGAGAGGCTGAGGCTGAGAAGAGGAGAGGGAGAGAAGGCGCGGGGACCGCCCTTAGCTACAATCTTTCAGCTACCCTCAGGAGAGGAAGGGGGAAAGGGAGGAGACCGGGGCGGGAGTGAGGGCTGTCACCCTCGGACCCCGGCGTGAGAGGGGCCGTGCGGCCGGACGTCCTCGGGGTGGGCCCCCTGTCGGTGGCCGAAGACCTGGGGCTCGGGCCCTTCGGTCGTGAATTTCCGGGCTTGACTCCTCGCTTCTCAAATATCTGGGTATCATCCCCTCAGATCCCACGTACCAGGACTCGGGTCCTAACCTCTCTAAACCTGGGGCTCTGTTTAATAGGATTTCAAATATCTGGGGTTCAGGTCCCTGCGTGCACCAGTATCCGGGGTTTATTCCCCACGCGTTCAGATATCAAATTCAGCCTCCCTTCGTTCAAATATCTGGGGTTCAGACCCCACAATCAGAAATCCGGAATTCAGCAACTGTCGCTCTCGAGGAGGAGGAGGACTGGACCGCGAGGTCAGATCAGGTTGTCACCCCCTCCCCTCCAGGGGAGGCTTCCCGGGCCCGCCCCTCAGGAAGGGCGAAAGCCGAGGAAGAGGTGGCAAGGGGAAAGGTCTCCTTGCCCCTCTCCCTGCTTGGCAGAGCCGCTGGAGGACCCCAGGAGGAGGCGGAAGCGCTGGGGCACCATAGTGACCCCTACCAGGTGAGACACGGGGTGCAGGGGCGCGGGTCCCTGTGTCTAGGATTGAGAAGAAAGGGTGCTCCTTTTTGAGGAACTGGGCCTGGGTAGGCCCTCTCCTCAGGATGAAGCCCAGTGGGCCAGTGGTCATCCTCTGGCTAGCCGTGCCTTCTGCTGCCACCTTGTTCCTCTTCCTTCATAATATCTGTTTGCTAGGGGACCTCAGGTGACAGGGTCTTTGATGTCATGGGGGTCACGCCCTAGGATGCTGGAGCTAATTAGAGGGGTTTGCACTCTTCTGCTCTTCTCCCATGTTCACTTTGTCCCTCACAGCTACCTGTTCTCCATGATTATACCTCTTTCTCCTGATTGCTCTGGGGTGTTGATTCCCTTGCCTCTGATCTCTATGGTGGGTCCACTTATCTTTTTTTAGGCATGATCTGGTCGGATTTCTTGTCCTTTCAAGGAAGTGTGTGTGTGCATTTGTGTTTGGGGATGCCTGGCAATATTTTCCCCCAACTGTATTGTTACCTTCCAACCTCTTGCTGATGGTGATACATTTGTCAAGCAGTCTGTCATTTACAAGTGCCTTACATCTGTTCTCTCATGTGACACCCCCCCATTTGCCCTGTGGGGGCTTCTTTTATTGCTGTCTTCCCATTTTACAGTTGAGAATATTGAGGCCCAGAGAGGTTGCTCAAGGTCACACAGAGGCAGAATCAGGATTTGAACCAGGGTTTTTGATCGAGTTTTTCCCCTGCTCCAAACCTGTCTCTTGCCATCTCTTCTTGGCCAGGGGTCCAGAGGAGAATGAATTGGGGGTGAGAGATATAACAATGGGGGGTGGGGTGGGGAGAAGAGCTTCCTTTTTAGGAGGGCTGTACTCAGAAGCTTTTCCTGATGGGAGGCTCTGGCTCCTGGCTTCTGTCTCATGGATTTTTCTCTCTACTGTGACCTTCATCTCTACCCTGATTCCAGTCTTTGGTCTGGGTTCCTGAGAGGGTTCTCTCTTTTGACAGATGATAGCCATAGTGGTGTCTCTTCACAGTTCAAGCCAAGCTGCTGGGGTTGGATGATCCCCTAAGTATTCAGTCCTTTTTGTGGTGACCCTGGAGGCAGGGAAGGAAAAATACATATGCTGAGTGTCTGCATAGTTTTCTTAAGAATGAGATCTCATTAAAAATCTCACAACAGCCCTGTGCTGTAATCCATTTTACTGAAGAGAAGACCAAGCATAAGGAACTTAACTGGAAACCCTGTTGCTGTATGTTGCAGATGAGGCATGCCGTTAGTGTGCTTTAGGGACAGACAGACTTGGGTTTCCTCATCTGCAGAATGGTGATAACATTGTCCATTTGAGAAGATGGCTGTGATTTAGCACAGACCTTGGTAATTGCTCAGATGTTCATTATTTGATGAAGAGGTCCTGTGTGATATTTTGTTGGCATCCTTACATGTGGCCTGTGGTCCTGGGTCGCCATTCTGGGCTGGGTGCTGGTAAAGAGGTCAAAAAGATTCCTGTGGCAAGTTGTGAGCACCTGCCTTTGTGTGTGGGTGTGTGGTGGGGGTGAAGGGTGCTTGGCAGGGTTGCTGGCAGGAGAATGGAGAAGGAGGCCGGATTTGAGCAGCTTGGGAGCTGCTGAGGGCTTGGCTGAAGGCAATCAATCAATCTCCTAGGCTATTCTGAGCCCTCTGCACCCTGGGGGCCCACGGGAGAGTCAGGCTTACTTCTTGCCCTCCAGCTTCCAGTTGGGCTGAGACAAAATTAACAACACAACAGGAAACAATGCAGGACAGAATATAATTACATGCTAAATTGTTAGGTGCTTTAAAGGAGCTAGAACTCTGCCCTGGGAGGCGAGCTCTGCTGAAGGCTCTTTTGTGCCTAAATTCCAACAAGTGCTTAGCCAGGGGCCTGGCCTGGAATTCCCTGGGGGAAAGGGGCGGGGTCCTGGGGTACCGAGTACTGCAGGAGCTTTTTCTGGGTGTCGGGCTGAGTGCTCTAGGAGCTCTCCCCAAAAGCTGGAGTGGTCAAGGAAGGCTTCCTGCAGGAGGGGGATAAGCTTAGGTGGATGAGCTGCCATGAGAGTAAGGCACACAGGCCTGACTGGAGAGAAGATCCTTTTCTCTGACCTTGAAGAAGTCCTCCTTCCTTTCTGTGCCTCAGTTGCCTCATCTGTGAAATGGTGATCACTGCCCTGCCCTACTTGTTTCATAGGGCTGTTCTAACTAAAATCATAGCAGTTAGAGGACCCGTTTTGGGTGTCACTTAACCTTTCTGATTCTGTTTCCTCATTGCAAGATAGAGGTGATGGTAATACCTCATAAGGTTGTGGTAAGGATTGAAAGAGAGAGATGCATGTAAGGTGCTTACTGTACATGCTCAATAAATGTTATTTGTACACCACAAATGTCCTGTACCTGTGTGTAATGCGTATGCAATTGGACTGGACAAGTAAGGCAGCCCAGGTCACGGAGAGGTCCCCAGAGCCAGCCGCCATATCTGTCCCTGTCCTTCCCATTCTACATCTCCTTGCCACAATGTCCCTAGCCCTTTTTGAGAGCAAGTCTTCTGGCCCTTCTGGGCCAGTACCCACTTCTAACAATGGCCGGATTTCCACTGCCTCCGGCCTGGCCGTTTCCTGCTCTCTTCCAGGGTGTGAGAGGTTGAGGGAGGAGGGGGGCCTCAACGCCAAGGGGAACAGGAAGGTGCCTGGAAATATTTGGGGTATGGGATGTGTGGGACAGGACACTTGGGAATCTGGGGTTCTGGCTAGAAGGCGGGATCTTTTATTCTTGAGGGGAGAAGTAGGGGGTTGTAGGGAAATTGATTTTATTGAGGGCTGAGGGGGGGTGGTGAGGATGATGCTTAGCTCTCAGTCTTCCTAACAGTTTTAGGGACTCCAGGGACCCGGCCCCCGTGCTCTGGTTGCCAGGGCAACTTCATTTTTTTGGAGCTTTGATGTTGTTCCTAATCTCCCCCCTGCCCTTCCTCAGCGATGCCTCCCCCTCATCAGGGAACTAGGGGAGGAGAAGGCAGAAATTTGAGGGGTCCCTTCCTCTCTGAATGTCCCGTCTTCTCTGTAAGCATCCCCTCTTCACTCTGCAGGTCAGGCCCCACTCTCAGGGCCCCCAGGGGCCATCATGCCAGCTGGGGGCCGGGCCGGGAGCCTGAAGGACCCTGATGTGGCCGAGCTCTTCTTCAAGGATGACCCTGAAAAGCTCTTCTCTGATCTCCGGGAGATTGGCCATGGCAGCTTTGGAGCCGTATACTTTGTGAGTTGGGGCTTAGGAGAATGAGGTGGGGATGGGCACTGCATTCTTCGCCCTGTGGACCTCCAAGCAGCCCTCTGCACTGCTGTACCACACCAGCCTTTCCCGCCCTCTCCTTTTGGGCCAACAAATCTTCCTGCTGCCCAGTGCTCACCAGAGGCTGTCATTACCACCTTCTGGTCTGGTCTTCTAGGCCCGAGATGTCCGGAATAGTGAGGTGGTGGCCATCAAGAAGATGTCCTACAGTGGGAAGCAGTCAAATGAGGTGGGTCAGGTTTGACAAGAATGGTGGGGGGCAGAGCATGGAACCCCTGGCTCTGTGCGCCGGCTGAGTAAACCTCTCCTCCCCTGACCTCCTTTCAGAAGTGGCAGGACATCATCAAGGAGGTGCGGTTCCTGCAGAAGCTCCGGCACCCCAACACCATTCAGTACCGGGGCTGTTACCTGAGGGAGCACACGGCTTGGGTGAGCCAGCCCACTGACCTGATCTTTGCCCCTATTCTTGTCCTGGTCCAGTTTCTCAGGTGGGCCCTGTTCCAGGTGCCATTATGGGAACCTTGGAAGGGAGGAAGTCTCTCCCAACCTCTTTAGTCTTCAGACAAACCCACGAACAACAATGTCTCTAGAAAGAGAGGCTGGGAAGAGAGTCATAAATCGTTAGTTGGAAAGGGGCATATGGCGTGGAAGAAATGGAGATAGAATGGACTTTGAAGGAATTCAGATGGGAGTCGTGGTATCTTGGGCTCTTTCTAGGGGAGGCCCTGACTAGGAACTCTACCACCACTACCACCACCTTGTTTTCTCAGTTGTCCTTCCTCTCTCTCTCCACCCCGGAGGCAATGCCTGAGTGAAGGATAGGCAGAGAAGCTCTGTGTTTGGATCTCTGCCCAAGAGAGGTGGGCCAGGGGTGACCAGATGTGCTTATCTCTGATCCTTCACCCTTTCTTAGCTGGTGATGGAGTATTGCCTGGGCTCAGCTTCTGACCTTCTAGAAGGTAAGTGGCTCTTTGGCCAACGTGTGGGAGAAGTGAGAAGAGCAAAGAAGCTGTAGAGGAAGGGATCGGGGGAACTTGTTCCAGCCCCACCCTTGGGCTTCCTCAGTGTGATGTTTTTCTCTCACTCCCCAGTGCACAAGAAGCCCCTTCAGGAGGTGGAGATTGCAGCTGTGACCCATGGGGCCCTTCAGGGCCTGGCTTACCTGCACTCCCACAACATGATCCATAGGTACAAGGAACATTGATGATGGCGGGGAGGGGGTGCACTCTACACTATTCATTCAGTTGGGCTGCAGCCTTCTTGGAAACTTGGTGCTAAAGCCCCTGCCCATCCTTCCTGAGATGCATGGCTCATCCCTGTGCTTTGTCTCCGGCAGGGATGTGAAGGCTGGAAACATCTTGCTATCAGAGCCAGGCTTGGTGAAGCTAGGGGACTTTGGCTCTGCATCTATCATGGCACCCGCCAACTCCTTTGTGGGCACCCCGTATTGGTGAGTGGGGTGGTGGTGAGTGGAGAGAGCCCCTAGGATACTGGGAGCGAGAGTTGGCAGAGTCTGGCCAGGTGATCAGCCTCCTCCTGACCATTCTCCCAGGATGGCTCCAGAGGTGATCCTCGCAATGGATGAGGGGCAGTACGATGGCAAAGTGGATGTCTGGTCCTTGGGGATAACCTGCATCGAGCTGGGTAAGGATGACATCCTCTTTTCTCTCCACTCCTTTCTCTTTCTCTTACCATTCCCATACCATTTCATCCTTAGGCCTCCAAGCTCCTGTCCATTTTGACTGTACCCTTGACTCCCAATTCAGGCAGCTGTCAAATTCTGCCAGTTCTTAGACCTGGAGATATCAGAGCATTCTTTTTCTGTCCACTACTCTAGTTTTACTTTTTTTTTTTTGGAGTTCTGGCCATGTGCCATGCTACGCTAGCAGGTTTGGGGGGCATAGCAGTGAATGAGGTTCTTGCCCTTGTGGAACTTACATTCTACTGGGGAAACAGGTATGTTTTCTCTTAATGTGATAGAAGCTGAATGGAGGTTACAGGAGCAGTACAACCATAAAACAAGGGACTTGACCTATTTCAGGGGTTGAGGAAGGTCGCCTTATAGCAGAGATATCTTGACAGAACCATAAGATAAACAATAGCAGTTTGAAAGACTACAGGAAAGAATATTCCAGATGGGTAAGAGCAGACTTGCGGAGCTGAGACTGGCTTCAATTGTTTGCAATATTGCAGGTAATGCTGTGTAAAGAGCAGTAAATAAGGCCAGAGAGAAAGGCTCAAGTGAGTTCATGAGGCCTTGTCAGGGTTCTGGTCTCTGCCAGCCTACGCTACTGAAACCACTATTAGTGAGGTAGTGTTTGTAAGCCTCCAACACAGTGCTCAGTACGGACAGCTGCCCAAGAAAGAGATGCTGTTAGCCCCTCTTATCAACGCCTTCCTGCCATGCTCTTTCCTACTGCGACCTTTCCTACCACCAGTCTCTTCCTTCCAGTCTCTCTTATGTCAGAGCACCCTAGCTGGGCGCTCCCCATACCCTTCAAGACATATGCCATCCCCACACTTCCTTCCACCAAGCTAAAGGCTCCGCTTTCTGAAGGCTGGCTTTCCCTTTCATGAGCTCTACACCATGAGTGTGCCGTGAACTTTTCCACTTTCTTAACTTGGTTTGTGTTGTGTCTTCTGCCCAAAGTCCAAGATCTGGACACGCCCATTCTCTCCACGTCCACATATGTGCATTTGTCACTTGAGGCCATATCTGGGCAGGTGATACAAATAGATTGGAACAAGCCAGGTATAAGAAAAATATAGAGCTGTCCATTTTATTCTTAGTTTTTGGTAGAGATACAGACGCAGAGAAGTATTTCTCTATTGAAAAGAAACCACGAGTCCTGGTTATAAATGGCAGCAGATAGTGCATATCAAAGAAGTAGTGTGAGCAAGATTACGGCAAACCGGAGACTGCTATTGCTTTGCTTTCGCCCATCGTTATGTGGGAGTGTCACCTCCTTTTCACCACATCTAAGTTTTTAGAAGAAATTGGATGTTTAGATTATTACTAAATTGCTAGGTTGGAACTTATTTTAAAAGTCATTATTTAGGCCAGAAACATAACAAAACATTTGTTTGGGCCTCAAGGAGCTCCTGGCTTGCAACTTCTAATCTAAGGCCCAGCTCCAATATCCCGTTTTCCGAAAGACCTGCCCTTAATCCCCTGCACACCTACCCGCTTGAGAGCCCACACCCCTCCAGCTTCCCAGCCATTTTTCTGTTTTCCTCTTGTAACTTGATAGTAGTACTTACTGAGTCCTATTTAATTTTTCCTATTAGGCTAGAGGTTCCTTGAGGACAGGACCTGTCTCTTATTTTTCCTTATCTTTCCCTTAACACTTAGCAAGTTTTTTTGCTCTTACTTGGTGCCTAATAAAATGTTAGTTGGGCTGATAACTACTGCTTTCTGCTTTCTTTGATCTCTGTTCTACATGTGCAGGGGAGACGATGGGTCTTACATTTTACAGAGGGAATTAATTGAGATTATGAGAATTGCTCAGGGTCATGTAGCGAGGAAGTCAGGGAGCTGGGGTGTGAACCCAAATCTTCTGATTTCCATTCCAGTCTCCTCTGCCCATCTGCCACCTCTCACTTTCTCCCTGTTGACCTTTCTCTGTAGCGGAACGGAAACCACCGCTGTTTAACATGAATGCGATGAGTGCCTTATACCACATTGCACAGAACGAGTCCCCCGTGCTCCAGTCAGGACACTGGTGAGGACTGGGATTCCTGGGCCCAGGGGTTAGGGCATAGGGTAAGGCTACCTGGCTCATAGCCTCCCCACCCCTTCCTCATCCTCGCATGACTTCTAGGTCTGAGTACTTCCGGAATTTTGTTGACTCCTGTCTTCAGAAAATCCCTCAAGACAGGCCAACCTCAGAGGTTCTTCTGAAGGTGAGGGCTCCCTGGCCTAGCATTCTCCTAGAACTGTTGCCTGTTACAACGAACCACAGAAACCCCTCAGTGAAATTAGTGATTCCCAACTCTTCCTCCACCAAGAACTTCATGTATGAATTCCCACCCCCATTCCCAGTGCCCAGTGGACTCTGTGTTTTGCAAGATTTTGTCTACCAGACTGCCTTTATTTATTAAGTAATAATTTGTTTTCCCATCTTTCATTAATCAAAGTTGTATATAATTGCCAGCCAGAGCTTCTGGTCTGCGTGCGATAACCAGGGTTACCACACTGATCTGATGTAATTCAAGCCAAAAGCCTGTGTAGCCTTGTCATGGGTAAATGTATGATTTCCTTTAGGTGTGTTTCAAGATATCAAAAGTAGAGGGGCCCCCATTCCTTTCACAGATCCACGGGGGCCTAAGGAGCCCTAGTTGGGAACTGACGTAGACGGTCTAGTTGGACTTTATTTTTTTATAATTGTGGGATACCTCATGAAGTCCAGAGAGGCTTGTGACATGTCCAGGGGCACACAGCATGATGATAGAGGACCTGGACTAGAATCCAAATCTCCCGACTGTTCTTGTCTGTCAGCCGTGCCTGAAGGAACAGGAGCCTGTCTGGGGAGGAGTAATTGGTGGTGAAAATTGATGTGGGGGCAGAGCTTACTTAGCACAAGGCCAGCATCAGCTCCTGGTGGGCATGGGCCCCAGGGAATGCCTCAGGCCAGAGGGAATGCCAAGGCCCGTGGGATATTTGGGGTGGGGGGAGGTGCTCAGCAGCAGGCCTCAGTGTTCTCTCCCCTCAGCACCGCTTTGTGCTCCGGGAGCGGCCACCCACAGTCATCATGGACCTGATCCAGAGGACCAAGGATGCTGTGCGGGAGCTGGACAACCTGCAGTACCGAAAGATGAAGAAGATACTGTTCCAAGAAGCACCCAATGGCCCTGGTGCTGAAGCCCCGGAAGAGGAGGAGGTGACCCAGCTTACCATGCCAGCCTTTTTTCCCCCACCATGTTTTGCTTGCCTCCTAGCAGCTGCTTGGCTCACCTTCCCTTTCCTTCCTCCTCCCCTGTCACCCTGTGTTACCTCCATATACATACCCCTTATCCTTCCCCTTCCCTGCCCAACAGCCTGCGCCCTGTCCACAGGAGGCCGAGCCCTACATGCACCGGGCCGGGACACTGACCAGTCTAGAGAGTAGCCACTCAGTGCCCAGCATGTCCATCAGCGCCTCCAGCCAGAGCAGTTCCGTCAACAGCCTAGCAGATGCCTCGGACAATGAGGAGGAAGAAGAGGAGGAGGAAGAGGAAGAGGAGGAAGAGGAAGGCCCTGAAGCCCGAGAGATGGCCATGATGCAAGAAGGGGAGCACACAGTTACCTCCCATAGTTCCATCATCCACCGACTGCCGGTATGCAGCTCCCCTCAGGAGGCCTGACAGTGACAAAGCCTTGCAAACCCCAGCTCTCCCTCCCAAGTGTGATTGCTCCTCCTCTAAGTCAGACTGGGTCTCCAGGGATCTCCCCTTGGGCCCACTGGCCTCTGAACCTTGGACATCCCTGTCACCTTCCCTTCCTCTAGGGTTCTGACAACCTGTATGATGACCCCTACCAGCCGGAGATGACCCCAGGTCCTCTCCAGCCACCCGCAGCCCCAGCTCCCACCTCTACCACCTCTTCTGCCCGCCGCCGGGCCTACTGCCGCAACAGGGACCACTTTGCCACCATCCGTACTGCCTCCCTGGTAAGTACAGCCATCCTCCCTCAGCCTGGATGCCCAAACTCTTAAGTCCAGATGATGTTTTTCCCCTGTGGCACTGGATTAAGTTCAGATTCTGCTCTCACTTTCTGTTGGTGTCGCTTTCTCCTTGACCCTCTCTGCTCTCTTCTCACAACAGACTGTTTTGGTCACATTGCCCAATGTGGGTGTTTTAGCTTGATAAACTCTTACTCCATTTTCATGGCTAGGCTTAAGTAGCATGTCCTGGGGTGCCTTCCCAGGCCCCTGACCAGCCAGGTGCATCACATCCCTGTGTTGTGGTGCTCCTGAATGGCATTAGGATAGGTATGCTGGATTTTATGCTCCTGGACAGCAAGAATAGTGGCCAGTGTCTGCCTCCTACGATTATTGGCTCTCAGGCCCACACACGTGCCTGAGTATTTCATCCTTCCATCTCTTCTGGATGAGAGGGTATGAACCCATTTGAGGGATGAGGCAGTTATGACTCAGCCATTCTGCTTGTCCAAAGCACTTGCCTATACACCTTTGGTGGTTCTCAGATTCTCAAATTAAGCAAGACTTTGGTTCTCCTAAAATCAAGTCATGGTAATGTTTTGCTCAGTTCATGGGAAAAGATGGGTACACTTTTCATAAAACACGGTTTTTCATCCATATTTCGAGTAAACTTTTAGATTACATTCTTGCTTAACTGCAAGCATCAACATCAATTCCGTTGTGGACCAACGGTTGGTCTAGTATATTCTTACAGCTAATGCTTCTGGCAGGCATGTGCTAGGACAGCTCTTCAGATCCTGTGATGCTTAGTGCTTTGTGGTACCGTGTAGAGAAGTCTGTGACTTCCAGAGACTTGGCCACCTGGACTAGTTGGAGTTGTGCCCACTTGACAATGGGACCTGAGCTCCAAACCGCAGATGTAGACATCGAGGCCCGGTGTTCTTGATACTCCAACATCTCAGGGCCCAGATCCCAGCTGCGTACGTGGGCTATAATGAGTCCTCAGTGTTTGCTGAAGGGGAAGAAAGACTGTATTAGTTCAGAGTGTTCTAGACACTATTACGTATGTATCAGGCTTAAGTTCCACAGCTTTCTATGAGGAGGTATTATTGTCCCATTTAGCAGATAAGGGAACTGAGACTTCGTTTTATTAACTTGCTTGAGGTTACATGGTTAATAGGTGACCAATCTGGGGGTTGGGCCCAGGTGTGTCTGATTTTGAACTAATCACATTGTTCCCACTTTTGCGCCAGGCCTAGTGCATGGCCCCTTTTATCAACTCAGTTATATCAGCCTGTGAAATAATAGACTGCATCTCCATCATCCAGTGGAGGTGGCAGACTCAGGGAGGCTAAGTGTGATGAAGGTACCAAATGAGAACTGAACCCATGAGTCTGAAACCCGTGTTCACCAATAGAGCATGAAAACCTTGTGTGTAGTGAGATGAGGCCAGCGCTGAGCCCCACTTCTCATCCTCTCTCCTGCCCCAGGTCAGCCGTCAGATCCAGGAGCATGAGCAGGACTCAGCCCTGCGGGAGCAGCTGAGTGGCTATAAGCGGATGCGACGACAGCACCAGAAACAGCTGCTGGCCTTGGAGTCGCGGCTGAGGGGTGAACGTGAGGAGCATAGCGCACGGCTGCAGCGGGAGCTTGAGGCACAGCGGGCCGGCTTTGGGGCTGAGGCAGAAAAGCTGTCCCGGCGGCACCAGGCCATTGGTGAGAAGGAGGCGCGAGCTGCCCAGGCCGAGGAGCGAAAGTTCCAGCAGCACATCCTTGGGCAACAGAAGAAGGAGCTGGCTGCCCTGCTGGAGGCACAGAAGCGAACCTACAAACTTCGGAAGGAGCAGCTAAAGGAGGTGAGATGGGGCTGCAGTAGTGGGTAGGGCCTGTGGTGGGCAAGGTACCCTGACCCCCTGCCCTCCCTGTGGCCTTGCCCAGGAGCTCCAGGAGAACCCCAGCACGCCCAAGCGGGAGAAGGCTGAGTGGCTTCTGCGGCAGAAGGAGCAACTCCAGCAGTGCCAGGCAGAGGAGGAGGCGGGGCTGCTGCGGCGACAGCGTCAGTACTTTGAGCTTCAGTGTCGCCAGTATAAGCGCAAGATGCTGCTGGCTCGTCACAGCCTGGACCAGGACCTGCTGCGGGAGGTAGGCCACGCTACCCCCCAGCCCCTCCCACAGCACAGGCACCTTTCTTTCCCTCTGCCCTCTTCCGTGCTGTGGTTTGGCTTCTCTTCCATACCCCTCATGCCTGTCAGATGCTGCTAGAGCTCCCTGGGCTTCCGTTCCCAGGCCAGCCAGGAGCTTGGCTCCCTTACACCCCTCAGTTCCCCACACTCCCCTCCCTCTGCCAGGGAGTTCTGGGGTTCTTTTGACACCAACAAGCCTTCCTGACTGAGCTCTACCTCCCTTCTGCCTCAGGATTTGAACAAGAAGCAGACCCAGAAGGACTTGGAGTGTGCACTGCTGCTGCGGCAGCATGAGGCCACGCGGGAGCTGGAGCTACGGCAGCTCCAGGCCGTCCAGCGCACACGGGCCGAGCTCACCCGCCTGCAGCACCAGACAGAGCTGGGCAACCAGCTGGAGTACAACAAGCGGCGTGAGCAAGAGTTGCGGCAGAAGCATGCGGCCCAGGTTCGCCAGCAGCCCAAGAGCCTCAAAGTACGTGCAGGCCAGCGTCCCCCGGGCCTCCCACTCCCCATTCCTGGGGCTCTGGGACCACCCAGCACAGGCACCCCTAGAGAAGAGCAGCCCTGCTCATCTGGCCAGGAGACAGTCCTGAACCAAAGAATTCTGGGAGAGGAGGAGGAAGCAGTTCCAGAGAGAAGGATTCTGGGACAGGAAGGGGCTCCCTTGGAGCCAGAGGAACAGAGGATATTGGGGGAAGAATCAGTAACCCCTAGTCCCAGTCCACAGAAACTTAGTTTGATTGATGAGGAAGGTTGGGGTCTGCCTGAGGAGGAGATAGAAGAGCTTAGAGTCCAATCCCTGGCACCCCAGGAGAGGAGCATTGTGGGCCAGGAGGCAGCTGGGGAATGGAGGTTATGGGAAAAGGAGGATGGGAGCCTCCTGGATGAGGAATTTGAGCTTGGCTGGATCCCAGGCCCAGCACTGACCCCAGTCCTCGAGGAAGAGGAAGAAGAGGAAGAGGGGGCTCCAGTTAGGACCCCAAGGGATCCTGGAGATGGCTGTCCCTCACCAGACATCCCCCCTGAACCCCCTCCAACACATCTGAGGCATGGCCCTATTAGCCAGCTCCCTGGCCTCCTGTCCCATGGCCTCTTGGCTGGCCTCTCCTTTGCAGTGGGATCCTCTTCTGGCCTCCTGCCCCTGCTACTTCTGCTGCTGCTCCCACTGCTGGCAGCCCAGGGCGGGGGTGGCCTGCAGGCAGCGCTGCTGGCCCTTGAGGTGGGGCTGGTGGGCCTGGGGGCCTCCTACCTACTTCTTTGTACAGCTCTGCACCTGCCCCCCAGTCTGTTCCTACTCCTGGCCCAGGGCACCACACTGGGGGCTGTCCTGGGTCTGAGCTGGCGCCGTGGCCTTATGGGTGTCCCTCTGGGCCTTGGGGCCGCCTGGCTCCTAGCCTGGCCAGGCCTGGCTCTACCTCTGGCAGCTCTGGCAGCTGGGGGCAATTGGGTGCGGCAACAGGGCCCCCGGATGCGCCGGGGCATCTCTCGACTCTGGCTGCGGGCTCTGCTGCGCCTGTCGCCCATGGCCTTTTGTGCCCTACAGGGCTGTGGAGCTGTGGGGGACCGAGGCCTGTTTGCACTCTACCCCAAGACCAACAAGGATGGCTTCCGCAGCTGTCTGCCCGTTCCTGGGCCCCGGCGGGGTAATCCCCGCGCTGCCCGTCACCCGCTAGCCCTGTTGGCGAGGTTTTGGACCCTGTGCAAGGGCTGGAACTGGCGCCTGGCACGGGCCAGCCAGGGTTTAGCTTCCCACTTGCCCCCCTGGGCTATCCACACACTGGCCAGCTGGGGCCTGCTCCGGGGTGAAAGGCCCAGCCGTATCCCCCGGCTGCTGCCCCGTAGCCAGCGCCGGCTAGGGCCTTCTGCCTCTCGCCAACCAGTGCCCGGGACTCTAAGTGGGCGGCGATCCCGACCCCGCCAGTCCCGGGCCCTGCCTCCCTGGAGGTAACCAACTAGCTAGCTCTTCCCCCGCCCCATCTAGAGCATCGAGCACTTTATTTCCCACTACTCAGTGAGGTTTCTCCAGTTCCAGTCCTCTCCTCCCTTTCACCCCTCCCTCCTTAGCACACTTCCCCACCTCAGCCCAGTCCTCTGGACCTCTAGACAGGCAGCCTCCTCCACCAGGAGTCCAGAAGTTACACTTTGTGTTCTCCTGACACTCCTCCCCCACCCTAAGTTATTGCTGTTCTCCCGCTGTGTGTGTGCTCATCCTCACCCTCATCAACTCAGGCCTGGGGCCAGGGGTGGTGGTGGGTGGGAAGTCATGTTTTTTTTTTCTCTCTTTGATTTTGTTTTTCTGTCTCCCTTCCAACCTGTCCCCTTCCCCCCACCAAAAAAAGAAAAAGACAAACACAAATAAAATATCTGAGCGGAACTGTACCTTTGGCCCAGGCTGCCTCTGTCTGCTTTGTCCTGCCGCCTAGCCTCCCTGGTATGCCCCCAGTCTGGACCCTTGGCCCCCAGTTCCATGACCTCTTCACCCCCATCTACGTTATCTTAACCCCTTTCACTCCTCAGCCTCATCCTCTCTGCCTTCATAGCTTCGTTGCACCATGATCACCACCAGCTCAGAGGTCTGGGCCCCTGTTGAGCTTCCACAGAACTTAGCCCCACAGCTCCCCTGTTGGTGGGTTCTTTGCGGAGAGTGTCCTCAGGTTCTGGGTCCATTTGTCCTCAACTCCTGCCTTTTCTCCCAGCCCCTTCCCTATGTGGCTCCCTTCTGGGAGCTGAATTTTTCCCCTGGCACTAGGCTTTACCCTAGAGGGCTTGGGAAAGGGACTGCAAACTACAGTAGGGGGTGGTGAGTTTGGGGGGCCAGGCAGCGAGTGGGGGGGCCATGGAAATGGGATTGGTTGTGGGCTTGGAGTGGGGGCTGAGTGCATAAGGGGCTGGACTGGGACGTGGAGATCTGGTCAGGGTAGCAGCTGCTGGCCCATTGAACTTGTCAGGCCCTTTCTGGCCACCTCTTTTGCCCCTTTCCCTTATGTGGCCCTAGATGGGGCCACCCCTTCTTACCCATTTCTCAGCTTGGAGCTTATCCTCCTCCCCTCCCTCCCACCCTAAGGTGCTGAACCTGGGACTTTCTCTGTCTTTCCTTAGTTGTGTTGCTCCCTTCCATGGGTGTGTTATGTGACTGGTTTTCTCACTCTTGTACACATTCTGTATCTGCTCACTTGGCTTCTGTCTCTGGGATGTATTTTCTCTGTCTTTGCATGGTCAGAGCTTCTTGTGTGTACTCTGAACCCTAAAGATTCTCAGTTCCCCCCGTCCACGAATTCGCCTGCTGTTTGTGAGTTTTCTACCCAACTCTCAATATGCTCTTGGAACCTGTCTTGTTTACTTTGTATCTCTTGCCCATTGAGAATCTTCCTGATCTCTCTCAGCACAACCCCATCTCTCCATGTCTGTCTGTATACAGCTCCCCCCGCCCCCTCTGTCTAACATGTTTTCTGTTTCTCTCCCTCTCCCTGTCTCTGCTTCTGTCTCCTCTCCTCCTCTCTCTCTTCTCCCCCTCTCCCCTGGTTGTTCTCCTCCTCTCCCTCGCCCCCGTCTCCCCTTGGTCCGTCCACTGCATAGTCTAAGGAGCTGCAGATCAAGAAGCAGTTCCAGGAGACGTGTAAGATCCAGACTCGGCAGTACAAGGCCCTGCGGGCACACTTGCTGGAGACCACGCCCAAGGCTCAGCACAAGAGCCTCCTTAAGCGGCTCAAGGAAGAACAGACCCGCAAGCTGGCGATCTTGGCCGAGCAGTATGACCAGTCCATCTCAGAGATGCTCAGCTCGCAGGCGGTGAGGCCTGGGGTCCAGGGAGGGAGCGTGGCGGAGGTTGGCCTTTGTACTCCTGCCTTGGTTATGGGGAGTGGGGGAGTGTGGGCAAAGACGGGGCTTTTGTTCTTAGGGGAAACTTGGATACTCTCCCACTGTCAGTATTCTCCACAATGGTTTTATTATCTCTCTTGAGTATTTCCTTAAGGTCTTGACAAAGCCAGCCTGACTACTCTACCAAGAACCACCAAGGAAAGAGTGGCTATAGTTTTTTTTCCTAGGCCTTAGTTTAATGTGTGAACAGGGAGCCAATCAAAATGATTTTGGCCCTTGGGCCGATTTACCCAGCCTTCTGGAGGATTTTGAAGATTGCTGTTCTAAAAGTGATCACACAGCAACACTGGAATGGGCCAGTTAAAAAATGCACGTAGCGTAAAAAGTAAAAATGCCCTTATTCATTGCCATTCTCTCACCCAATCCATTCTCTCCCCCAATTTCAGAGTTAACTCTTAATAATTGTATTTTAGGTTTTTTCCCTATGCATATTTGAAAGATTACACAAAATTTTAAACAAAAGTAGGATTGTGTTGTACATACTGCTCTCTCCTTTTTCCACCTAGTATTTCTTGGACATCTTTCCATGTCAGTACACCTATCTCATTTTTGAAACAGTGTAGAATTTTCCATGGTATGGACGTACCATAATTTATTTAACCCATCCCTTATTGGTGGACATTTAGGTTGTTTCCAGTATTTTGCTATCACAACGCTTCAGTGAACACCTTCGAGCACATGTGCAAGTATACCTGGGGGATAAATTCCTGGAAGTGTAATTGCTGTGTCACAGGGTATGGCGACCTTTCATTTTGATAGATGTTGAGGCTGGCTGCTTCTTGAAACCTTAAGGCCCAGGCCTACCTGGGGCAGGGGAGGATTGCGGGGGTGGGAGAAGAGGCCCCTAAAATTAGTTCTCCCTGTTTGCCAGCTACGGCTCGATGAGACCCAGGAGGCAGAGTTCCAGGCCCTTCGGCAGCAGCTGCAGCAGGAGCTGGAGCTCCTCAACGCCTACCAGAGCAAGATCAAGATCCGCACGGAGAGCCAGCATGAGCGGGAGCTGCGGGAGCTGGAGCAGAGGGTGGCTCTGAGGCGGGCACTGCTGGAGCAGCGGGTAAGGGGGCTCTGGCGCCAAGAGGCGCTGGGGAGGGCAGGCTTCCCACCTCCCGCCCCCAGACGCGCTAACCTCTCTTCTGGGTGTCCCAGGTGGAAGAGGAGCTGCTGGCCTTGCAGACAGGGCGCTCCGAGCGAATCCGGAGTTTGCTCGAGCGGCAGGCCCGTGAGATCGAGGCTTTCGATGCTGAGAGCATGAGGCTGGGCTTCTCCAGTATGGCTCTGGGGGGCATCCCAGCCGAGGCTGCCGCACAGGGCTATCCTGCCCCACCTCCTGCCCCTGCCTGGCCCTCCCGCCCTGTTCCCCGATCAGGGGCACACTGGAGCCATGGCCCTCCTCCACCGGGCATGCCCCCCCCAGCCTGGCGTCAGCCCTCTCTGCTGGCGCCCCCAGGTCCCCCAAACTGGCTGGGCCCCCCCACACAGAGTGGGACACCCCGTGGTGGAGCCCTGCTGCTGCTAAGAAACAGCCCTCAGCCCCTGCGGCGGGCAGCCTCGGGGGGCAGTGGCAGTGACAACGTGGGCCCACCTGCCGCTGCGGTGCCTGGGCCTCTGAGCCGGAGCACCAGTGTCGCCTCCCACATCCTCAATGGTTCCTCCCACTTCTATTCCTGAAGTGCAGGGTGGACGAGCAGATGAATGGGGCAGGGGCAGGGGCAGGGGTGGGTGGAGCCTGATCCTGGAGGGCTGTAAGCTAGAGGCCCACCCACAGGTGGGGGACAGGATGTTGGCTCCAGCTCCCCTTGGACCTCCTCATCTCATGAGCTTCTTGGGCTGGCCGGTGGCCCAGGGCCAGCTTGGGCATAGGTGCCTCAAGGCTGACCAGGAGCCCTTGCCTCCCCACCATGGTGCCAGGGTCTCTCTCCATCACAGCCTTGGGAAAGGAGGGAGATGTGCGTGTCAAATATTCATCTGGTCCCCTGGGGGAGGGGAAGGGTGGGTCTAGATATATTATATTCAGAGAACTATACTACCCCCTGTAGTGGGGCCATGGACTGGGGATGCCAGGCACCCCCAGACCTGGGGTGTGGCAGAGCGGTCTGGGGTGGGGAGAACAGAAGGAAAAGGCCTTCCTAGGAAAGAAGGATCAGGATGTTGTCTTGGGGTCAGGATGCCTGGTCTCTCCATTCCCCTGATGCTGTCTGACGTCCTGTGCCGTTTTGTCCTTTATCTTTTTTTTTTTTTTTTTTTTAATTGAGATCAGAGCTGGGCAGGGGAACAAGGGAAGGACCTTGGAAGGGACTGCTCCCAGGCTTGGGGGCGGTCATGGGAGCCCCTCCCAGCTATGGGGTTGGCACAGAGCCCCACAGCAAGCTTTTAATAAACTGTTGGTTATTCTAACAGACCCCAGGACTCAACCCTTTCTGTCTAAAGTGTGTATCAAGGACTGTTCTGTGGGAGGTGATAGATAATGTCACTTGTATTTAAAAGAATTTATTGGGAATTGTAACTAACAATTTCAGTGATTTTAAGGACTTCGGGCATGACTGGATCCGCAACTTTAAAGGAGGTCATCAATCTCCTGGCCCCTGCTTCCCTTTGCTTTGGCTTCAAAGATTTTCAAAAAGTTCGCTTCACACAGGCTTCTGGCAGCTCCAAGCCTATATCTTCATGGCAGTCTTAACAGCAAGAATGCCAGCAAAGTCCTAAAGTGACTTCATTGACTCAGTCTGTCAGAGGCTTGGGGTACTCCTGACCAGGTCTATGCCCTCTCCCCACCCCTTTAAAGCTAAAAGAATTGGCCCAGGGACTAAACGGCTGTTTCCAAGAGGGGAAAAGGAAGACGGAAATCCAGCTGTCCCCAAGTTCTATCATCGTGTTCTTCACATCCTTCTTAAGGCCAGTTTTTCAGACCTCCTTCCCAACTAGGCATTAGATTATGACAGCTGAAAGCATGATGATGATGATGATGATGATGATGAGGGCCCTGCTGGTCAGGCTGGAGGAAGAAGGGTAGGAGCCACCCTCTTCTCTGATAGAGCCTGGTGGCAGACTGGATGGCAGAGTCTGGAGGCTGGGACTTCCTTTGGAGAACCTGGGGGAAATGAAAGGGAATGGGGTGGTGTGGGAAGGCAATGGGCTACTCTTCACCTTCCTGGCCCAAAATATAGGGGGTAAGAGTGGGGACCAGATTTGTTTTGTTTTTTACTATTTTTTAAGTTACTTATTCATTTTGAGAGAGAATCTAAAGCAGGCTCTGTGCTGACAGCACAGAGCTCTACAGGGGGCTCCATCCCATGAATCAGGAGATCATGACCTGAGCCAAAACTGAGAGTTAGTCACTTAATCTTATTTAAGTAATCTCTACACTCCGAACTCAGTGACCCTGAGATTGAGTTTCTTGCTCTTCCAACTAAGCCAGCCAGGCACCCCCAAGTGGGGACCAGTTTTGACCAGGTGATTCAAACAACTCCTTTATTGAGTCTTAAAAAACAAACCCCTGTAAACACCTTTAACTGAGAACATGAAGTTGAGAAGTAGGATCCCAACAACTTGTGTCCCTGGGGGCGACACGTCCTCTTTGAAGAAAGCTGCTTCTGCTCTGCAGGCACAGATTGGAGTGGGGGGGTGCGGGTGCCATATCTGCTTTCTACAAGTGGAAAGCCTCCTGGGGAAGCTGAGGAGCTCAGCTACTCTCCCCGTCACTGCTGATGATGCCACGCATATGTGACCAATCTGGGGGTGGGGGACGGGGCTGTTCATCCTCTGAGCCCAAAGTCCGGCGGTACGGCTCCCCTGGGGGGTCTGCTCCTGAAGGGTTCCAAGCCGTGCGTCTGCGTGGCCGACCTAGATTGCAGGCAGGAAGAGCCGGAGATCAGTTGTCTGAGCAAATCCTAGCCCCATCTCTTGGCAGTGGGAGGAAACCCCTCACCTGAACCACTGATGATGTTGGTAATGTCCAAGGCGGCCACCTCAGCTGCCTCCTCCCGCTGCTCCTTCAGGGCCCGACACTTCTCTAAGGAAGGGTTACCTGGGGCAGAAGAGGCTCATGACCCTCTCTTCCGCAGCAGCCAAGGCGCTCTCCTGCAGCCCCCAGGGCACACCCGGCCTCACCCTTCATGCCCAGGGCCTCCAGCTCTGCCCGGAGGACACTGAGGCGCTCCTTGTGTGAGCGGCAGGAGCCCAGAAGCTTCTTGTAGTTGCGATGGGCACCACAGGCCCGAATGTAGCGCTTTAGCCTCATCACCGCTGGGTGGTCCTCACCACGGCGACCAGAGCCAGCCTGGCAAGGAAAAACAACAGCTGAAGGCCAGACCTTCAGCGTTTGAGACAAGGTCTCCCTCTTCCCTAAAGGTGGCCTCCCAGCCCATCTTCACCCTCACCTTCCTGCCTTTGGATTGCGGACTGCCATCTGTGGAAGAGGAGGAGGAGCTTCGTGTCCGGCCTTTCCGGGAGCTTTTCTTGGAAGAGCGGTTCCCCCTCTCCCCCTTAGGGCTATCCCCTGCCTCACTGTCACTCACTTCCCTCTCTGAGTCACTCGCCTCGCCACTGCCCACTTTGGCTGTCTTTGCAGCACCTTCAGTAGTTGGTTTCGCCTCTCTCCAGCTGCCCTCCCCGTCCTCGCTGCTTCCGCTAGGCCTTTTGCCACCTTTCCCCGGGGTCCTGGCCTGGCCCGCCCTCTGCACTAGGGGCTCTTCATCTTCCCCGCTGGTCTCCCCACTGCCTGCTGCCGCTTTTTCCTTTTCTTCCTCTTTGTCCCGCACGTCTCCCAGCAGCCTGGCTGCCCTGCTCTTCTGCTTACAGCTCCTCTCCTCCCAAGCCGACTTCTTCCCTCCACTGCTCCTGGCTCCAGGTCTCCAACCCTCCTCCTCCCCTCTGTTCTCCTTCTGCTTGGCTGTGGTATCCTCCTCTTCACTGTCCTTTTCACTTTCCTCGTGGCTTTTAGCACCTTTCTTTCCCTCTGCCTTCTTTCTTGTCCTCTGGGCGGGTTCCTCCTCGCTGTCCTCACTCCCGTCCCTGGCCTGCTTCCTCCTGGCTGACGTCTTGCCCGGTGCCTGCTTATTCTTCGCCACGGGTTTCTTCCTAATCCTGCCTTTGGGCTCCTCTTCCTCCTCGCCTTCCTCACTGCTCTCTTCCTCGCTTTTCTTTCCCTCTGCCTTCTTTCTTGTCCTCTGGGCGGGTTCCTCCTCGCTGTCCTCACTCCCGTCCCTGGCCTGCTTCCTCCTGGCTGACGTTTTGCCCTGTGCCTGCTTATTCTTTGTCACGGGTTTCTTCCTAATCCTGCCTTTGGGCTCCTCCTCGCTCTCTTTCTCCTCTTCCTCACTGCTCTCTTCCTTTGAGACCTTACTTGTTCTGGCGGAGACCTCTTCCTCCTCCCCACTGCTCTCCACCACCTCCTTCTCGAAACCCGTCTTTGCAGCCAGGTCCCTCTGCTGTTCTTCCTCATCACTGCTCTCCTCAACTGCTTTCTTTGAGGCTCGCTTTGGACTCTCCTCCTCTGCTGGACTGACTTGTGCCGCCATCCCATTCTTTGCTGAGAGGCCAAAACAGTCTGGACTGGAGGCTGCAGAGCTGGGCTCTGGAATATGGAGAGAAGAGAAGGTTGGGATGGGTTCCTCCTGTCCCTTCTCCCTCCACTTGGGATTGGTCACCTCTGACAGATGGAGGGAAGGGCAACAAAACACAACTATCAATCAGTCCACCCTGTTTCCGGTTCCTGACTCACTGGCCTTGTGCCCTCATCTAACGCCTTGGGATATAATACATGCACGATCAATACTTTTCGAATGCACTACGCAAAAGTCACTAACCTGACTCCGAATTGAAACGGAACCTTTTTCTCCCAGGGCCACTGCTGGGGGTGGGAGGCCTCTTCGCCTTGGCAAGATCTAGCCTCTCTTCCCTGGCACCTGCTTCATCCACCTGCACGAGAGGTGTGCGCAAGAGGTACCAAGGTTGTGCTCCCCACCCCGTCCCAGGCCCCTCCTCCTGAGCAACAAACCCGGCCTCCCGCGGCCCAGGCTCGCGCCCACACCTGCACTTTCAGCAGCTCTTTCTCCACTAGCCGCTTCAGTGCTTGCTTCTCGTCGGGTTCCAGGTGATCGCGGCCCGCGTGAGCCAAGAACCTCCGCCGCACTATGGAGTGCGTGAGCGTGCTGCGGAGACAAGTGTCAAGACGGAGTCCCCGTCCCGCCCCTGCCCTTTCCACCCCCAACTCCAGTCTCTAGTGCACCTGAGGTCTGGGCGGCCTCGGAAGAAGCTACGGATGAACTCCTGCATCTCGTTCTCCCGCGCCATTTTGCTCCACCTGGGATTGGTGGCTCCCGCCTTTTTTTCTTCTCGGCCGCCGTCACCGCGTTTGACAGGAGCTTGCGCACTCGCTGGGTCGTGGCGAGGTGAGGGGAGGGACGGTTTGGGGTCGGTCGCGGGTCGCCTGGACCGAGAACTTTAGCAGACAAAACTCGTTTTCCTCGGGTAGTTGGAGGCTCTCGCGGCTCCTCCTCTTAGAACCAATCGTTTTTTTAAAGTTCTCGTTAGAAACTGACTCGGCGCGGGCAACCCTTGGGTGTAACGTAATCTACCGGCGACATTGCCTCCGTCCGTGGTCACAGGCCCTAGCTAGGCCACTGTGATTTCGAAAGACAGATGAAAAAGGATACCCTCGCCTGAAGACTAGGAATCCCTGGAGGAAAGTCTCTTGCGGCTTCCGATCGCTAAGCACATCTAGAATCAGTAAACGTGCCTCCAGCGTCCGCCATCTTTATGACCTCATCGCGTCGCTGCGTCGCCATCTTCCGCGTAGCCCCTGGAAGCAACGTTCCTTTCCCGGTGTTCCCTAAGAGGGCAACCCCTGTGGTTAAGATCCCTGGGCGCGGGGTACGCCGGGAGTTGTAGTCCCAGCGGACACAGCCTTGCGGAGTCTCCGGAAGTGGAGACGTGAGAAGCCGGGCTGAGAGGCTCCGGGTAGCGGGACGCCCGAGTGCTGCTGGGGCACTGCTCCCGGGGCAGGTCATGAACGGGCCGGCGGACGGCGAAGTGGACTACAAGAAGAAGTACCGGAACCTGAAGCGGAAGCTCAAGTTCCTCATCTACGTGAGTGCCGGCGTGAGAGGTTGTGGGCGGTGAGGCCTGGCGCTGGTAGGACCTCAGTTTACCCGTGTGTAAAGAGGAATGGAGTGAGTTGTCCCAAGGTTCCGGGGTTCGTTACAGGTGGCCGTTGGCTCAGCCACCCCCCGCCCTTGCTTGTGATACAGGAACACGAGTGCTTCCAGGAGGAACTGAGGAAGGCGCAGAGGAAGTTGCTGAAGGTGTCCCGGGATAAGAGGTGGGACACGGTAGGGGTGGGGAGGGGAAATGCCTGCGGGGGGTTGTGGCTCCTGCGGATCTACTTTCGGACCCTGTCCTCGGAATTGGGTCACAAATGCAGGGCGCCCTCTTTGGGGCTGTTGCAAGGACCTAACGGGCCAGCCAGAAGGGACAGGGTCCGGGAGACTTACTGAGATGGCAGTAAACACTCTTGTTCTCCCCGCCTCTTCCCTTAGTTTCCTCCTAGACCGGCTTCTGCAGTACGAGAACGTGGATGAAGATTCTTCTGGTGAGCAAGGTCGTGAAAAATTGTTGGAGGCCATGGCTCCTGGCACTTCAGCAAGCCTCCTGGGCCCCTCCTTATAGGCTGCGGAGGCTGATAAAACTTCCCGTGGTTCTTAAATCTATTGCTTGCCTTCCATTTCTACCGTCCTTCACTCAAGCATTTATTGCTTTGCACAGGGGATGCAGTGGAATTTGCGTTCCGGTTGGGAGTGATAGGGAAGCAAAAGCAACTAGGATCTTAGATGTGAAAGGAGTAAAGTCAGGATTTTGTGGCAGTGATTGGAGCAGAGCAGTTGATAAGCTTGTTCTGTCAAGGTGCAAGTAATAAATCGTTCAGGTTTTGTTGCACCTACCGAGTTCTGATGGAGTTCAAAAGTAGCCATAGGTGATATGTAAATAAGTGAGCTTGGATGTGTTTCAATAAAACTGTATTTATGGACACTGAAATTTGAATTTCATGTAAGTTTCACTTGTCATAAATAGTCTTTTTTTTTTTATCCCCGCCCCCAACCATTTGAAAATGTAAAAGCCATTCTTTGCAGACGGTGCAAAAGCAGATGACAGGCAGCATCAACAGAGTGCCCGAGAAAAGCAAGCCTTTTTCAGGAAGTAACGTTTGAGCGGGGATCTAGGTAAGAAGCAGAAACCAATCTTGGGAAGATAGAAGTGAGAGATTTCCAGGCAGAAGGAATGACAAACGAAGATGCCCTGAGGTAAGAACGGACCAGGTTGTCTGAAGAGCAGAAGGGCTGAAGCCCGTAGTGTTTCCAGACTTTGCTTTGAGCAGTGGTCAGGCCATCAGACCGTCCCCACAGGCATACTTACTTATAAGACAGGTTAATGAAACCGTGTTAAGATCATCGTATACAATTTGTTCTGATGGTTTTTAGCCTTTTTTCCTTTTTTTTTTTTTTTTTTAACTTAATGCCGGTTGCAAACCAGTAAGTTGATTTTATGACCCCACTAATGGCTTGAGACTCACAGTCTGGAAAAGTACAAAGGTGGACATTTGTGGTCCTGTTCCAGGGTGAGGTCCTCGTAACTCATTTAAAATACAGTCATCTCTCCCCCGTGGTGCCTTTAAACACTGGTCTGGAGCAGGGTGAGCAAACAACATTCAACCAAGCCGTTTGCTTTTGTAAATAGCGTTTTATTGGAACACACGATGCCCATTTATTTATGTATGACAGGATGGCGGAGAAATAGGCAGGAGCCCGCTCATGCCTTGCCCGCTCGAGGCAAAACATTTGGCTTTTATTCTTGTCTCTCACTGTCTACCTGTTCCTTCCCTGAGGTCTTCCAGTTAATTTTCTGTTTGAGGGGGACTTCAGGACAGGAGCTGTGAGAAAAAACAGTGTGCTTATGGTCACCGTGGAGTAAATCTGAGGGGTGAGAGCCGCAGATGTCAGCCACCGCTCATATCCTGGAAAAGCCCACAGTCTGGTCAGGGAGACACCCACACACAACACATCTTAGCGCAGTGTGAGGAAAACCATGACAAGTGAGAGTAGAGAGTTCTGGGAGAGCCAGCAATTAACTGAGCCTGAAGGATTCTGGGAGACTTCTCAGAGGGGTAGCGTGTAAATGCTTCTTTTAAAGGGTCTCTCCGAGCAGGGAAATTAGGAACAGCATATGACCACAGCTTTCAGGGCTTTTTTGTTTTTTAAGTTTATTTAGTTGGAGAGGTGGGGAGAGGCGAGGAGAGAACCCCAAGCAGTTTCCACAGTTAGCACAGAGCCCAGTGTGGAGCTCGAACTCACAAACTGAGATCATGACCCGAGCTGAAGTTGGACACCTAACCAACTGAGCCACCCAAGCACCCCTTATCAGTTATTTGTTAAATGGACCATGGGCCTTCTAGGTAGAAGTACAGACCTGGGAGATGAATTTCTTTTTGAGGAAATAGATGGGCATTATGTGAATAGTACAGTTGGGTTGGGAGACCAGAAAAGTAGGTTGAGACCAGATTAAGAAGCACTCCAGATGCTTGCAGGTAGTAGGGGACGTCACCAGGAAGGCCTTGAGTGGCTTTACCTTTAGATTGTTCTGGAGTTGAAGTACACGGTGGAGGGAGAGGTGAGATTGCTTAGCAGGTGATTTTGATGTGGTGGCCTCACCTAATAAAGGCGAGTGGTGTAAAGTAGTCAAGGAGTCAGAGATGTGGGTTCAAGTCCCAGCTCCACACTTTACTCTCTGAGCCACAGTGGCCTCATCTGGAAAATGGACGTGATGCCCTCATCTTCCTCCTTGGACGGTTATGAAGACAGGGAGTGGCTGTGACCCAGGGCCCTCTTTTCAGAGCCTGGGACACAGTTAAGTGCTTGACAAATGTGTTATGATGGAGTCCAGGCAGGAAGTCCGTTGTCAAGGACATCTCAGGAAGCTGGAGAGGCTGTGAGCCTCCCAGAATAGCGTGTATGTGGCCAGCTGGGGAGTCCGATTCCCCGGCGCCTTCCATAGAGATGACATGGCACCTCTCTGAGGTAGACTGGAATGGCCCCGCCACTGACCAGCCCTCCCCCCTCACAGACTCAGATGCCACTGCATCTTCAGATAACAGCGAGACAGAGGGAACACCCAAGTTGTCGGACACGCCAGCCCCCAAGAGGTGAGAAGAAGCCGTCATTCTTCTCTGGGGGTGGAGGTGGAGGGGGAGCATCTCGGCCTCCAAGCTGCTTCTGACCATCCCCCTCCCCCATTCTTTTCTCCAGGAAGAGAAGCCCGCCGCTGGGGGGTGCCCCCTCCCCCTCCAACCTCTCTCTGCCTCCTTCAACAGGGTTTCCCCTTCAGGCCTCGGGAGCCCCCTCCCCATACCTGAGCTCGGTGAGTTAGGGTCAAGGGTGGGAAGTAGAAGTGAGATGCCCGGGAAGAAGGTGGGCATCATTTGGGCAGATGGGCCTCGTGAGGGGTGAGGCCGGCCCAGCCCAGGGGACCGGCAAGCATCCCTTGGAGGGGTGTGAGTCGGGGCTGCCCTCTTCTCTCTGCTGTAGGAATGGGGGACAGTCGTGACTGAGGAGAGCAGAGCTCAGGACAAAGTCCTGCTGCTGTCCCCTCCCTTTCTGTTCTCAGGAGCCACACTCATCACCATCTCTTGTTTTTCCATTCTTCCTCCTGTTTGCGTTTCTTCCCTTCACCCCCCACCCCATCCACTCCATTTCCCATCTCCATCCCCTTGACTCCTGCCTGCAGCTGGCATCCCCCCCCTACCCCCCATTCCCTTCCGACTACCTGGCCCTGCAGCTGCCCGAGCCCAGCCCCCTGAGGCCCAAGCGGGAGAAACGGCCCCGCCTGCCCCGGAAACTCAAGGTACCCTGATTGGGGGATGTTAGGGAGGGGCCAGGACGCCAGGAGGACAGCCAGCTGAGGGAGGCTCGAGGCAGGGGCTGGGGCCTGTCCAAGAACCTCCAGGGATTGATACAGGGCTGCTGGGGGCCCAGCCTAGGGGTAGGCGCCCAGGGCTGGGACAGAGAAGTGCTGGCCCACAGGCTTGGTGAGGAGAAAACTGAGGGGCGGGACCAGCCTTTTGGGACCCAGAGTGAAGACTCCCGGAGGCCAGTCTGGTTTCTCACGGCCGTCCTGTGATGCCAGGCGGTCCCAGTTGCGGACAGTCAAGTCAAAGCGGCACCAGTTTAAAACCACGTGACCTTGGGCAGGTCTCTTGGACCCTCTAGGTCTCCGGTTCTGTGTCTATAAATGAATGAGGGATGAACAAGGGTTTCTGGAGCACCAACCCCGTACCAGGCACTGTTCTAGGCGCTGCAGATGCAGGCGTGAACAATAGAGACTGAGCCTCCTGTCTTCACAAGCTCCCGTTCTAGCAAGAGAGTGGGGAATAGGCAAAATGAGTGGCTCCCAGTGCTCAGACATGGAGCTGGGTGAGGAGAATGGGACGCTCCATGGCAGATAGGAGCTGGCATTTATGGGCGTCTGGCTGGGACAGTCTTTGGTCAGAAGCTTAAAAGAAATGAGAATCAGCCATGAGGCTCTTGGAGAAAGTGTTCCAGGAAGAACAGGCAGTGCAAAGGCCCTGAGTACGGGGTGGGGGGGGGGGCCTTTTTGGGGGCCAGGAAGGAGGCCAGTGGGGTCAGAGACAAAAGGAGGGGTAGGTGGGCGAGTGAGCAGGTCAGAGAAACAACCGAGGGGCCAGATTGTGGAGAGCTTTCCCGGGCTCGTAAAGATTTTACTTGTACCACAAATGAAGTGGGGAGCCATTGCAGGAGGTCGGGCAGAGGGAAATCTCTTCTGATTTCCATAGATCGCTGCTGCAGGGAGAGTGGCCTGGGGGGGGAGGGGGTGGTGCTGGGTCAGGATGGAAGCGGGGAGACCCTCTGAGGAGGCTCCTGCAGTGAAGCAAGTCGAGATGCTGAAAAGTGGTTGATGGATCAATTTCAAAAACCGAGCCATGGGAAGACCAGCGCGGGCTGTGGGAGAGAGCAAAGGCAAGGGTGGCTCCAGGGCGTGGGGCCCAGGCCACCGAAGAAGTGGGCTAGCCTGTGTCTGGGACCAGAAGGTCTGGGAGGAGGAGCAGCTTTGGGCGGGAGGACGAGTTCGGTTGTGGATGCACTGAGATATTGGCTGGAAACACCAGCGAGACCAGAGGACATGAGCCTGGGGCTCGTGGGCGCGTGTCATCGGCGTGGAGGCGGGCGCGATTGGTGGGTGAGAACGTGGATGGAGAATGGAAGAGGCCTGTGCGCTGAGGCCCAGGAGAGATGGGGGCACAGAAGGCACAGCGTCCTCCCAGCCCTGAATCCAAGTGGAATTCGGACTGGGCAGGACAGCTTTCAAACTGGGTAGACTGTAGACACGAGGCCCTAGAGCTAGAAGCAAACCGAAAGGTCACCTTGTGGCGATTAGGAGTGTGGGTTCTGGAGTTCACACCCCAGCTCTGCCTCTTACTCCCTCTGCGACCTTGGCTCTTGAACCTGAAAAGTGGGTAGATGATGGGTGATGATGCTGGCCCTTCAATCTCCTTGGTGGGGATCTTGCTTCTGGCGTGTAGGGCAGGATGGTGGAGAAGGCAGGGGTCAGTGAAGCCTGGAGCAGATGGGTAGGGGTGTGGCATGGCGGTTTGAGGTTTTCTAAAGTGCTGGGTCCTGAAGAGCTGAGTTCTGACCATACCGGCATGAGAAGGTTGGTTGAGAGAGGGGCCGGGGATCAGTTGCTGTGGTGGAGGAGAGGGTAAGTCAGGGAAGGCCTCAAAGAAGAGGTAATATTTGAATCCAGGGAAAGTGAGATTTGGAAATCACAGGCTGAATGGGAGTGGAAGGAAGACAGGGACGTGATGGAAGTATTGTTTGGGCTGACATAGGAGTGAGGAGAATGAGAAACATCAGAAAGACAGGCTGTCAGGGTTCCTGGGCGGCTCAGTCGGTTAAGTGTCCGACTTCAGCTCAGGTCCTGATCTCATGACGGTTCATGGGTTCGAGCTCCGCGTCGGGCTCCGTGCTGACAGCTAGCTCAGAGCCTGGAGCCTGCTTCAGATTCTGTGTCTCCCTCTCTCTCTGACCCTCCCCTGCTCACACTGTCTCTCTCTCTCTCAGAAATAAATAAAACATTTAAAAAAAAGTTTTTAAAAAGAAAGACAGGGTGAGGTGGGGCCGCAGAGGGCCTGGGTGCCCAGAGCCAGGATGCCCTGTAAAGGGGTGGGGGTAACTGAAATTTCTGGTGACTTGGTCTGAGGAGACAAGGGACAGCCGCGAAGACGGGAGCAGGTCAGTTAAGAGCCTGAGTCTCGGTCAGACAGAGTAGGTTGGAGTCCCAGATCCTCCACACACTCTCCGTGTGACCTTGGGCGAGTCATTTGCCCCTCTGAACCTCAGCTTTCTTCTCTCTTCAGTGGGGTTAGCGTAGGACTAAATGAGTTAAAGGAGAGAAAACAGGGAGCCCAGTGCTTGGTCCCTAGTAAGCTGTGGGTAAACAAGAGTGCTCTTGGTCACACGGAGGCAGCCATTGAGAAAGGCCAAGCAGGTGTGGGCCGGGGGGTCCAGGAGGGATGAGGGTGGGGATCGAATGGTGGGAGCCAGAGGAGGGAGGCCTGGGCCTCCCGTCTGTCGCCGGTCCTGGCAGACTCCCATACCCAGAGTAAAAGCCCACTGCCACCCCCAGAACAGCAGCGGGGCCAGGGGCTCCCTGAGAGGCAGAGAGTAGACCATGAAGGTGAAGGTGTGAAAGCAGTCCCAGGGGCCACCTTAAAGACCCACATAAGCGCTTGCTCCCACCCCCACCTGGGGCCAGATGGGACACTGCCCACTGAGGTCCCAGGAGCCCTGTGCCTTAGAAGTCTCCCTTTGCAAGCCTTGGATTCCTCCTCTGGCCCATGACCTCCCCCCGCTTCCAGGGTGGTCGGAACGGTCAGAGACCCGTAATGGAGGTCACGTGGCACGGGGCAGGTGCTCAGTTTAAATGTGCCCACGGGCAAAGGGTGAGGCCCCCAGAGCTCTCTGCGGGGAGGACACCTGGCAGAGGTGAGGCTGGAGGGTCGGGCAGGACAGAGGCCACTTCTCAGCCTCAGGATAAAGCAGGACTTTCGGTAGAGAAGGGCACTCCGGGTGGAGGGACCGGCCTGTTCTCGGGCACGCCTTCCCACCTGTCCCACGGGCGGCGAGGAGCCTTTCCCTTGTGTGGAGGAATGACGTGCTCAGGTTTGTGTTTTAGAGAGCTCACTCTGGCTGCAGTGTGGAGGAGGAGCTGGCTCTGGGAGAGGCTGAAGGCAGGGAGTCCAGTTAGGAGGCTGGTACCGTAGCCCAGGTGAGCTGTGAGAGGAGGGCCTGGCCCAGGCCAGTGGCTGCGGGGATCCCAAGGAGGGGCCCATCCAAGATAGAAGAGGTAGAGACCTCCCACGGCGGGGGGGCGAAGACCTCGGACACCCTCCGCCTGACCAGTGAGTCCCGAAGTAGGAGGGAGGAGAGGAGGCCAGTGCTGGCACGTGGGGTCCGGGGTGCCCAGAGGCGGGCGGGCAGGCACCAGAGGCTGCCCCTGACCGGCTCTAAGGGCTGGCACGGGGGCAGCCAAGGTGCCTCCCTGGAGAGGGCAGGGCCAGGCCTTCCCCCCCTGGTTTCCTGTAAGACCCCTTACCACCACCCCCCCTCATCACCGCCTCCATCACCACCCCTCACCTCCAGGCACTTGCTGGTTTGAGACTCAAGGGGCTGAGGTAGGGCAGGCCCCCCCCATTCCAGCATGGGCCAGCCCGGCTGTGCCCATTACCCCTTGAATGAGCCTTTGCCCCCTTCCCCGTCCCCCAGAACTGCCTTAAGAGGCACCGCCAACCCCCTGCAGGTCCGGTGCCTCCCTGATAGCCCACCCTGTGTTTCTTCCCCCTGCTGCAGATGGCGGTGGGACCCCCCGACTGCCCTGTGGGAGGGCCGCTGACTTTCCCAGGCCGGGGTTCCGGGGCTGGGGTGGGGGCAGCCCTGGCCCCACTGCCCCCCCCCAAGATGCCTCCCCCCACGATCCTGAGCGCCGTCCCTCGGCAGATGTTCAGCGACGCGGGCAGCGGGGATGATGCCCTGGACGGGGATGATGACCTGGTGATCGACATCCCAGAGTGACACCCCCCGCCCCACCACGGCCAAGCCCCTGCCCCGCACCCGATGCCAGCACACACACGAGCCTCCAGCTTCCGCAGAGACGTTTATTGACGCCCAGTTGCCATGCTGCGGCCACTGACACAATCAGAAAAGGCGTAAACATGCACGAATGTCCCCTGGAAGGTGGGTCCCTGCTGGAGGTGCGGGGGGAGGTGGGGGGCAGAGGCCCTGCCCTCACATCCCAGCCCCAGCCAGGGGACAGTTATTTAAATGAGTGGCCAGGAGCATCTGCCACCTCTCGGAGAGGCGGAGACCTTGCGGTGGCCCCCCACTTAAAAGGGCAGCTGTACAGGGCTAGGTTGGTTGGTTTTTAACGAAGATTCTGTATTAAAAGAGTGGCTCTCTTTTGGTTTTTGTTGGCTTTTCTTTTTTCTTTTTTTTTTTTTTTTTGTCCTCTGTTTTGGAAACATTCTCCTCCTCCGAACCCCCCCCTAATCCGACCTCCTCCCTATGGGCCGAGGGGGACGGGGCAGCCTGGGGAGGCAGGAGAGAGGAGCGGCAGCCCCCTGCGGGCGTGCCCAGGATGGGTGTGTGCATATTTGCGCAGTAGCAAGTCAGGCAGGAGGAAGTTGCATATGTGAATACAGATCTCCACGGTCCCTCACAAGAAGACAGACCCACGGTCACGCAGACTCTCACAAAATAAGACAGGTAGTAGGGGGCGGGGCTTCCACCCCGTGTAAACGTGCAACACACTCGTGCGAAGGTTGGGTACTGGACCCGGCCCCGCGGGAAGCGGGGGGTGGGGTGGGGGGAGGGCGTGCTGGGCAGGTGGTGGTGTCCCGCTCAGGCCGAGGGCAGAGCCCCGGCCGCGGGGGGCAGCTCGCTGGTCAGGGTGTGCCAGCGTTCCAGGGCTGCGTCCGGCTGCTGCAGACAGTCACTCCAGTGCTTCCGGGCCTCGCCCCGGGCCCCGGGCCCCAGCGACACACCACCTGGGAGGCAGGGAGAGGCGGGCAAAATCAGGGCCCATCTCCCTGCCAGCCTGCCCCCCCGGCCCCATTGGCACCACCCAGCAGGCTCCCCACTCACCGATGAAGTCGTTGGATTTGCCGATGTCATAGTCCCAGACTGTGACTTCCAGCGTCTTGGTGGCCAGAGCGGAGAGCTCCATCTCATAGAAGAAGTCCTGGGGCAGAAGCAGGCCACATCTTCCATGAGGCCCTGCCCCTTTCCCGAGCCCCAGCGCCCCCTGATTTCTCTGAACCCTGCCCCACTTACTTCATTAAATTCCGGATTGAGAGTCTTCTTCTTCACACACGTTTTATGCTTGGATTTTTTATCCACGTCCGGCCTCAGGTACCTGCCAGGGAGGGGGTGGCGGAGGAGTGGGGCTATCAGGGACAGCTCAGACCCCAGAGGAGGCGGGGGCAGAGGTCAGGCTCCCTGGGGAGGGAAGGGTGAGCTCACGTCTTGACGTAGGGGTCGGAGTAGCCGTTGACGTCCATGGCGGCCAAGTGGGCACAGCGCACGATGCCCACCAGAAGCCCCCGGCGCCGCGAGCTGTAGCTGAGACTCAGCAGGATGCGCCCACGCTCCTCCAGCAGCCCAGGGCCCTGCTCTGCCTGCTCCAGCTGTGGGCCGGACGCAGGGGTCAGCCTGCAGCCTCGCCACCTTCCACCCACGCGCCATCCCCGCGAGGTGCCTCACCTCCTTCAGGTAACAGGAGATGCCCCTCAGCGCCGCTGACATGGAGGAGGGTGAAGCCAGCTGAGGGGGCAAACAGAAGGTTCTGGAAACTGGCCTCCCCAGGGCCCGCTCCCCCGCCCCCCCTCCCCCGGCACCCCACACAGCCCCACACAGACCGGGACCTGGCGCTCAAGGCAGATGTTAAAATGTTTCTTCTGTGAAGGCTTGAGGCGGCGGAGGGGTACTCTGATCTCCCCAATGAACTCATTGTGGCTCAGCTTGTCCTCGTCACACACGGAGATCCTGGCGGGGAACTGCAGGGTCAGGGCCCCCTGGCGTACCTGAGGCTGCTCCAGTGTGGGAGAAGGGTGCTCCGACCAAACTCTGAGCACCTGAAGCCAATGCTAGCTGTACCCTAAATACTCTGCACCTCGCCTGTCTCGCGGGCCATGTGGGGAGCACCAAACCCGGAGCTGAGAGGGGTGCTTTGATCTGCCCTGTTCCTCCACCCCTGCTTTCCAGCTGCCGAGGCCATCCCTGGTCCGTCAGGACCTGCGCCGCTACCGTAGGAAGCCCTCACTGCTGTAGGAGACCCACTGCCCTCCACTGCTTCCACTCGGAGCCTGGGGACAGAATCCAACCGGACGTGCCTAGGGCATGCACTGGTGGATGTGGGTCACAGAGTCAGCAGGTGAGGGCTAGAAGGGCCTTGAGCCTTGCGCAGCTGGACAAGGCTCCCGCACCTTCTCTGGCACTCCTGTCCTTTTCTGCATGGCGTAGGGAACCAGCCCGGGAGGGGCACATGAGCCCAGCGATGAAGGAACGATTGCTTTTAGTTCCATGCGTCCCCTTCTGCAGCCCCCTGCGCTTTCTTTTGTCTTGACACTCAAGAAGCTGTGTCATGTACCGATATTTATATCCCAGCTCTGCCACTTAACTAGCCATGTACGTGACCTTGGACAAGTCACTTAACCTCCCTATACCTCAATTCCCACCTATAAATAGAGACAATGAGTACCTACCTCCTACAACTAGTAGGATCAAGGGAAATATATAAAGATGCATAGCCCAGGGCTGGGCACTGGTGAGCACTTGGTTTATTGGGCCTATTTCTCTCCCATCTGCAAGATGGGCCAGTCTTTCCGGACTCGGCCTCTGTCCTCCCCTCCAGTCTGCCTCACAGCCAACATCAGGGTGATCTCCAAACACAACCCTGACCATGCCCCTGTCCGAGTGCAAACCTTCCCCCAGTTTCCCCATTGCCAAGAACACCGATAAAGGTCTCCCAAGCCTGGGTTTTGCTGCCCTTCACGGAGGTCAGGGACGACACTCCCCACAGCTCCACCTCCTAGGATGATGGAGCAAGTTTCCTGTCCTGATGGACGTTAGGGAGACACAGGCAACAGAAAGGCTATTACGTGGGTCTGACTGGTCAGGGGGACTGAGGAAGGGTCTGGGTGACCAGACAAAGCTTCCGGGAAGAGGCACAGCCTCAAATTTTGAGTGGGATTTAGGCTGGCCCACAGAGAGGAAGCAGGGAGCACTTTCCACGGAAGAGACAACAGGCGAAGGTCAGGAGCATAGAACCTGACCACTCCGAAGACGGCAGTCCTCTGTTGGAGTAGCAGTAGGAGACATCTAGGGAACAGGAAGGCCAGGGAACCATTCTGACCTGCTGCCGAAGGGGATGGGGAGCCAGTGATTGTTCTTGAGCATCTGAGAGGAGCTTTAATGGGAGGCAGATCAGCCAAAGAAGGTGCCGATGACAGCTGTCCCAGAGGAGAGCTGAGCCGGAATCCTTAGTAAAGGGAGAACGGAGTGCTCACCTGAGCACCTTGTGGGTGATGTCATCGTCCGTGATCCCACTGTACGTCAGGTCCTCATTCCACACAGGATTCAGCGTGTTCCTCTGAGTCTTAGTTTTTAGCTTGTTGGCCTGAGATGTGGGGACAAATGTTCTCAAGACATGTGCCCCAGACCCATGGAGGCTGAAGGTAGGGGACAGGCCGCGTCAGGCTAGGGGAGGGAGGAGGACATTACCTTGCAGGCTCCAGGCAGCAGGTGCAGCTTGACGTAGGGGTCGGCCAGGCCATTAAAATCCATGGGCTTGAGGCCCTGCAGGGGAGGGGAGGGGAGGGAAGAGGGCTGTAGGCTCCCAGCCCTTCCTCTCTCCCTCCCTCCCTCCCTCTGCAGAGTGGATCCCTGGGTTGTGGAGAGTCAAAAAGAAGGGTGCTGGGGGATAGGGGGAAGGGGAAGGGGTCTAGCCTAGGGAAGGGAGAGTGGAAAGTCCCCCCTCCCGGGGTGGGAGGCAAACAAGGCCAAGGGTTGGGAGGCGGGGAGTACCCACCTTGGCCCTGAGGATACTACAGTGCAGGGTGCAGGAGGCCTGGTCGTAGAGAAGGTCAAACTCCAGCATGCCCAGGGCGGCTGCAGAAGAGGAAAGAGTCGGTGTGTGAAGACAGGTGTGTGAGAGACCGGTGGGCAGACAGGCTGTTGTGCTGGCGGGGAGGGTGTGTGCCCGGCTGTGTCTGTCAGCCTGCAAGTGTGTGTGCGCGCGTCTGGGTCCCTGGCTGGGCCGCTACTGGGGCTGTGTGGGTGGTTGAGTGTCTCAGCAGAAATATTGAATATTGAGCCTTGCCGAAACTGTAGCCTCCACACTGACTGCAGCCGTGGTGGGCTGGCCTCCCCCAACACTCCCAGCAAGGGCCCCAGCCCTTTTCCACAGCCCTGAGGCCCCCCCACTAGCCCTGGGGCCCGTCAAGCCCCCAGACTCACTGGTATCATCCGAATCGTAGCTGTCCACCTCGGCTCCCTCCTCGGGTGTGGTGGCCCCAAGGAGGGCTGCAGGGGGGGCCAGGGCCAGGGGGGCCAGGCGAGCAGGGGCCTCCCTGAAATCCCTGCTCCCGCCTTCAGGTCCTGGTCCCCGGCGGGGGAAGTAGTCAGAGATCTGCCGGATGGGCCGGATGGGCCCGGGGCACACGTTGATGGCCATGTGCTCCTGGATGTTAATGGTCATGCGGTCGCCCCTGCGGCCCCTCATGCAGCACCGTTGGCTGCGGAAGGAGGTCCAGGAGAGCATGAGCCCAAGGCGGACTCCTCATACCTGCTGGCTGCTGGCTGAGGGCCAGGCGGCAACCTCCCCAGTTGGTGGGGCCGTCACCGGCCTCCCTTCCCAGATGTCCAGGGACAGGGCGGCCTGTGCCAGCTGATGGGCAGGCAGGAGGCCTGGGCCCTCTGGACCCCAAGCTTGCTCGACAGGGGCTGGCCTGCCAGCCCAGCCCCTACCCCCACCCCCACCCCCAGATAGGTCCTGGCGCCAACCTCAGCCATGCCCACATGCCTTTGGATTGTCCCTATGTCGTCTGCCCAGCTCCTGACCCTCATCCTGGTCTGCCGTCTGCCCCCACCCCCACCCCGGGACCCTGCCTGTCCCTGAAGCAGCCCCACAGGCCCCCTCCCCTGTCTCTCTTAAGCTCTGTCCAACCCTCTGTACCAGGCGCTTGTCTAGTCCGGGTGTCACCTTCCCCTCTAGGCTTTCATTGCCCACTGCCCCTTCATTCAGCCCCAGGACCTGCCTGCCTGCCTGCTTGGTCCCCCCACCCTGCCGCCCAACCCGGGCACCCCTGCCCCTGATGCATCCTCCTGAGACTGGCTCTCCAAGAACAGCCAGAAATTGCAGCCTCCGGGAAGCTAAACACCCCGTCGGCACACAAGCTAACACACACGTTCGCCGTCACCCTCACGCCCCCCGGCGGCCCAGCCCTCAGCACCTGTGTCTCTGCCTCCAACAGGTGCCCAAGCACTGGGGGGATGGCGGGTACCGGCTGGGCGGTGGCGGCCGGCGATTCCCGGGGCGGCCAGCGAGAAGAGCGCGGAGTCCGGTGGTGAGAGCCGAAAGGGAGGGAGGGAGAGCAGGAGAAAGTGCGAGGAGGAGGGGGTGAGCGAGGTGGAGGCGAGGAAGCAGCCGGCGCAGGCGGCGGGGGGCGGGGAGGGGCGGCCGGAGGCTGGGGAGGGGGCGGGACTCTCCCGCCAGCGTCCGCCGGGCACACTTAAGGGAGCACGCGAGTGCACACACACACACACACACACACACCCACGGGCACTCCCGCGCACACGCCTGCGCCCACGTGCGCACGCTCGCACACATGCACAAGCCCACCCCGGAGAACTTCGCATGCACACGCTCGGAGACACACGGGCTCCCTGCGCCACCGGGAACCGGCAGCGAGAATAGCCCGGTGTTCCCCAACTCCCCGGAGACCCGGGCCTCCGCCCCCGCCCCCGCGCCGAGCCCGCGGCCCTCCCTCCCCTGTGGTCTCCTCCTTTACAGGCCGGGTCTGCGGGGCCCGACCACCCGCCTGGTTGCCATGGCGACCCCGCTCCTCCTCCCCCGCCCCCCGAGCATCTTCACGCCCCTCCCCCTAGGAGAGAGAGCCGGGGAGGGAGTAGGTAATCAGGCCCTCCGCTCCCCAGACCCGTAGGGGCGGGGCTTAGAGTTCCGCAGTGACCCAGGGGTGCAGGGGAACGGAATCTCATCCGCCCGCGGTCGCTGGCCAGGCATCTTGGGGTCCCCCAGCCAGGCTGGTGAGCCTCACTGTCTTAGGATGGAAACAGGTCCGAGGCTGTGGCTTCCCTCACGCCTCTTCTGTGTGGCTGTTCAGGCGTCTCTCCTTTGGACCCAACCCAGGCTCCAAGGGCCCGGGTCCCCTTCTCAGGGATGGCATCTCCCTTGGGAATCCACCCTCCCTCACCCCACCCCCCTGCCGTCTCCCATACTGTCCATCAGGCGGGAAGGGGCGTCGGGCTTCCTTCTGAATTCCCGGAGCCTTGCAATGAATTGCTCCTCACCCTTCTGCCATTTCCCACCTGAACCCTGCCATCCGCCCGGTCAAACTCCAGCCTCGGATCTTTGCTCTTCTTTGCCCCTCCTCCCACCCACTCGCCCCAAGACAGAGTCCTCAGAGTCTTCACAGTGGCCTTCAAGGCCATTCAGCCCAAGACCCTGACTTCTCCCGTCTTGTCACCTCCATGACCTGTGGCTGGCTGGCAGGAATGTTACCTCTGGACCTTTGCTCACAGGACCTCCACTGCCTCGAAGACCTTCCCTTCCTTCGGGCATCATCCTGGGTCACCTCTTCCTAGGAGCCTTCCTGGAGCATCCCCACCGCGCCCCCACCCCCAGCTCCCAATGTGCTATCTTGGATTCAATTCTCATGACACTGGTTTGTCATGCCCGTTTATAGTTCTGTCTCCCCCACCACCAGGGAGTGCCATGGAGGCTGCCCCAAGCAACGCCTGGCACTAAATCGGCCTCTATAAGTATTGTGATTTAGAAGTAAGAGAAACGTGGCTGCACAATCATGTGAATATACTTAACAGTACTGAACTGTATGCTGCAAATGGTTAACACAGAAGTATTGTTGGGGGGCCTGGCTGGCTCAGTGGATAAAGCATCCAACTCTTGATCTCAGGGTCATGAGATTGAGCCCCATGCTGGGTGTAGAGCCTACTTCCAAAAAAAAAAAAAAAAAAGATAGAAATATCGTTATGTAAGGGCACCTGGGTGGCTCAGTTGGTTAAGCATCCGACTTCGGCTCAGGTCATGATCTCATCGTTCATGAGTTCAAGCCCCACATGAGGCTCCGTGCTGACCACTCAGAGCCTGGAGCCTGCTTTGGATTCTGTGTCTCCCTCCCTCTTTGCCCCTCCCCCACTCGCTCATGTGCCCTCTCTCTCTCAAATAAACAGGAAAAAAAAAGAAAAGAAATACTGTACTGTGTATTTTTTTTAATATACGATGGTTTTTTAAATGAAAGGAAAGAGTCTAACCGCGCTGAGAGAGCACTTAGCACCTACCAGATGACAAAACTCAAAGCATCTGTTAACACACAACGTGTGCAACGCTGTGGGTAAATGGGCACCCCCTCTGCGGAGGCCATTCTGACGGTGGATTACCAGGATGACAAATACACAGACGGTTCCACCCAGAAATTCTACTTCTAGAATTTTATCCTATAGATATGCTGGCCCATGAGCAAACTAATTGAAGTTCAAGATTATTAACTGCGGTACATTTACAACAGCAAAAGACTGGAAGCAACCCAAGTGTCCACAAGCAGGGGATTCGCTCTGTCAAGGATGACACCATTTCATATGATGAAATAGTATGCAGCCAGGACAAAGAAAGAAGCCTCTGTACTTGCACTTGTAGAGCCATCTTCCCGATCTCAGGTTAACTTAAGAAAGTAAGGTGCACAGCAGCACGTAGGGGATGGGGGGAAAAGAGTTCATATATGTTTGTTTCTCTGTGCATAACTTATCTCTGGAAGGCTCCCCAAGAAAGGGGTAACTACACCGACCTCTGAGGTTGCTGCAAGGTTGGGTAGGGCAGGTATAGGAAAGACTTACTTTCCATCTTTTTGTACCTGTGTGCATATGTTGACTATTCAAAGGTATACGTTAAAATAATATCTATTTAAAGGCAACCATCCAGGATCAGAGAGGAAGCAGGACTCAGGGAGGCCCTGTCCAGGACTAGAGCTGGTGGGTTTGGCAGGAGGCAGATCTGGGTCTGCGTGAGAGGAGAGCCAAGCTGGACCAGAAGCCAGCTGCCGCCCCCCCACCCCCTCCCCCCCGCCCCTTCTCCCTCCCCCCNCCCCCCCCCCCCCCCCCCCCCGCCACTGCTTTCTCACAGCTTAGCTCAGGCCCAGCAGTGCAGGTACGGAAAGCCTTACTGGAGGGAGATGGAGATGAAGCCGGGCTCAAGCAAACCGCAGGAGAAATGGCAGACAGCACTGAACCCTGGCATTTCACAGGTGGAAAGGTTTTCATCCATCCATGTAGCCAATAGATATTTATTGAACACCAATTGTATACTCTGGTGACAACTGTGACCAAGACCAGTGATCTCTAGCTTCACGGCTTTGTGGGGAAGATGGACAAATAGACAATTCCCGTGCAGTGAGATTGATGCGGTGACCGGAGATGGTCAAAGGCCATGAGAGTTCCCTTCCCGGGGGGAGTGTGGTCTCAGCTGAGACCCGGGAGATAGGAGATGTCAGCCAGTTCAAGTATGAGGGCAAGCGTGTCCTAGGCGTAGGTGTGTGCAAAGGCTGGCATGTGCCGAGGGAGGGAGGGGGGTCCTGGCAAGAGCTGAGGTGGGTAGGTGGACAGGGCTGGGCAACAGTCTTGCAGGTCAGGTTAAGAAGTTCATAATTCACTAGGCACCACGGGAAGCCATTGGAGGGTTTTAAGGAGTCGATCCGAGTATTCTGGTTTGTTCTCCCTGAGGGAAGGGTGAACGGAGAGAAGGCAACCATCTACAGGCTGTTGAACCACCAGAGGAGGCATGGGGTTGACTTGAAAGAGTGGGCAGCAGCGGAGGGGGAGAGAAGTGGGTGGATTTGAGATTTATGGTGGAAAATTGAGCCAACAGGTCCTGATGATGGCTTTGTCAGGAGAGAGCAAGGGAGGGTTTGAGATGACTCCTGGGTGGTTTGTGCGGAGCAGAGCATCTAGAGGAACAGCGACACCATTTGCAGCGATGGAAAGCAGGAGCCACTTTGCGATAGGGGAACCAAGAGCTGCATTTGGGATCTAGTGAGTTTGAGATGGTTTTGGACATACACAGACACGAAGCAGGAAGTTGGATAGAGGAGTCTGGAGCTCAGAGGAGAGGACTAGGCTGGAAATATACATTTGTGAGTCACCAGCATATATAGATGGTATTTAAAGCCATGAGACTGAATGAGATCACCTAGGGAGAGAGAATATAGACAGCAAGGAGAAGGTCCAAGGCTGAGCTGGCGAGAGAAGGAGGAACCCTGAAAATCGGGGAGCGTGGCTCCCCTGCTAGGAGGCAGGCACCGCCACACTCTGCTGAGACAGAATGAACAGAGGACGTAGCCTTTAGATTTGGCAAGTTAAGGGGTCATTGGTAGACTTGGCAAAAGTAGCCTCAGTGGAGTGGTGGGGGCCAAGCCAGGTTAGAAGGGGTTGAAGAACACATTAAAGGTGAAGGAGCAGAGACAGCGAGTGTAGACAGCCTCTAGGGGTTGTCTGTCTATACTCTGATGATGTGCATCCCAAGAGTTCTTGTCCCTGTTATCCCTGAGGGCAGAGACCGTGCCCTGATGATTTCTATCAGAGCCGTAAATGGAGCCCAGCACACAGCAGGAGCTCAATGCATTTACCTAATGATTGGATGAATAAATGAATGGATAATTCAATGCTTGTGTCTAAAGAGCCTTTCCCGGTAGAGGACAGCTGTATTTTTGGGAGGGCAATTGAAAAAACTGTAAGATACACTCCAAAGGCCAAAGGCTCTGGACCCCTTCTCCCAGCTAAACCGGGGTAGGGGACTGGGGAGCAGCTGCACACAGGCCTAGGGTGGGAACCCTGCCCCCTCCCCCAGCCATCCCCCTGCTCTCTGCAGCCCCGGTGACTTTGGGTAAGTCACTCCCTCTTTCTTAGAAGGGAGAAATGTAGGGGAAAGAGTCCACAGGAGGTCCCTTAGGTGGTTAGTCTGCCTCCTTTCCCCCCATTTTCTTCTCTCTGGGCTTTATGGCTTAGGGAATAGAAGCTGAGCAGGGCAAGGACCTCCCAAGGAGACCCGGTGGATAGACCCTGAGGGCAAGAAACATGAGGCATGGGGATCCAGTGGAGGGGGGCGCCTCCATTGTAGGGCGGAGCACCTCCCAACCCGCCACAGACCCATGCCTGGTGTGGGGGGAAGTCACGGAACTGCGACTGGCTGTAGGACAGACAATTGTGTAGTCCAACCGAGGAGACCCTGAAGTGTCCTTGGGCTTGGGTGGGGCGGGACTCATCTGTGACGGACAGGCCCACCTGCCAATCCGATGGAAGCTGACTCTTCGAGGCTGAGAGGGGCCTGCAGGACGGAAAGTGGCTGTTGGGAAGTGACAAATAGAGAAAAGCAGGGACTGGAAATGGGAAATGGGAGGCCCCTTGGGGGAGCCCACCCAGAGAGGAACCTGCGAGGGCTCTGTGGGTGACCAAGAGACCTGCGTCGAATGGGCGGGGGGCTTCCTCTGACAACCCCCCGCGACTGCCATTCCCGCAGCAGTACCTTTTCCTGCAGCACCTGCGGGAAGAGGCGGGAGGAGGGCTTAGAACGGCTGGAGCCGGGCCTTCCCGGGTGGGAGGGAAACAGGCAAGCGTGGACACTGCTGCCACCTAGTGGAACAAGCCTGTTATTTCTCTTGGCTGCCAGCCCCAGGATCTTCACCACTAAGAAACCCCTAGGCCCTTGAATTTGGAGACACAAGGCAAACGGGAGCCTCTGAGAGAAGGATGCACACCCCTGGGAAGTGTGCGTTGCCCACATTACTTTCTTTGCCCCACTTTGCCCCGGTTCCCTTTTCTGTGTAATGCAGGCAGGCTTGCTGCAATGGGCAAATGAGTCGTCTATGTAAAGTAGTGGATCCAGGGGCAACTGGAGATGTTTATCCCTGCCCTCCCTCCAGGAAAAACTGCCTGCTGCAGCTCTCCTTAGTCCCAGCCTCCCGCAAGAGTGCTCCGAGTCCCTCCTATTGCTAAATTCTGGGGCTGCCCCTGTTACTGTTTTATCATCAGCATCACCCCCAAGAATGAAGGCTCTGGGGGAGAAGGGTCTCAAACTGTCCTCTTCTGATTTGGGGGCTTGGAAGGGGAGGGTCCCAGCTCCCAGCACTTTCTCCCCTCAGCCCAGAGTTTGTGATCAGAATGGCTCCAAGCTGTGACATCACAGAGCCCCCACCCCGTCACAGGAGGGGAGGAGTCATGAGGCTGTGGCCGTGGGTGTGGGTGTGGGAATGGCTGCTGGGGCTGGGGGCCATAGAAACAGGTGGGAAGCTGTCCTAGGAGCAGTGGGAAGGAGGAAGTCTTGGGGGTAAAGGGCCACATTTCTCTCTCATCCTCTCCATCCAGCATGGGCCTTCTCATGGAGAGTTCAGTCGATCCTTGAGAAGTTCCTGGAACAAAATCAGCCCCTCTGTAGCCACGCTAAGGCTGTGTGGCCTCACAGGGTCCTGGGTCGGCTTCAGCTTCTTGGGGTGGAGGGCACGGGTCTGCTTGATTCTTGATGTAAGCTTTGCTCCCTAGCACCCAGCCCAGAGAGGGCCAATACCTTGGCCCGGGGAGCAGAGTCTGTGGTCTTCATAGACAGACCTGACTTCTTTGATTACCCAGACTCAGACCAAGCCAGGCTCCTGGCCGTGGCCCAGTTTATTGGAGAGAAACCTGTCCTCTTTGTTAACTCAGGTATGAACCAGCGTGAGAAGGCAGCCTTCCTTGCCAGGGTCTGGAGAAGAGCTGCCCTTGACCCTTCAGCTGGAGAGTCCAGGGTCCCCATCTCCTCCTTCTTGTCTAACAGGATCCAACTCTGACTTCTTCCATCACATCCTGCTGGGTGCTCTGGTAGTGGCCTTCCTCTTCCTGCTTTTCCAGTTCTGCACACACATGTAAGCGCTCCCCCCACAGCCCCCTGGCCCCGCCCCCCTCAGCCTTCCCTGGGAGAGGCTGAAGGACCCCAAAGCCCAGGGAGGCAGGGCGTGGCCTCCCACTTCTGATCTCATATCCCACAGGAGCTTCCAAAAAGGGGCCTAAAGAGCTGGACAAGGACCTTGGACTCGGCCCTGAGTGCCCAAACCTGCCCTCCTTTCCTGCTGATGAATAAAAGTCTGCTTTTTTCTTCCCTGATTGCTCGGTAACCATCCAGGGAGTCCTGCCCCGTCCTGTGGTCATCTGTGCTTTCTGTCCCCAGCCCCCACCCTTCCCAGCACCAAAGAACTGGGTGAAGAGGGCCTTGGTGGCGTTCACGCAGATCGTCTTTATTAGCGGTCTGTAAAGCACCTCCCGGGGTCCCCTGACCCCAGACTGGAGGAAGCCTTGAGAGGTCTGTAGCACCAGGGACATGCCAGGGCCCGAGGGCAAGATGTGCAGCCTAATGGGGAAGGGACTGGGTGCCCCCTCGCCCGCCCCCGGGGTTGCTCAGCACTGGGAAGGTTGGGGGGTAGCAGCCACCTCCCTCCCCCACCCCTACAAACTAGTATGAATTTGGGCAAATAAATAAAATAAATAAGATTCCTCAGGCTGGCCTTCCCTAGGGAGGAGAAGTAGAGGCAGCTAGCCCCAAGCGAGGCCTGGGGGGCCGGGGGGGATCGGTGGGGTGTCCCCTCCCTCCCAGATGGTGGGGAACCGAGAGGAGTCTGCAGCAAGGGGGGGCTGGGATGGCCTTGGCAGCAGGGCCTCCCCCACATTCTCCGAGTCCTGGTCCCCTTGAGTCAGTCTTCCCACAGCCCCCTAGCCCTCAGTGGATAGGAAGTGATGCCCCCTTCCTCCTGTCCTTTGCTCCAGGGTTGGTGATGGGAGAAGGGGGGTGCGCAGGAAGGGGTTTGCTACCTTCAGCTCAGGCACTGCTAGGAGAAGAGGCTCCTTCTCCCTGCCTTTCTTTTCACCTGGTCCCTGCCCCTCTGCCCCTGAGGGGAGATGTCCCGCCTGCCTCTTCACTCCTTCGGAGTCCATCTGTCAGTCCTGGGGCTGTCAGGGCCAGAGATCCCTGGCTCCCACCCCCTGCCCAGCAGCCCCAGAGCCCTGTCCCCAAGGGATGAGGTGGGGAGGGTCCCCTGGCCCCACCCTCAGTCCTGGGTCTGACAAGGAGAGGGAGGAGGGGAGCCCCGGGGCCTGAAGAGGCGGCAGGCCCCTCGGCAGATGAGGAAGAACCAGTAGAGCTGGGGGGCCAGCAGCAGCGCGGCGCCCAGGTTGACGTGGGCCGGGATGGCGAGGGGCACGGCGAGCAGCGGCAGGCCGGCGTGCCGCCCGTAGGCCCAGTACAGGTAGGGGAAGAGCAGCACCCGGCAGCAGAGGAAGCTGATCAGCATCAGGGCCCCGTTCACCTTGTGCAGCAGAGTGTGCTGCTGCTTGTACTGCAGGCGGGCAGGGGGCAGAGTGAGGGGGGGGGCCAACCTTGGCCCGCTTCCCCTACTCAGCCCCCTGGACCCTGCCTTCCCTGACCCCAGCCTGTAGCCCCTCCCAGGCTCACCCCCCACCCATGGGGCTCATGCACCCTCAGGCACTCTCTCACCTGGATGAGGATCTTGCCAAGGCAGACGAAGGGGGTGCTGACCTCAGCCATCAGCAGGCAGCCTAGAAAGAAATCTCCCTTGCCCTGGCGCCACACCTGTGAGGAGAGGAAGGAAATAGCTTGGCCTCACCCTGGACTCCCTCTCTCTTCTCTTGGCTACTTTCGGAGATGCTTAACCCTGAAAGTCTGAACACGTGTGTACAGCAGGAAAGCTGCGAGCATCACTCACTGTATCCCTCCAACCGTCATACTGCAGGTGGATTGCACACCTTATATTACAGATGAGGAAACTGAGGCTCAGGGACATGCAACACAGCTCCCAAGCACCATGGCTGGGCACGTCCAGCCCACTCCAGGCTGACCCCACACCCTCACGCTGTTTGGGGCCAGTCTGGTGCTCAGCAAACCCTCTGTGGAGACTCTCCTGGACCTGCTCTGCTACTGAGACCTGGCCACAGGGCTCCCCGGGCTCCCACTGGCATAAGCAGGACAGGGGACCCTGGCTTTCTGCACCCCGACTCACCACCGACAGCGGGAAGCATACGAGCACCATGACAGCATGGTGGAGCACCATGAGGAACTCCTTGTGCAGGTAGCCGCGCGCCACGGCCCAGGTGCTGCCCGGGGCTCTGGCCCCCCCTTCGTCCCCTCCGTGCCCCTTGACCTGGTGCTTGTGCCAGTGACAGAGGAACATGGCGTAGATGTCATAGATGAAGTAGGGCACTGCAAATTGGGTGTAGGCAGAGGAAAGCCAGTGTCTGTTGGGCAGAGAGAGAGAGAAAGAGAGAGAAATCAAAGAGGAAAGGAGATGGACAGAGCAGCACCAGGTGCCAGAGTCAGCACTGGACTTGCCACATGAGTCAGATCTCAAGCGATATTCACAACAACCGTGAGGCGAAAGTGGGCTCTCAAGTTACATGATGGAACCCAAGAGTAGAGGGCAAGAAAGTGGCCCAAGGTCACCGTCACACTGCTGGTAGGTAATGGCGATTCAAACCCAGACTGTTTGATCTCAAACCGCACCCATTGTTCATATTCATTCGTTCACCCATTAATGCATTCATATTCTCTCTCTCTGCAATATGGTGGGCAAGGCAAGGAAAAAGATACCAAAAGACAGCCACATACCAGAGGGCAGTGTTAGAGTGAGAAAGCAAGCACAGGCAAGACATGAGAGACAGCTGAGGTTAGGACAAATAACAGCAGAAGAGGCAAGAACAGTGGAGAGGGATCATATTGGCTGACATCCATTGACTGCTTATTACAAGCAGGCACTGTTCTAATATCCAAAGCCTTTTACATACATAAACTTACTCGCTCCCCCACGAAAACTTCATACAAAGTAGGTATGGTTATCACCCCATTTTACAGATGAGGAAACTGAGAGACTAGGTAACTTGGCCAAGGAATAACCATGAGAAGTCTGGCTCCACAGCCTTCACCTAGAGCCCCCACTGTCTCTAGAAGATTCAAGACAGGTCTCCAGACAAGCCTTTGCTGGGGATCTGGTGGTGCTTTCAGGGCTGGTTGTTCTGCCTGAATGTGGTCCAACCTCTTGTTTTTTCAGGTACACCCAAGCATTAAGGAGAAAATGCTGAGCAAAAGGAGCCAAGGGCAGAGAAAGTTCTGTGTACTTAAAGAGTAAACAAAAATGAAAAGTGCATGAATATGCAACATTGCATGTTTTCTCTTGACTCAGCATGTTGGACACTTTCTCTTCAGTCCTGTAGTCCTGTGGCAGCTCTGAGGTAGGAGCAGGAGATCAGGGAGGTAGGGCCCAGGGAACTTGCCCAGCAAGGCGAAGGGCCGAAAGCAAAGTCAGCCAGAGTGACGCAGAAAGAGAGCAGAGACAAAATGAGGAGCTGCTGAAGGGAGAAGAGGAATGAGAGGCCTGGGGGCGCAGAGCAGCGAAGGACAGGATGAGATGGAAACAGAAAACAGGATGCAAGCCCTGGGCAAGACTAGCCTGGAAGGGGACAGGCAGCCCATTCTAACAGGGATGATTTTGGGGAAAAGAGAACCTGAGACCCATGCTGGGGCATGTGACCAGGAAAGGGAGAGAGGGGAGAGGGCAGCAAAGGGGGGAGAGCCCTGGTCGGAAGGGGTCCGACTGGCCCAGAAGAAGTTACAGAGGGAGTGGCTGGGAGAGCTGGCCCCAGGACCGGAGTGGCTTGTGGGGAGGGAGGGCCAGGGCCAGAGCTGCAACTTGAAGAGTTAAACCCATCCGACCCTCTCAGCAGTTAGGTGCTCAGAAGTAGGAACAGCTGTTGTCCCTGGATTAACCCTGATCTTGGACACCCACCTGAGGATTAAAGGGGGAGGGATGAGAACAGACCGGGGTTGGGGGAAGGAAATGTGAGAGCAGAAAGGTGACCTCTGTGTGAGAAGGCGAGAGCAGGAAATGCCTGGGAATCCAGGCTCATCTGAGACCCAGGGGCGGGGAAGAAGAGGCGAGGGGAAGAGGAAGCCAAGTTACCAGGATCTGAAGGAAGAGTTAAGCACCCACTGTGTGACAGCCAGCACTGCTCTAGGCATTTGACACACAGCTCAATTCCTCCTCATGGCAGCCCTTCCAGGAAGGGATGTACCTCACCCCACAGATAAGGGAACTCATCTGTAGAGAAAGAGGGGCGCGCCAGGTCAGGGTCATCCAGACAGTGTTCCCGTGGCCCCAGAGTCATCAGAGAAAGGGGGTCAGGCCCAGAAGTTAGGTGTGGGGTGTCTTCAGCACCCTCACGGGCAATTCTGCAGCAGCCTGTGGGTCACCAGGAGCCGGCCCGTCAGCACCACGGACAGGGCCCCTCTCCTTCCTCCGGCAGCCCCACCTCCTGAGGCCTGGGCTTTTTTGGCAAGCACCGGGCACTGCAGTAGCTGCCAGTGCCAAATTTTGGCCTCTTCACCTTTCCCCTCCCCCTCCCCCACTGCCCAACCATTAGTGGCCTTGTCTCTGTCAGCTGTCTCCTCTGTCTCCCTCTTGTACACGGAGCTGGGACTGGACACCTGGATTCTGGGAGGAGGTGAGGGGTGAGCTTGGCATGAGGAGGAAGGCACCCCATGTGGCTGCTGGCTAGAAAAGGGGCTTGAGGGACATAAGGGTGGGAAGAAGTCGGGAGGAAAGGACACACGGGACCTACTACACGATATGAGAGGCCGGGAAGCCTAGGAGCCGCTTTAACAATCCTTTCTGATCCCCACCCCTTTTCCTCCTAGTTCTGACCTTTAAGGACAGGACATGGATAAATTTATCCCTGGGTGTTGAGTTGCAGCTAATGCAGTGAACTTGCTCAGTCCCAAGTGAAGGGCTTGGGGACCACTGAATGAGTCCCCTGGAAGACCCGGGGTACTCGGGAGTCACACGCACACAGACTGCTGGAACTTGGGCAAAGGTGGTCTCATGGCACTTACTGGTCATCAATGATGTGCTTGCAGGAGGTGGAGACGATGTAGCCAGCTGTGGAGGCCATGACGGCTTGGACAGAGGACACTAGCCTAGGGCGAAAGAGGGAGCAGTGGTAGACAAAGGAGACACAGAACTCAGTTTCTCCTCTTTACTGTCCCGTTACTGCGCTTCGGACTCAGTCACATCTCGGGCCACTCTCTGTCCATCTTTGCCTGAGGCTGGCTTGCCCAGGGCTCCCCCCAGCCTCAGGCTACAGGACTTGCCCAGCTGCTACTCCTCAGAACACCCAACTCTTCGCTGCCGTCTTCCTTCCCTCCGTTGTAGACACTGAGATGCCCTCCTCTCATGACCAGGGAGGTCATCTTGAGGTGAGACAGTGCTGATAACAGGGTCTCTTCCCAGGGAGGGGCAGGAAAGGGGCAGCACTGGATGGCAAGGGGGGTCCTAGGCCTGTTTTGCAGCATTCAGCCACCCAGTCATCATACCACTCATCGTCTGGTCCCTCAGAGACACCAAGTTCCCCCTGGCCACTTTCCCACTCACTCTTCAACTGTCCCCCATACTCCCCTCCTCAACTCTGGCTCTTATTCTGGGGTTGTACAGAGTTCTACCATTCACTCCTCAGTCCTCTGTCCCCTCAAACATATGCTCTGAACAATACACAGCTCTCTGCCCCTTGCCTGGTTCCCTAATCTCTTATAGGAATGTTTCAGTCACATGCCGGCCCTGTTTTGGAGGGTGGGAGGGTGAATGGGGGAAAGGAAGGAAAAGCAGTCTGGATACTAGTAGACCAGATGGCTGGGTTTGGACGAGGTCTCCTGGGACTACGTAAGGCAGTGAGGGAGGAAGGAAGCTTGGAGATAAAGCCCACCAATCACTTCAGGAACCCCCAATCCTCAATGGGCCAAGGGTCCAGGGAAGGATGGGGTACCTTCCACCCCCATTATGCCTGAGAAGGGGAGAAGGGCTGAGGGGAAGGGAGGCAGTTTACCTGGCTGAGACAATGACCGCGTCGGCCTCCTCCCAGCGCAGCTGGGGCAGCCGCTGGAGCGTGTTCTTGGAGAGGAGGAAGAGACCAGGGAACACCACCCCCCCAGCCACCATCGGGGTCAGCATGGTGGCTCAGGCCTCAGGCAGGGAGGCGAGTGGCCTTGAGGGGGCAGGGAGGCCGGGCTGAAGGGAGTTCGAGGTGGAGAAGGGACACCAAGCCGGGGAAGGAGAAAGAAAAAGAAAAAGGGGCACAAAGGGGACAGGGCGGGGACGGGATGGGGCAGGAGAGTAAGACCAGAGGAAGGGAGAAAGGGAGTTCGATGAGACTGGGGAAATGGGGAGAGGCCCGGGAGAGGGAGGATCCGGGGAAGGGAGCGGGAGGAAGCTGGCCAGAGGGCTGGAAGCGATTCGGGAGGAGAGGACTTGGTCAGAGGACAGAGAGGAAAAGGGTACCGGAGGAGGAGGAGGATGCGAGTGGGGGAGGGGAGGGAGAGAAGAGGCAGGTGGGGAGGGGGGCCTTACGTGGAGAGGCTGGGAGGACCCGAGAAGGCGGGGTGGGACTGTGGTGCCAGCCCTGAGAGGGAGGGAGAGACGGAGGGAGGGAGGTGGGAGGGAGGGAGGGAGGGAGACGGAGGAGCGGCGGGGCAAGTGGTCAGCGGTCAGCACTGCTCTCCCGCCTCTCGCTGCTGCCCCGGTCCCCGCTGCCCGGCCCGGAGGCGGCACGGGGCATTATAGACAGTTTGTGCCCAGCCCCCTGCCCCCTCGGAAGGGAGGGGGAGGGGGAGGGGGAGTCACCAGCTTGGGGAGGGCGGGGGAGGGGTGGGGAATGATGGCACCGACCAGACACCAAGAAACCGGACCTGCGGCAGCGTCTCCCCATGCAGCTCTGAGCCACAGCAGCGGCTGCGACAGAGATGGGGGGAGCAGAGAAAGAGGGAGGGGGAGGCCCTTAAAGAGACAGCAACTGCAGCACAGGGGGCCGCTGGGGACAAGGGCCAGGGGAGGGTAGGCTCTCCTCTTGGGGAGGAAGGTGGCCTCGGGCTCCCTGACCAGCTGGGAGGGGGCTCTGAACCCTCAGCTGGGGGCTTGATTCTGTTTCCCACCAGTATATTGCAAATGCCTACCATTTCTTCCGCTGCCAATGCCTCCCAACACTTGTCCCTCAGTGGCCTGCTAGGGTCCCAGTTTAGGGATGTCCCTCCAGCAGAGAGAAAAAGGATTCCCTGGAGGGAGTAAGACAAAATGGTGCATCTTGCTGTCTCTGAAGGGTGAGTTTAAGGACTGCATGGGAATAAAAACACCTCAACACAGCATCTTTCGGGCTCTGAGACCCACCCCCCCATCCTTCATTCCAATGGGAAGGAAGACAATTCTAGGTATACAGGAGGTGTCTCTGGGTCCCGACCCTGCTGCAAGACCGCCCTTTGATCTTGTCTAACTATTGTAATAGCACAGAGGTGACAGCACTTGTCCCCTTTTTACAGGTCAAGAAATGGTCCTGAAGCCTTCAGCGGCCCTCCCCAAGGCCCTGTAGCTAAGAAGAGGCAGGAACCTGCTCAGGCTGTGTGTCAGAGTGGCTGCAGGCTGCAGGTGGGGAAGGCCTGCCTCTCTGAAAACCCTCCTGGGACGCAAGGACTCCCTGTCCCTGGCCTTCAGGCTGCTTGGCCTCTCCTGGCCTCCCCTAAGCATTGGCAGCTTTTCTTTTTTCATCAGGTTTATTATCTTCCTGGCTCGCCTTCCTCTGCGACTTCACAGAACAGCCCAGTTTCCCAGTGGAAAAGGACCTCAAGGATTAGGCGGTTCGAGCCCCTCATTCAAGCACAAGGAAATCAAGGCCCAGGGATTTGGCTGGAACCCCACTGGCGCTGAGTGGCTTCTCACCCTTTCGTGCTGCCTTCCTGGAAGTTGGCCTTCCTGGCCTGAACCCAACTGTCCTATGGACTTCTGCGTGATGTGGGGCCTGTACCCACACCTTTACAGGCCTGCCCTAAGGTACACCTCAAGAAGCAACCCTGAATTTGCCTGTGCTTGTCCTCAGACCATTCCATTTCCTCCCCAGAAGAGAGGCAAAGGGCTGGATTTGCAATTTTGTGCTGCCCTCTAGTGGCACGAGGAAGGAACGGACCCTGAGAGGTCTCTGGCCTTAGGCAGAAGTTAGGGACAATTTAGAAACAATAGTGGACCCAGCTTCCTGACCTCAGGGTTTCACTTAAGGGTAAAAAGACCCAACCTCTCTTTTTTTTGTTTAAGTTTATTTATCTATCTTGAGAGAGAGAGAGAAAGGGGGAGGGTGGGCAGAGAGAGGGGAAGAGATTCCCAAGCAGGCTCAGCGCTATCAGCGCAGAGTCCGATGTGGGGCTCTGATCCCACGAACTGTGAGATCATGACCTGAGCTGAAATCAAGGGTCAGAGGCTTAAGCAACCAAGCCACCCAGGCGCCCCAGGACTCAACTCCTTGAGTGTTTACTGTGTGCCGGGCACGGGGCAAGGTGATTTATGTTCATTCTTATTTAATCTTCTAAGATGGTAATATCTGTTTTATAGACAAGAAACAGGTTTAGAGATTTAAGAAACAAATGACAAAAAAAAAAAAAACAAAAAAAACTTGCCCAAGGTAACACAGCTATTAAAACTGGCAAAACTTGGGGCGCCTGGGTGGCTTAGTCGGTTAAGCGTCCGACTTTCGCTTAGGTCAGGATCTCGCGGTTCGTGGGTTCGAGCCCCGCGTCGGGCTCTGTGCTGACTGCCAGCTCAGAGCCTGGAGCCTGTTTCAGAGTCTGTGACTCCCTCTCTCTCTGACCCTCCCCTGCTCACGCTGTCTCTCTCGCGCGCGCGCACTCCTAGAAATAAATAAAACATTAAAAAAATTTAAAAAAAAACTGGCAAAACTGGATCGCTGCAAAGCCAGAGTAAAGCCACTGAGGCGGGGGGGGGGGCGCGGGGGGGGGAAGGGCACCATAACTACTGGACTGAGGACTGCAAACTTGGCCAAGTTGTGGCTTCTCTCTGGGTGCCGTGAATTACAGCTGCAGAGACACTCTTCTGTCCTCCAGGAATTCATCTAGACACCCAGGTAAATTCTGCCTTCTGCCCACTCTCTCTCCTACCTCAGTTTCCATGATAGGTCACATGTATATTAAGTGTGTCAAACAGGTCATAAATTTGCAATGTAAGGGCCCCCATCCAGCCCACAGACATGCTTTGTTCAGCTAGTATAATGACGTCAGTATAGAATTTTCTGAAATTCCAAGTTATTTATCAGTGTTTGAAAATTAGGAGGTTTCCCACCAAAGCTCAGCTTCCTTTAAGAAAGAATCTGAAGGTCAGACAACATGGAGCCCATGTTCTAACTCCATAATGTTTGGCTAGAGCTGAGCAGCTGCTGCCCATTTGATGAGCTGAGCATTGAGTCCTCCAAGCTCACTAGTCCTCATGGAGCCTACGGCCTTCATGGTTACTTGCAGGAGTCCGCAGCCCCTGCTTTATAGACACGAACTCAACTGACCCAACTCACCCAACATCTCCATGAAGACTGGATGATGGGTGTTCTTAGTAAGCCCATTTACAAGTGACGGTTCTGAAGTTCAGAGAGGTGAAATGACTTGCAAAAGATCCCAGAGCCAGTTTCTTTTGACTCTTCAGGTCCCCCTGGCATGCGTGTGCGTGCGTGAGCGCGCGCGCACATACACGCGCGCGCACGCACACACACACACTTGGCTTCTGCTCTCACCACTAACTCTTCCTGAAAGCAGGGGATCAGCTCCACCAGCCCTGGCCCCAGGAAGGATGCCCTCACTCTGTCCTCTTACTTGGATGCCACCAAAACAGCCTCTGGTCTCTCCATCCGCAGGTTGGAGTGGTTCTGGAGGCCCCAGCAGATGACAGTGAAGCTCAATGGGAAGAAAATGCAACCCAGTACAAAGAGCAGGGGCATGCCTGGGGGGGCAGAGAAGGTGAGAAAAGGTGAGCGTGAGAATCCCTCAGCCCCAGACACCCCTTTCACCCCAATAACTCAATGGCCCATGGGATCCATCCATCTGTAAGCATCAAAGGCCACCAGGCATTGCCCTTCCCTAATCTCTTTGGGACCTTTAATGCTCTTTAAATGTCCCTCATCCAGGACAATTGGACATCCTAATTTTTTTTTTATCAACCTGTTCCAACAATTTCATGCAGTTTCCCTGTGATCTTCGAAGCTGGTCTACACTTCCCAGTCCATCTCACACCTTAAAATTCCTTCTCTTCATCCTTCCACCCTAAGGATGTGCCTGCTTTTTCTTAACTCCACCCCATCCCATCTTTCGCCCCATCCCCAAGCTCTTCTGGTCACTTCTCCCCTCTCCTAGGTCCTCATCTCTGAGGGGCAAGGTGGAGGCTATGGAGGGAGGCTGGTGATTCTCATCAGCACCCAGAACTCAGAAAAAGGAAAGAGGGTGCTCAAATCGTAAAGATATTTGAATTTGAAAAGTAACGTTTTTTTAAAAAAAAAAAGAAAAAGGGAAAACCAAAGCATGATCCCATTAACAAAGAAAAAAATCAAGAAACAATAGAATCCCTGAAAACATACATATTTACATATATGTTATTTTTGTCTGGAAAAGCCTCCCCTCCTGTGCACTCCAGGAAGGGGAGGGGTGGGGAAAGCCCAGGGGGGGATGCAGGGAGTTGGGGCCCATCATCCTGCATCCCTTAGGCAGCAGTGAGGGGACCAGCTTTTAGGAGACAAGGAAGGTGTCAAATTGCAAGGGCACAAGGCTGAAGCAGCTCTGCTCTTGGGAAGCAGTTGAAGAGGGTGGGAACATCACCCTCCTATTGGTGGACTGGTGGGCGGTTTAGACCATGCTACCCTCCCATTGGCCCACCTCTTGACACATGTGTCCTATCATATGCTTGCTGGCAGAGGGTGGACAGTGGGGCCTTCTAACCAGAACTGACCACTTAGATTTGGGTGATGACTCAATGGACAGCTACGTTCTGGACAGAGCTGAGAGAGGAGTAAGGAAAGGGAGGGAGGGAGAAGATAAGAACACTCTAAGTAGTCTTGGCTTTAAATAAAAGGTAGTACAGTATAGGATAAAAGTTAAGATGGCATTTTCTAGGGTGGGACCATCTGGGCTCACATTCAGCCTCCGTGTATAATAAAAGAAACATACTGTATGGCTCCACTTGGATGAAATTCAAAACAGGCAGAATCTCTTCGGTGAAAAATCAGAACAATGCTTAACTTGGTGGGAGGTATTGACTGAGAGGGGACCCCAGTGAGTCTTCTGAGAGGTTGGGAATGCCCTTATGTTGATCACGAGTGCACACACAGGTAAACATGCCCAAGGCATAACCTTAAAATGGTGTGCACTTTATTTAAATTTAGCTGGAATTTTATTTATTTATTTATTTATTTATTTATTTATTTATTTATTTAGCACACGTGAACCCAGCACGTGTGAGAGGGAGAAGAGTAGAGGGAGAAAGAGAGAGAGAATCCCAAGCAGTCTCCCAGCTCAGCATGGAGCCTGACTTGGGGTTCGATCCCGTACCCCTGGGATTATGACCTGAGCTGAAATCAAGAGTTGGACGCTTAACTGACCAAGCCACCCAGGCATCCCTGGAATTGTAAAAATGATAAACAAATGTAGGCTCTCCTGTTCCCTGAATGATTGCGGGTCAATTTCTGTGGATCTCAATTCTTCATTTGTGAAATTGGGATGATAATAATAATTCCAGTTTATTAAATGCTACTTATATCTCATTTACTGTGGACCAGACACTGATCTGGGTGCTTAAAAATATCAACTCATTTCCTCATTAACAAGGGAACAACTTTATGTGTTGTTTTTTATTGTGTCTATTTTACAGAGGCACTGAGAGGTTTGGTGCCTTGCCCAAAGTTACACAGGAAGTGAACGAAGTAGGGTTTTTCAGATCTTATTTTTCTGAATGTATTCGTCTCTATAATGTTAAGCAGATATAGAAAACCCATAAATTCATTTTCCTAAAAGAACTGCAAGGTTAAAAAATCATAATTTGGACATGCCAGTCACAATTTCAGAACTTATCTCTGTTAATGGTTCTTGCTTCCTTAGATACTTCATTTCCCCCCTCTGGATGGGCTTCTGAACATCAAATTACAGGTTAATCCAAAAGCAAGATTGTTAAAGATGAGGCCTCTAGAGGCCTAATTATCGTCCATTCTCACCACCATCTGATCATGACCCAGTGATTGCATAGCCCACTGGTGGGTAACAATTCATGTTGGAAGAATTTGGTGTGTCTCAACTTTTTTCTCCATTCTTCTCATCTAAGCAGCCTTTTTAAAGACATTTTGCTTCCTAATCATCACCCATCATGAAATTTTGAAACTGCAGATATACTGTATATCTGTGCTTAGTATATTAAAAAGAGTTAAGAGGGCACCTGGCTGGTCCTGTCGGTGGAGCGTGCAACTCCTGATCTGGGGGTTGTAAGTTCAAGCCCCATGTTGGGTGTAGAGATTACTTAAAAATAAAATCCCTTAAAAAAATGAGTTAAGATTTTTTTTGCCCTCCAGAACCTATTGCTCTCCCCTTGGGGGCGATATTACCCCCGTTGAAATGCATTAGGGGCCATCATACCAGCTCGTGTTCTGAGCCACCTTTACACACACCACCTCAACATCAATGAAATAGTATTAGTCTCATTCCACAGCTGAATACCATGAGAAGTTATATTAATTATTGAAGATTGAAATGGCTGGTAAATGGATCAAGAATCCAGAGACCTACAGAGATCCTAGCTTAGCCACTTAATTAGCTTCTCCAAAACTTTGCTTCCTCACATGGGAAATGCTAGGATTGGTGCAAAGCAATTTCCTCTAAACCTCGGGGTTTGTTGGTTTGTCTGTTTGTTTGTGTTTGCCCTATTTGACCTAATAATAGTAAACATATATACAGCCTGTATGCTGCATATCAGGTACCAGTCTATGCCCTTAACATACACTAAAGAATGTAATCCTCACAATAACATAAGGAGGAGATGTCATCATTACTTCCCTTTACAGAGGAGGGAGTTGAGGCACAGAGAGGTTGCAGGACTTGCTCAAGGTCACCCAGGCAGTTAAGTGGCACAGCGGGGATTTGAACCTAGTTAGTCTAATTTCTGGAGTACCGGCTTTTAACCACCAAGTACTTTAAAAGGAAACTTTTTATCACTACCGAAAATAGAAAACCAGTATCACTTGTAAATAGAAGGTAACAAAAATAAATACAATGAAAAACACCTGTTCTAACCTTCTAGGTCAATATTTTCACCTGCTCTGAATTCTGAGCTGGAGGCCTGCCCTCTCTCTGTTACAGACAAGAAACGATAAGATAAGCACGGATAGAGAGGTGTTAAAGGGCTTCTGGCAGCAAAATGAGACTTGCTCCTGGAATAATCAGAAGCGTTGAAAAGGAGTTGGAAAGAGAATAGCTCGCGCGCTCTTGCAGAGGGCTGTAGCATGTAAAATAAACCCAAGATGGGACGCCTTCCACACACCGTGGTCCTTCGCCTGGGGTTCAAGGAGTGCCTGAACATCCCCGCAGGAGGAGAGCGCCAAGCCAGCTCTGCGCAGGGGTGTGGCCCCTGCACACACACCTCTGACAGCGCCTGCGGAGAGGGGGCCGCGTGGGTGGCGCTCCCCGGTGCCACGCTCTTGTGGGACCCGCTCTCCCGGCCCAGCCTGGTTCCTCAGGTAAGTCTCTCCCTCCTCCCCCACGCGGTCCTCACACATCTGTCACACAATGCATCCGGGGCCTGGGGTTTACCGTTTCCTGCAACTTCAGGCTCCCGCATCCAAATGCTTTGCCGTGTGCATCTTCTCTACGGGAGGTGTGCAGGTGTTGTATCACCGAAGGCTGTGAATAAGTAAACAATAAGCAGCCAGAAGTGGCCCGTTTCCCACATGATACCCAGGGAAGGGTCCAATTCGCGCCTCTCCGTGCTCTGGAAAGAGTCGCGCCCAGCGTGCCAGAGCATTTATTATTTAGTGCATTTATTGTACCTGTCCCAGGCTGGGTACTGCTCTAAGCAAGTCCAGTCCCACCCTTTATCTGTGCAATAGAAAAAGCCTGGGGGGGGGGGCACAACAGGTGAATTGGAGGGAGAAAACCAAGAGTGTGGCCAGGCTTCCCCCCCCCCATAGATTGGCTGTGTGACCTTGGTCAAGTGTCAGAACCTCTCTGAGCCTCAGTTGTATACACACAAAGTCCCATTGCCCAGGCTCAAATCCTAGTTCTGTCACTCACTAGCCAGGAGAAGTTGTGCAAGAAGTTTATCTCCTCTTGGGATGAGGACAGGGCTAGGAGCAGTACCTCTCACTAGGGCTGCTAGGATTAGTGAACGACAAGTGTGTAAAGCACGGTTCCTATGTGGTGCCTTGTAAATACTCACTGCGATATTCATTCCCAGTTGTCTGGTTATATGTTTTTTTAATTCTTTTTTTAATGTTTATTTTTGAGAAAGAGAGAGAGGGAGAGAGAGAGAAAGACGGGCAGAGAGAGAGAGAGACAGAGAATCCCAAGCAGGCTCTGCACTGTCAGCACAGAACCAGATACGGGGCTTGAACTCATGAGCTGTGAGATCATGACCTGGAGCCGGAATCAAGGGTCGGAGACCTAACTGACCGAGCCACCCAGGCGCCCCTCATGAGCCCTTGTTCTATGCCAGGCAGCCTACATACCTTCCCTTCAATTGTCACAAGCCCTCTGAGGCTTTTAAGCGATCCCTACTTTCTGGACAAGGAAGACTGAGGCACAATGAGGCACAATGAAGTCAACTGACTTGCCCAGGGTCACAAAAACACACAGTAGCAGAACTAGAATTCAAACCTAAATTGAATTTCTAGGCCTAAAATTCTTTTTCAACCGGGACACGATTCTTCTGATTCCCCCAGGGTAACTACCTGAGCAAAGGCTTTTCATTTTCCTAAGAAGGAAGCTGATAACATCCCCTTAGTCTCTGGGAGGCAGTGTGGTCTGATGCCCATAGGAGGGGCTGAAAGTCTGAGATCAAAATCAGAGCTGCCAGGTTCTGTTCCCACGCCCAAGCCCAGGGCTGCCCGAGTTTCCTTCATCTCCTGGGTGTTCTGTGGGCCTCAGGTCTCCCGCCCACCCCATGATGACTGAGAGTCCGTCATCTTTTTCTCTCCTTCCCAGAGGCGGTGCAAAACTCCACGCAGTCGTATCTGGCATCTCCAGCTTTGAACTTTAGGGAGAAGGAGACCTTATGGTTATTTGACTATTATGAAGTCAGAGTCTCCCTGCCTCCAACAGGGAGGGCCAAAGTGGCCTTGGCAAAGCGGGGTGCATACGTCACCCATCTTCTCGGTTTGTCTTGCAGCGATCAGGTCCAGTACACTGTCCACCATCCTGCATAATGTATGAGCCCCTCGTAGGAACAGGATACCATCAGCAGTGAGTCTGACCACTGCGGGCCATGGACGTGTCTGGAGGCCTTGCCAAGGCTGACGTCTCTCTCTTGGCAGGAAATGAACAGAGGGAGGGAGTAGGTGTCACCTGAAGCTGGAGCGGGAGCTGGCCTCATCTTGGGCCTTGGGATTTTGCAAAGAGGCTGGGGCAGACAAGAAGACACCCCCAAGAAGGCAATCTGTCCCTGGCTTAGAATCAGCAGTGTGCTGTTGGGGACAGCTAGCCTCCTGTTTCCTGGGCTCGAAGCTCCCATTGAGAGAGTTGGGGGGGGGGGTCAGGGGGGCAGGACTCTATGAGTGTGGTTGAAGGTGAGAAGGGAGATTTGGGAACTGGGGACACGGACCCTGGCTATCCTGTGCTGCGCCAGCGGCAGCAGCTGTGACAAGGTACATCAGGGTGGACGCCGTGGACAAAAGTAGGTATAAGGTAGCCCTGCTTTCAGGGGAACATGCCCAGACACAGTGATCATGGTTGAAACCTGTGGCCTCCCTGGGGGAGGCGTGCTTACGTGAGTGCGCATGCGTGCAAGCATGTGTGTGTAGAACCAACTAGGTCAGGAATGAAAAGTGGGAGGTCCGATTGGCTTGAGAGCCAAGGGAGGTAGGGCATCTGGGTAACAACACTTCACTGGATAACAATCTATTTCATTGGATTTGATTCATTCATAGAATCAGTGAGTACTCGCTGGAGACCCCCAAGACCACAGCAGCTACCGGGCTTGGGATATGGAGATAAATCAGACCCAGGCACTCACCGTCTAACTGGGGAGCAAAGCCCACTGAAGTGGAGAATTCAAATACCTTGTCGTCAGTACTGGAACAGCCGTGCGTATATGGTGCTGGAAGCCGTGCGTATATGGTGCTGAGGTTGGCAGGAAGAACTCCCTGAGGCAAAACCGAGCAGAGGCTGGAAGGATGAGGGAGCTCTTCAGACGGAAACAAGGGAAGGGTGTTCTAGGCAGAGGGAACTGTATCTGCAAATGTGTGGAGCTGTGAGACCCTATACACTGGTTCAGGAACCTTGAACAGATCCTATGGTGGAAACTTGGAAGAATGATGGGACACAGAACAGTAATCTTATCTATCTATCTACCTATTTATTTATTTATTTATTTATTTACAGAATAAATAAATTCTAGTGGGGGGCAGGAAATTTGTCAGCTTTATTCTCTGCTGAAGTCCCAGAGCCTAGATATGTTGTGGATGAACAAACAGAAGAGAAGAGGGGCCCAGAATGGGTGGTGATGTCAGCTGAGCATTTGGGCTTTATCCTGGAGCCCATGGGGAGCCTCTGGGGGGTTTAAAATAGAAAAGGGACATGGTCTGGGGCACGTGGGTGGCTTGGTCAGTTAAGCATCCAACTCTTGATTTCCATTCAGGTCAAGATCTCACTGTTCATGATTTTGAGCCATGCCTTGGGCTCTCTGCTGTTCGCAGGAGCCTGCCTGGGATCCTCTATCCCCTCTCTCTCTGGACCTCCTCCATTCGTTCTCTCTCTCTCAAAATAAGTAAATAAACTTTAAAAAGGGGACAATATCTTTTTTATTTTTTAATGTTTATTTTTATATTTGAGAGAGAGAGAGTGAAAGCACAGGCAGGGGAGGAGCAGAGAGAAAGAGCGAGAGACCAAGACAGAACCCGAAACAGGCTCCAAGCTGTCAGCAAAGAGCCTAACTGGAGGCTGGAACCCAGAGCCACGAGATCATGACCTGAGCTGAAGTCTGACACTTAACCAACTGAGCCACCCAGCTTCCACGAAAAGGAAAAAGATATGATGTGGGTGGGAGGAAATCACTCTGACAATGATGTGAAGGTTGAAGAGACCCGCTGAAGTCTCAAGTTAGGACACTGTCCATATAAGTGGGTGGGGCTAGGTTGGGAAAAAAAATTGTGCTATACAATTGACAAGCAGCTTTGATTTTTACAACATCCCCTTAAGGCAGGAGTTTCCCGGTTTTACAGACTCAGCGAGGCTCAGTGTCTTGGCCTACGTCACACAGCATGCTGCTAGTGTAGCTCCGGGTATCAGTCTTTTCGGGGACGCAGGCCGCCGCACAAGATGGGGATCCGACTGTGTCAGGTGGCAGCGGGAAATCGCCGTTTCCGTTCAGTGATAGCGGGAAAACCTGGTCAACCACGGCTAAGAAGGGCTGGTGACGGCAGAGGATCTGGCCTGGGAAGGACGGCTGGGAGAAGGAATTTGGGTCTCGGCGGCCGCCGTAGGAGCGGCGCTCGGATCCCCATGGCAACGGCAAGAAGCAGCGGGAGCTTCTGGGCGGTGCTGCCGCCTCGGCGGATTGGACGAGCGCGCGGAATCCGTGAACTGCCCGCGGCCCTAGGGTGCAGGTGCTGGGGACCGGTCGATGGGAGGGAGCCGGGGTGTGGGGACGGTCAGGGGTGTGGCCAGGGCCAGGCTGGGGCCTGCGAGGGGGACACCGCCCCGAATCCCCCGAACCCCTGAGCCCATTGTCCCAACCAGGAGCCATCGTTCGGCCTCAGTTTCTCCAAAAAAGAAATGGGGGGAGGGGACTGGGCATCCCAGTCCAATGGCTCCTCTGAGCCTCTGAGACCTAGTATTTTTCTCTCCTCTGCAGTTCCTGGACTGACTGGCGCTGTCCTGCCCGATGGACGTGAGTCCTAGGCCCCTTACCCTTTCCCGGAGCGACCCCCTAAGTGCCTTAAACTCGCCCTGACTTTGCCTGCCTGGAGCCCAGACTGGAGAGGGGGCTCTTTACCCAACATAGACTCTTCGAGCTCGGGAGGAGAGTGTGCGAGAGTGCCAGGAATAGACTTCACACGGAGCGCACATTCCCGCTCTTCCTGGCAAGCTGAGGAGCTTGCCAAGTGATCAAAGAAAATAGGCATCCCAGGCTGAGGGAACAGCTTGGACAGAGTCTGGGGCGGGAGAGAGGATAAGGTTTGGGGAGCTGCTGGGACTTCAGTATGGCCGGAGTGTGGAGGAGGAGGGAGGCAGGGCTAGACTGGGGCTTTGTCACTGAGATAAGTTTGGACTGAGTCACTGGGAGCCACTGATGGATTATAAGGGAGAGATACACAACCCAGCTGGTGTGGAAAGGGGCAGAATTGCAGGTTGGAAGACCGTTAGGGGCCAGTAATGTGGCCTGAGGGACAGTAAGGTGGTGCAGAGGAATCAGAGACAGTAGATATGTATGGAGAGGCATTCTGAGAGGAAGAGCAACACACCTCAGAAAGTTCTAGAATGATCAACAGGTACCGATGGGGCTGAAATGGGGACAACAGGGGACGGTCACCTTTGGGGAACAGGATAGTGTAGTCCCGATGACTCTCTCCCCAATATCTGGTGGCTCTTCCTCCCCTCTTCCCAGCCACCTCTGGAGTCCCTCCTGGTATTTTGCATCCCTGCAGCCACTCCCACCTCCTCGTCACCCCTTCCTCCTGTGCTTGTCCAGGCCTCCTCTAGCTCGTGGAATCCAACCCCGGCTCCCGTCAGCAGTCCTTCCCTCCTGCTTCCCATCCCTGCCATCGTCTTCATCGCCGTGAGCATCTATTTGCTGCTGCTCGGTGTAGTGCTGCTGGCGAGGCACTGCCTGCTGGTGAGGGGCCCGCTGGCGGCCGAAGGGTGGGCTCTGGGGAAGAGGAGGCGCTCGGTGCCCTCATCTGCAGGCCCTTCCTCTGAGGCTCCTTTGCCAGTTAGCCCCCGCCTCTATACCTTTCGCGCTCCCTCCTTTCCTGTCCCCACACGCCACCTGGCCCAGATCCCGAGCCCTTCCCTCTCGCAGGCCCAGGGCTGCTGCACGGACTGCAGCTCCCCCTGCAGGAAGCAAGGCGCTTCCAGGCCCCAGGACTGTTGCTGGACCTGTGCAGAAGCCTGCGACTTCCCTCTGCCCAGCCCCGCCCGCTGCCTGGATGCCTGCTGCCCCCAGCCCACCGAAGCTGTGAGTTCTTGTCCTCTCCCTGGCTCCTTGAGCCCTGGCCTGGGTGAGCGCCGGGCCTTCTTTTGTCGTTGTTGGTCAACAACGTTGATTGCTGAGCACCTCCTCTGGGCCAGGCCCAGTTCTGGGTTCTGGCTCAGTTGGAGACAGCCAAAGGCACCCTAAACACCACATCATATGTGTATCTGGTGCTGAAAACGACTTTGAGAAAAGAAAATAGGGCGGCAGCTGGAGAGAGGTGAGTAGCATGCAGGGCAGACAATGGCTTCTGAAAATGGAAGTTAAAAAGAATAAACAGCCCCTCTCGCAGCCCCCTTCTGTTCACTGAGCACTTTCCAGACACTGCCACTTTTATGAGCATTATTATTTTGTCAACAACGCTGAGAGCTGGGTATTTTTTTAAAAATGTTTTTATTTTTGAGAGAGAGAGAGAGAGAGAGCACGAGTGGGTAAGGGGCAGAGCGAACCAGAGACACAGAATCCGAAGCAGGCTCCAGGCTCTGAGCTGTCAGCACAGAGTCCGATGTGGGGCTCGAACCCACAAACCGTGAGATCATGACCTGAGCCGAAGTCGGATGCTTAACTGACTGAGCCACCTCGGCACCCCTGTTTTTTTTGTTGTTGTTTTGTTTTTTAATGTTTATTTATTTTGAGGGAGGGAGCAGGAGAGGGGCAGAGAGAGACTGAGACAGAGAATCCCAAGCAGGCTCTGCACTGTCAGCATGGAGCCTGATGTGGGGCTCGATCTCCTGAATCATGAGATCACGACCTTAGCTGAGATCAAGAGTTGGATGCTTAAATGACTAAGCTACCCAAGCACCCCGAGAGCACTCGGTGTTTTTAAAAACCTATATAGTTCTGACTATGAAAAGCATTGATTACAAAGTGTGCATGTAGAAATATGGAGAGAGTACCAGTCACCTTATAAACCAGCTCCCGAACCAAGGTTGTTACATGCTGTGTGTGTCCCTCACATACTAATGTGCAGTCCCGTCACTGTTGTACTATACTGTCATTTGGTAAAGATGGGGCCATACCACACATACTGTTTCATCACCACCACTACTTGCCCTTTTTACCTGGACACCACCCCTTGACCCCTGTCTATGCCTGTGTGTAGATTGGTAAGTATTTTTATCCCCTTCTTGCAGGGGGAGAAGGTGGCTCTGGAAAGTTGAGTCAGAGTCTTGCATAGCAAATCGCTTCAATGTGTGTTGAAACAGAAGCCTCACGGAGAAGTCTTACTCCCAGAGGACAGGCCATTTTTGCCTTTGTGGGTTTAATGGTGTTAAATGTAATTGACCACCTTCCTATTTTGGGCCCAGATTTAGAGAGCAAAGCTCTTGCCCTTGAAGTGGTGACCTTCCCCAGGAGGAAAGAGGGAAGATAAAAGACTGGGCAAATTCATAACTTGTGCAGGGACCATAGTTGGTTAAATTCCTGGGAGATGTTTTGAGTTTTGAAATAAATTATGAGGCAAGGGGCCCTCTTTCAAAAATAATCTGCTTTTGGTTCCTGAGGGGTAGCTGGGAGAGGAGCCCAGGACTGGGGGTAAGGGAGCGAAGAGGAAAAGGAAGAAGACCCAGGGTCCTAAAAACTCCTATTTTATAGGAAATGGTCAATTACAAAGTGACTTCTGGCCCCCTCTCCTGGGAGGCACTGCCCTTTGCCCCTGCTATCAGTCTGGGCCTTTCCTCCTTGGTCAGGGTGAGGATGGAGTGAGGAATTCTGGACCCGGAGACCTCAGGGCCTGATCTACCCGGCTTCTGCCAGAGCCAGGAAGGAAGGATTCTAGAATGGCACAGAGCAGGGTGGGATCATTGTGTCCTTGAGCTGTGTTTGCACTAAGTATAGTCAAGTATCTGTTCTTGGGTTTCCTTGTAGTAACAGTAACAACCGCAACCATACAAAGTTCCTGCCTACTTTATAGCTCTCAGAGACTGAGGCTTACAGAGGCTTGAGTGACTCACCTGAGGCCTAGGCCAGGACACAAACCCACGTTTCTCTTCCTCTCTGGGGGATAAACCTGCGTGTTCTGCTTCTTTCTTAAGCCTGTGGCAAGGATCTCATTCATTCATTCATTCATTCACTCACTTATTTATTCACCTACCAAAGATTTATGGAGTCATATTGTTGAGGCCCTGTGCCAGGCCCTAGAGGCTCAGCAAAACATGGTCCCAACCCGCACAGGGCTTCCATTCTCATGAAGGACACAGAGGAATAAGTAGGCAGTTATGCTCGACCGTGAGAAATGAAGTAATTCAGCGCAATGGTTGGTTCTCAGCCCTGTGTGTGACCAGAAGCACATATGAGACTTAGAAAACCAGGCCTCCAGGCCCCACACTTCATAGGTCTGGGATGGGATTGGAGTTTGTGAATTTAAAAAAGGTTTTTTAATATTTATTTTTGAGAGAGTGTGGATGGGGGAGGTGTGGAGAGAGGGGGACAGATGATGTGAAATGGGCTCTGCGCTGACAGCACGGACAGCCCGACGTGGGTCCCGAATACATTAACCATGAGATCGTGACCTGAGCCGAAGTCAGATGATCACCTGATTGAGCCACCCTGGATTTTGTGAATTTTTAATTAATTAATTAATTAATTAAATTCTGGGGCACATCAGGGTTAAGAACTATTGTTCAGGGCAGTGCCTGGGTGGCTCAGTCTGTTGGGCCTCTGCCTCTTGATCTCAGGTCTGTTCTTTTTTTTAATTTAATTTTTTAAATGTTTATTTAATTTCGAGAAAGAGAGAGACAGAATGTAAGCAGGGGAGGGCCAGAGACAGAGGGAGACACAGAATCCGAAGCAGGCTTCAGGCTCTGAGCTGTCAGCACAGAGCCTGACATGGGGCTTGAACTCACAGAGTGCAAGATCATGACCTGAGCCGAAGTTGGATGCTTAACCACTGAGCCACCCAGACACCCCTATTTTATTTTTGAGAGAGAGACAGAAACACCAAATCTGAAGCAGGCTCCAGGCTCCAAGCTGTCAGCACAGAGCCCAACTGGGGGCTCGAATTCACAAAGTGTGAAATCACGACCTGACCTGAAGTTGGCACTTAACCACCTGAGCCACCCAGGCACCCCTCGGCTCAGTACTTGATCTCAGGGTTGGGAATTCAAGCCCCGTGTTTGCCTCCATGCTGGACGTGGGGCCTACTTAAAAGCCTGGGGGAGAGAGCCGGGACCCAAATAGCTGCCTGTTGTTGAGTGTTCACTGTGTACCAGGCATTGTACTTGGTGCTTTCCGCTGACTCTCCACCATGGGCCTACGAAGTAGGCATTAGTTTTGTTTCAGAGATGAGAAAACTGAGGCTCAAAACGTGAATTAGCCAAACCTGGGCCTGAATTTGGCTCAAATCTGGGCCTGAGCTCTAACCTCTAAAGATGGCTGCCCTTCCCAAAATCAAAAGTGCAAGAAATCGAAGTGGAAAACTGTAGAACCTAGAGAAACACAAGGGTTAACCATCTTGTGGCATTCTTGCTTAATGTACTGAAGTAGCAGATTCCTTCCAGAAGCCACATGGCTGCTGTGAGAGTCGAGAAATCCATTAGACAGTTATAAATGACTAGCTCTAAACCCTTCCAGTGGACAGAGCCCAGAAATACTTTTAATACCCTCTCCTCTGAGGGGAGGGCAGCGGAGCGGCTCTCAGCCACCGGTCCTGTGTGGCGAATGACGGTGTGGTCCTCCAAATACCCACAGAGCCCACTTCATCCCCAGACCGGGACTCCCCAGGGACACCCCCAACCACCCCAGCATCAGACACAAGGGAACCACTTCAATCTCCCTTCCGCCATGACACTTGAAGGCTCCTCCGTGAGAGACAATTCTTCTGGCAGCACACACCAGCCCAGTTCAGACCTCCATCTGCAGCAGGCAGATCCCTTCCCCTCACTGCAGCCCCTACTGATATCCGATCTCACCAGTCACCTGACACCGCACCCCCAAACCTCAGCTGTTTGAAAGGTCATTCCCCTATTCCTGACTTGGCCTGGTGTCTGATTGAGCTGTGCAACTGTGACTGTCACTAGCTCAGCCTCGGGCCCCAAGGAGCCAATCTCCTGTCACATCCTGGGTGTGTCCCACTCCAGCCACTTGGCCTGACTCCAGTCCATGCGTGAAGCAGTCGCAGATCCTGTCACAGGGCAGGAGGAGAGAAATAGGACAGTTCTCCATTCTTGTCACTAAGGACATGCTGTTCCTATTCCCCAAGCGTCAGACCCTCCTGTTCCCCCTGGGAGCTGAGAAGCCCTCTTTCTTCTTTGCCTAAAGGAGGGGAATGATTTGATTTAGCCACTCGTTCAGTATTCATTTGTATCTCACATACCTGTTGAGTGTGCATACCTGTGCTAGGTCAGTGGTGACAGGAGATGAACTGTCCCCGTCCCAGGAGACCCAGAAAGACGCTGATATTCCTGGCAGTGGTGTCAAGGTGTAGCCCCCTAAGCCTCCATTGCCTCTCTTGTAAAGAGTCCCCCTGTGCAAGGTTCTGATAAATAAAAGCGAAGTGACTCTGAAACACTAAAAAAAAATTTTTTTTAATCTGTACATTACCATTTTCAAAGACAACAGAGGCTTTTAAAAAATCAGTCACAAATACCATCTGTGCCTTGCACGGAGTAGGTGCTCAGAAATGAATAACGAACGAGATCCTACAGTCTGGTCATGATGTCAAGGAAGAAATTCACAAAGCCGAGTTATTTTCGTCATGGACAGAAAGTGTGTGCTTTCCCTGGTCTCCTAACTTGGAATTGAACGAGACCACGAGGATATAGTAGAACCACCTTTGAGCTGAACATTGGGACTCAGTCGAACAGGGCTATTTGATCTCTGGTCCTCCATCTCCTCGCCTATAAAATAGGAAGAAGGAAAGAACCGCCTGAACTCAGTAGTTTGCAACACTCTCTCCTTGCTGATTTTTCAACAGCACAGGGAATTGATTTGTTCCGAAGAACGGTAGATGGTACCCTCTGTTCCACTGGGCAAATGGGACTTTCCAGGCCTCTCTGTTCCCTTCTCCCCTGAGAGGGAAACAGCATTAGGGCACTGGTCACCCTCCCTCCCGTCCACCGCCCTCACCCCTTCCTCCTCTCCCACAGGGTTGGGCCCCTCGCTGCCCTCGCTGCTGCCCACTCTGCGACTGTGCCTGTGCGTGCCAACTGCCTGACTGCCAGAGCCTCAACTGTCTCTGCTTTGAGATCAAGCTCCGATGAGGACCCGGAATCCTTGCCCTTCGGGGAGCGGCCAACCTCCTGGGCCTACATGTTCCCTTCCCTGAGGGGCCACTGGACACCTTTCTCTAGGCCACTGGAACCACAAATGGCCTGCCCAGCTCATCAGCCCAGGAACCAGCCGCGGAGAGCCGGGCTCCCTGCAGAGCAGGACTCAGTGAGGCCTTGGCCTGCTGGACAGCAACCCGTTACCAGGGAGAGGGGCTAGTGGTCTGGCAAGTGCCCCTGCCCACCTCTCCTCCTCCCCATCTACACTGTTATAATCAAAGGCGAGGGTAGGAGACTGCTCACCACAAACCACATTATGGGACAAACTTAGCCTTGAGTATCAGGATATAGGGGCACCACAGCCACACCTTGTCCGTGGACTCCTGGTTATTTTGAGGTGAGTGTAGTGCCCACATCTGCTCTCCCGCCAAAAGATTGGTCTCCTGAGAATCACAGCAGCCACCATCAGGGCCCAGAGGGGGGTGGGTTTGAGAAGGAGGCATAGAGAGCCACAGATCTGAGTCTCCTTTCCTCTCCTTCCCTCCCCACAGATCCCTGGCAAAGATTGATTTCTCCTGACAACCTTTGAGGGCCTCAGGCTGGATTTCCAAGGAAGAGATTTCCTCAGAAGTACCCGTGAGTGGGCAGGGCCCTCCCCCTGCCCCCCAACTAGGGCAGGCCCACTGGCTTCCTTCCCCTTCTCTCACTTTAGGCCTCACGCTGGCCTGAATGTCAGGGGCTTCAGGTTTCCCTAAATATAGGACCCTGCCAGGGGATCCATGGCAAGGAAAGGGCAGGGGTCACCGGAGAAGGTTGGGGACATTGGCTGGGGGGAGGGCAGGAGCTGCCTTATAACCCAGCCCGGGAGCGGCCTGGCCCACTCGCTGCTGACCAGGCTCTGCCCGCTCCTTCAGCCTCCTCACAGGTGGGCGCCAGCAGGACGCCGCAGGGGTGGGGTTGGGCCTAAGGGGTCCAGATTAGGAGGGGAGGCCCGGCTGGTAGGACGAAGGGCTCGGAATGGATCTGGGGGCTGACCAGCTCGGGACAGGTTTGATTCTGGAGGGGGAAGTCAGGTCCCGGGGAGACGTTGGCGCAGGGACTGTGGCGCCGCATCCCAAGACTCGCTGGGGCGAGCGGTGGCCGGCCGGTTCCGCCGCAGTCGGGCTGTGGATGGCAGCGGGGGATGCAGCCCTGCCCGCGCCGGCCCGGGCCGAGAGGGCGTGCGCACACGCGGCGAGGCTGGTACCTCCGGGGCCGCGAGCCCGACCCGGGCGGCTGGGGCGCCCACACCCGCGCGGGCGGGCCACCCGGAGCCGCTGCCGCCCAGCCTCCGCCCCCTCCCCCGCCAGCCCCGCCGCCCTGTCGTGCGCCGCCCGGTGCAGCCGCTCGCCGCCCTTTCCCCCGCCGCTCTTCCGCCGGGGCTGGTGACCGAGGGAGGGGCGGCCCCGCGCGCCGGGGCCCGCAAGCCGAGCCTGCAGGCGAGGCCGGCAGACGCCCAACCTCCGGGTTCTGTCACAGTGTGACACACGCTGCATCAGCGCAGGCCGGAAGGTGGGGCTGCCCCGGGCCCGCACGGCTGGGCCTGATCCGGGAGGGGGAGCCTCCGTCTTTTCAGGCTCTTGCACCCTCTTCCCCCCACCTCCCTCCCCATCTCCTCCAATGCCCTAATCGGCTGAGTCACAGCGCCCCAGAACGCGCCAACTGGGGAGAGAAGGGGGGGGGGGGGGGGGGGGGGGGGGAGAGCCCAGGCGACCCGCAGGATGTGGCCTGAGTCACGTCCTAGGGGGCCGGGGGAGGGGAGGGATCGTGTTCTAGTCGCGCTGTCCCCGCCCAAGCACCGCCTCCGGGCTTCGCCTTTCGGGGGCGGCCTCTCCAGCGTTCCTCTCCTGCAATTGGACGCCCGGGCGCTCCCGGCCCCCTTTCAAGGGAAAAACCCCGGCGGTGGCTGGCGCGGTGCCTTTATAAGCCCGGCGCTACCTCCCTCCCGCCCGCCCGCCCCCTGCGCCGCCCCCTCCGGACCTGAATAGGCTGTGTTCCGCTCGGAACGCGCCGCAGAACGGTGTTGGTGACGACTGCCGCGTTCGCTCCCTCGGTCAGCTCGCCGGCCCGCTGTCCTCCACCGCTGCACCCCGCAAACCCGCCCCCTCCCGTGCCAGGTGAGCGCCCCTCGCCGTGTGCGAAGGTCAGGGACCCTGGAGAAGGATCCTGGGGGCAGTGGCCGGTCGGGTGCCGGGTCGGAGCCTACCCCCATCCCCCCCGGTCCCAGCATCTCCCCCGCCCCACTACCTCCCACATACGTGCTCCCAGCCCAGACTCCTCAACCCTCTCCAGCTTGAGTTCCCTTGGTGTGCTGCGCAATGCAGCGACTACGCGCGCTGAGTCATGGCGGAGGAGGAAGCAGGACAAGATGAAGGGCCATTCCTTTTCTCCTTTTCTTGTTGGGATCCCAGGTGCAAAGGATTATGGCCCCTTGGCCTCTGCGGGGATCCTAAGAGGCAGCGAGGGGTGGGGGCCAGCTCGAATCCTGTCTCAGGGTTTCCGAAAGCGTGGTTGGTTCCTGCCGTGGGAGATGGGCCCTCCTTGGCGAGGAGGGGAAACCCCTTGGAGGCGCCTGATGCCCAGTTAATACTTTCCGTGTCTTTCCTTATCGGGTGACCTTGATTGTGAGCCTGGAGCAGCTGCAGCCGCGAGAGCAGACAGAAGCATTTTCGGGGGAAGGGGTGGGGCGCTTGCCTCTCTACAGTTCTCTTACCCTCTATGAACAGTGAGATCGGCAGCCCTTACCCCTTTCCTCCACCTCGGGCTGGGCTTCTTCTACTTCCCTTTCCCCAGCTTCCTGTTACCCTCCTGCCCTTTTTTCTAACACTCTTTTCCTAACACCCCTCCCTCAAACCTGGGAGGCGAAGCTTGACCTTGGGATGTCCTTGAGGCTTTGGAGCCTGGGCCAGCCCTGGAGTCTTGGGTGGATCCCCTACAGCAGTCAGAAGATCTGGATTCTAATCTCCACTCTGGCCCTTGATTGCTGTGGGACTTGAAGCCCAGAACTTTCTCCTTTCTCTGGGTCCTCTGGTTGGGCCCCTCTGCCTTACACACGACCTCTAAATTCTAAAATACTCTGGTTCGGTTCTGCTTCTAGGCAAGGTGACCCCATGGCAGAGCGCAAGCCAGAAGGGTCCGACTTCTACATGACCCGTCTTTCCATGGCTCTGGCCTATTGCATTACCTCAGGTGCCAGTACGCAACCCCACCCTAAGGTGGGAAACACCCAGCAAGAGACAGAGTTAGGAAAGGTACAGGAGGCAGGTCTAGTATAGGGAAGTTGGGTGTAGGGGAGGCTTGGGGATAGGACGTGCCCCAAGACTTGCCCAGTATGGACCAGGGGAGGTAGGGAACTTTTGTCCTGACCTCCAGTCAAGGGGCCCAGCTTGTGGGGAGATCATGGGAAGACCCCGCTAACCATTCCTCCCCCATCTGCCTCCTTTGTCCAGGAACTGACCGGCACCATGCCCTACCAATACCCAGCGCTGACCCCAGAGCAGAAGAAGGAGCTCTCTGACATCGCTCACCGAATTGTGGCTCCGGGCAAGGGCATCCTGGCTGCAGATGAGTCCACTGGTACGGGCAGGAGACAGCGGGAGGAGGGCCCAGGGTTGAGGGGGACCGGCTGATCCTCTTATCGTTATACGCTGGCCCCTTCTAGGGAGCATTGCCAAGCGGCTGCAGTCTATCGGCACCGAGAACACAGAGGAGAACCGGCGCTTCTACCGCCAGCTGCTGCTGACCGCTGATGACCGTGTGAATCCCTGCATTGGGGGTGTCATCCTCTTCCACGAGACGCTGTACCAGAAGACAGACGATGGGCGTCCCTTCCCCCAAGTTATCAAATCCAAGGGCGGCGTTGTGGGCATCAAGGTGAGGGGGTGGGGTGTCAGGATATGAGGTTTGAGATGGATCTTGGGGAAAGAAATCCAGAGTAGTGGGCCGGGGGATGGACATTGGGTTGGGGGCCTGAGGACATGAGTGGACTCTGCCCTAAGTAATCTCTACACCCAGTGTGGGGCTCAAGCTCACAACCCCAAGATGGAGAGTTGCATGCTGCATTGACTGAGCCAGCCAGGGACCCCTGCTTGGCATTTTTAATCCTTATAACTCTTAAGAACAAATTATTTCCCCCTTGTTGTACAGATGAAGACCCAGAAGTTCAAGGCTATGAAGTATCTGGCTCGCAGAGTTAGTAAGTGGTAGCAGTCTAGGCTCTGTCCAGTAACCTCCCCATGTATTTTCCTTCCTAGGCTCCGATAGCATAACTAATTGATCCGATTTGCAACTGTGAGTTATCACTTAAGATTTAAGTACAGTTAGGGGCAGAGTGGAGCACTAGAGGTCATTCCTCCTATCTTATGTTATTGACCCCACCCCCACCCCCAACAGGTGGACAAGGGCGTGGTACCCCTGGCAGGAACAAACGGCGAGACTACCACCCAAGGTGAGAACCATTCTGCTCCCTGCCCTACAGACTGACCCACCGGGGCCGCCAACCCTCTGGGTGCCCAGGGTGCCTGGGAACCACCTGCCCCCTCCTCTGCTCGTCATGCTCTGAGGTTCTGTTTCCTCTCCAGGGCTGGATGGGCTGTCTGAGCGCTGTGCCCAGTACAAGAAGGACGGAGCTGACTTTGCCAAGTGGCGCTGTGTGCTGAAGATCGGGGAACACACCCCCTCAGCCCTTGCTATCATGGAAAACGCCAACGTTCTGGCCCGTTATGCCAGCATCTGCCAGCAGGTGGGCCTGCGGCTCCCCAACACGCCACCTCCCACCTCATTGGGTTCCAGAGTGTCAGCTACCCCACCGCCCGCCCATCTGCGAGGATACCTCCCCCAGGGCAGTTGTTCTGGATCCCCAAGCATCAGGCTTGGGCCTGTGCAGGACTCTCAAGGGCTCAGTGAAGAAGAGGGGCAGAATAGGGATGGTGTGGGTGTCTCGGGGGTGTTGCTGGTCTCCTACAGTCTGCTGAGGGCTCTGAGGCCATGAGTTTCTGTCATTGTGGAGATAAGATCTTGGCTGCTGGCTGTGGAGAGCTGTGAGTGGGCTTCAGGTTAGGAGGCCTCACAGCCACCCTGTCTTTCACCCCACAGAATGGCATCGTGCCCATCGTGGAGCCCGAGATCCTCCCTGATGGGGACCACGACTTGAAGCGCTGTCAGTATGTAACCGAGAAGGTGAGTTGCCTGCCTAGGCTGGGTGGTGGCCAGGCAGCTGGGCCAAGGACCTTAGGACTCGCCCCCTGTCCCCTCCTCTCAACCCCAACCCACTTTGGCCCTGCTCTGCTCCAGGTGCTGGCTGCTGTCTACAAAGCCCTGAGTGACCACCACATCTACCTGGAAGGCACTTTGCTGAAACCCAACATGGTAACCCCAGGGCACGCCTGCACCCATAAATATTCTCATGAGGAGATTGCCATGGCAACTGTCACAGCACTGCGCCGCACAGTGCCCCCCGCTGTCACTGGTGAGACCCACAGCCTCCTCTTGACCTCTGGGAGGTAGATGAACTGCACCCACCATCTTTACGTCCATCTGCTCTGACTTCCAGATCAGCTTCTGGGGGCTCCTGCCAGTCCCTGGGTCTCTGACTACAGCCACTTCCCCCCATTTCCCCCCTTGGTCTACAGGGATCACCTTCCTTTCTGGAGGCCAGAGTGAGGAGGAGGCATCCATCAACCTCAACGCCATCAACAAATGCCCCCTGCTGAAGCCGTGGGCCCTGACCTTCTCTTATGGCCGAGCCCTACAGGCTTCTGCCCTGAAGGCCTGGGGTGGAAAGAAGGAGAACCTGAAGGCTGCCCAGGAGGAATATGTCAAGCGAGCCCTGGTAAGGATGGGGCGAGGGGCGGGCGGGGTGCCCGGACGGGCGGGCAGGATTCTGATGAGACCTCACTCTGGCTCCTCTCCCCTCTTAGGCCAACAGCCTCGCCTGCCAAGGAAAGTACACCCCAAGTGGTCAGGCTGGGGCCGCAGCCAGCGAGTCTCTCTTCATCTCTAACCATGCCTACTAAGCGGAGGTGTCCTAAGGCTGCCCCCTCAACACTCCAGGCCCCGCCCCCCTCCCACACTCCATCTGGAGGGAGGGGGCTTCACCCAGGGCTCCAGGCTGCTCTTTCCCATCACTTTTGCCTCCCACGTGACATTGGTGTGTGGTGTTGTCTGTATATGCTAACTCCACTGCTCTTTCCAGCCCACTGCCAATAAACATCTATTTAAGGGGGAGTGTGCTGTCCGTGTCTGGTGTTCAGGACAGGGGAGGTGGCAGAGCCTAGAAGAAGAAGGATCCCTCGTTCTCTGTTCTTCCTTCCTGGGCAGGAAAAAAGTGAATGCGTCGGGAGAGGACCTTCTTGCTTTGTTTTATGCTTGCCCAGGGCTTCAAGAAGAGAGCCTGCCTGTGACATTTTCTTCCTACTGAATAAGGTCCCCATCCCCTTTTACCAGCAGCACCTCATAAGGCTCACAGTTGGGGAGTAGGTGTTGAACTGTTAGGCTCAGTCTCACTTTTAGACCCAGAACTCACAGGTGTACAAGGCCACTGTGACAAAAACAGTCACTGACAAAAGCCAACATTTCCTGGGTGCTAGGAGCCATGCGACACGACACAACACAAGTGATCTGTCTGAGTGGGTGCTGTTATTCCCAACTCCTGCTTAAGGCCATAACTGCTGGAGGTTGCACTTTCTTGATGGAGACAAGATTACTAACGCATATGTCCTTAATCTACACTGTTGAGCTTGTCTGTTTTCCCATCCTAACAGGAGATGGGGTTAGAACTGGTTTCTTAGTTAATCTTCTTTGGACTGTGGAACCCTTTGAAAAGAACCTCGAATCGATCCCAACAACCCACAGACAGAACTGTGGGTCTCAGGTTCCAGGTTAAAAACTGGGCCAAAGCAGACATTGCATTCCATGAAGCCAGAATGAAGGCCACATACTTACGTGTCTGGCATACCTTGAACCCTTTCCCAGTCACTCACTCTGGGCTGTTAGCAGTAAGTGCATCAGGTCTTTTGAGCTGTTAAAGATCCTGGTTATAACCAGGGACCTAGTGAGTCCTGCTTCCTCCCCGAACTTCCCTATCTGGGCCCTTTCCTGGCTGAGCTCCCTTCTGGAGAAAAAAAATAATCGTGACTTTTGTGATCTCTCTGGATCTACTGAATTCCCGTAGTGATGTGCATAGAACTGACTTAACCTAGGACCTTCTAGGAGTTAAGAACTTGGTCATTTCCTTCAGGACACATCTGCCATCTGTTGTCTATATACAAAACCAACCCCACTCCCAGTGTCGCCTCGAAACGTTGGCCTCACTTCTGTGCCTAGCCTCTCTCATTCTGTGAAACAAAGTCTTAAGCAAATAAAAGTTGAAGGTCAACAGGAGATAGATAGCAAAAAGGACTTTTCAGAAGAGGGCAGCATGTGCAAAGGCTCAGATATCACCAGGTATGCTTAACAGACCAGTCACTTCCGCAAATACGAGTTTGGGAGGGTTGGGCTTTTGATAGTAACCGTGAATTCCAGAACGTGTGCTAGGTAGAGAAACTAGAACGGATTCCCTTAAAAAAAAAAAGGGGGTGGGGGGAGAGTAAAACTTATAGACAATAGGAAGCAACTGATGGGTGTGGGGACTGTTCTAGAATCAGGGAGGTCATGTTGAATGAGACTCAAAGTAGGTGTGGGAAAGGTGGACTCCTTTCTGCCTCTAACTTCAGAAGTCTTCTACGGCAGCGATTTCTCTGGGGCCATGGAAGGAGATTTGGACAGGATTCTTCCAGCCATTGAACAAATGTTTAGGGCTGCCTACTGGGCCAGGCCCGTTCTAAGCACCGAGGCTGCAAGGGTGACCCTCAGGGATGGGGAGACCGACTCAAAAGGGTAAATAAAAGCGAGTAACAAAGTTACACAGCGGAACCACGGCGCAGCTTGCTTCTCTAACAGAGATGGGAGGTGGGGGGCGGACTGAGGCATCCGTCAGTTCGCACGGCGCAGTTCCGCAGCGCCCCCGGCGACCTCCGCCCGCAAGCTACCCACATCCGGTTCCTTCGGCTCATCTCCATTCCTCAGCTCGAGAGGTGGGGCTAAGGGCGCGGCGTGGGAGGGGAGGAAGGTGTGTATGACGCCACATCCGGCGCGCGGCGGAACTGATCTCCCTTTGCTTCCGCGGCGGGGCCGGAAGTAGAAGCGGCGGTGGCGGCGGCCCAAAGCGGAGGGAAGGAGGAAGGAAGGCAGGGAGTCCGGGAGCCGGAGCCGGAGTCGCGGCGGCGGTAATAGTCTGAGACCCCTCTGGGCCACCGTCCCGAGCGCGGGACTGCGGGGTTCGACGGGAGTTAGCGGGGAGCGGTCAGGCCCGTGGGACGCTGGGGGGCCCGGGGCCGATGTGAGGGGAGGAGGGGGTGGGGGTGGACCCGGTCAGGTCCAGAATTTAGTTGCCTCCCCACCCCCACCCCCGCACCCCCACGGACACTCTGATCCACGGGCTTGCCTTCGCCTTCCCCAGGAGACCCCTGTGCGGTGCGGAGGGGGCGGCGGCCCCGGCTCTGACCCGCGCCGGGGGGGTGGGCCATGGCGGAGATCAGCGACCTGGACCGGCAGATCGAGCAACTGCGGCGCTGCGAGCTCATCAAAGAGAGCGAAGTCAAGGCGTTGTGCGCTAAGGCCAGGTGAGACCGGTGGCCTTGCTGCCCAAGCGGGTTCCAGTCTGGGGCAGACCCAGCTGAGAACTTGGGGCCTGGCTCATCCTGGAATCTTACCCAGAGAGGAGCAGAATAGGGCCACTTCCCTCCAGCAACCAGCCTGTTGGGAAAAGACAGACCTGGATAAAGACACCGAAAGTGTTAGGTGATGTGTTTTCGGTGACGTTAGAGAGTTATAAAATACTTAGGAAGCTCGTGGACCCAACCTTACCTGTCGGGGGGGAACAGAAGTTTTTCGGAGGAATTGAACTTTGGGGATAGGCCTTGAAAAATAAGATGATAAAAGGGAGTGTCAACAAGAACAGAAGTTCCAGGCAGAAAAGTTAAAAGACTCTGTGGTTGATAAAATTCTTTTAATTCGAAGAACAACCTTTAAAAGTGGGTGGTATTTATCCCCACATTGCAGGTGAGAACTCTCAGGTTCAGAGTCAACCGGCAAGTAAGGGATGGAGTTTGAAGCCAGTGATCCGTGTCCTGCCCCTTTTCAGGCCTTAAAGCAAGAAGGTGGAGTTGGATCACTCTCGTGTGCAGTGTGGGGGCCTAAGAAATGGTAGCAGATAAGCCAGAGTAGAGTTAAGCCTGACCTGAAGGGAGGCCCAGTTCTTGAGTTCTGTGGCAATTCAGATGATGTGTGGTGGTTAGGAGCTCAGGCTTTGGAATGTGATGGTCCTTGGTTGCGATGTGAACTCTGCCACTTACTGGCTGTGTTGGTGATCTTGAGGTCCCCAACAGTTTTTTCATTTGTAGAGTAGGGGGTAACAGCACTTAATAAGATGGTTGTGAAAAGTCAGGACGTTGGTGCTTAGGGTGAGCCTAGCATAGTTCCTTGGTACAGCGTAAGTGCTGAACAGTCCTTAGGTGCTACTGTTGTTACTGTGTAGGAAGAGGGCATTGCTGATATGGACTGAAGTCATCAGGGAATGCTTCTAAGAGAAGGTGGCCTTGAAGGATGGAAATCATTTGGATAGCTGATGGGAGCAGGGCCAGGAAGGAAGGAGACTCCTAGTTGGATGACAGCAAGAGCGGAGGCCCCGAGATGTGTGGGCACCAGCAAGGAGATCACTGACCTGCCTCCCCTAACTCCTGTTGGCAGCTTGCACTACGTTTCCTCTGTCTGGAGTGGCATTTTTAGGAGCTTAAACCGATTATTGCCTGGCACTGTTCTTTTTCCTGTTAGACTCATCGTGCCCAGAGGGCCTGAATTGATTTGGTGGTGATGATAGCTAATGCCTGCGTCTCCGTTGCTCTTGGCAGCAGCCCTGGGGAGTAGTCAGGTCAGGCGTGAGTGTTTTACAGAAAAGGAAACTGAGTCTCAGAGAAGATAATGTCTTGTCTGCAGTCTCACAGTTGGTTAGAGAGGACGTTCAGATCTTTCACTATACTCCGTGCCCATTGACAGCCAAGCAGAGACACTTAGACTGTGTACAAAGCCTTGGGGAGCTATAGAGGACTGAGGGTGGGAGAGTCCTGCCCAGCCGAAACTGAGAAGTACTGGGCTGAGCCCCAAGTTGGCCAGTATTATCTTGCGCCCATTCTGAAGTGGGGAACAACTTTTGTATCTGGCCATGGTCTCCTGGAGACCCAGCAGGGGCCCGGCCAAGGCTGAAAGTGTCAGGAACCTCACCTTGCTCACAGGGTACATACACTCAAACCCTTAGAACTAGAGAGGCCTGAAGTATGTGGCCTGTACTCGGTCTCTTAAAAATATCAACGCAGTAAAAGAGCAGTGGGTTTGAATCCAGGGGTCTTCAGTATCCATCCCAGCTTCATCACCTATAAACAGTGTGATCCTGGCCAAGTCATTCTGCCTCTCCAAGTCTTTGAAGTCATTATGGAGCTCAGATGAGCTTCTGCATCTGTAGGGACGGGCTGGCACTTTGGCAGGCACTCTCTAAAGGTAGCATTTGTTGTGGACATAAAGGTGGGCAGGTGGGAGCCCTGAGAGGACAGGTGGCGTGCTGTGAGTGACAGCTGGGCTTGGAGGCTGGGCCCGGAATCTGTGGATGAGGCTGACACAGATTCATGGGAGATTGGGCTCCTGCATTCAGTTCATTCACTCCCCACCTTTGTGACCTTGACCCTGCCTCCTTTTTTCCTCTAAGCCCTGGTTTCTCTGTCAGATGAGCTGGAAAAGAACCTCCCTGAGTCCATTGGGGAGGTCATCATAAGCAACTGATGGGGAACGATGTTTGGCCCAAGATGCGGTACTAGTGGGAGGGCCTGGTTGCTGGATGGCCCTCAGGTCACTGCCAGGGCCTCCCCCCACCCCCACACCCAGAAAGCCAAGCAAGTGCACTTCCTCGAGCCACCTTTTTCATAGAGAGCAGCTTCAGGGACCTAGGTAAAAGCACCCATTCTCAGAGCCCAGGGAGCCCCTAGTCTCCTAGGAGGAGGCTGGCAGGAAAAGGCCAGTGCCTGGGCCCCTCCACACCAGAGCAGCTAGGTGAAGGTGCCAGCTGCCCGGCTTAAGTCCCGCCTGTGTGGCTGTGGCCAGTTTATTCACCTGAGCAGTGGGCATCATCGCATTGCCTGCCTTTGGGGGTGGCTGTTGGATCGTGTCATAGATGCCCAGCTCTTCCTACGGTCCTGGGGCATGGCGTGAACTGGAGTGGTCACCGCTGCTGTCATCGCCAAGGGCGAAATCTGAAATATGTGGCACCGCCTACACTGGGTGGGTGTAGCTGACCCAAAGTGGTTTTATGTCCCACGCTCTCAAGTGGGAGACTCCGCTGCAAGGAGGCATGAAAGAACAAAGCTGTCAGTCCCTCTAAGTAAGGAAAAAGCGCATCACTTTGAAGGTGTGTGTGATCACTGGGTGCCTTTGGACAGTCTGGGGAGGGCCTCCGTGTCAGACAGAGAGGATCGTCGGCCGGGGGCACGGTCTCAGAGCGCCCCAGGCCAAGGGAGTAGTGTGAGCAGAGGGCTCTGTGTGGAGAGCAGGTCTGTTTTCTGGAATAAAGCACCAGATGTGTGAAAGGGCAACAGGGAAGGTCGGCTCGAAAGGCCACTGCCTCCTTGGAAAGGCTTTGAATGCTGCAGCAAGAGTTTGGGCTCTGGCCTGTTGTCCTTGGGAGGCCTGTGGTCAGCCCACTCTGGGGGCATTGCGCACCTCACTCCTGCCCCCTAGAGGTTCAAGGCCCACCTTCTGTCCTCCCTTCAAAAAGATGAGGAATTGGGCTGTGGTGACCCTGGTCTTCTCCTGTCCCCAGAGAGATCTTGGTAGAGGAGAGCAACGTACAGAGGGTGGACTCGCCAGTCACAGTGAGTACCGTGTGTCCCTCCAGAGCCTAGCATGGTCTTCTAGGCACAGCGACGTTCCCCTTAATGTCATGGGCCACAAGAGGCCAGCCCCTCATCCCTGAGAGCCCAGAGCGCCCCATGTATCCCTCTGCCATCTTCAGAGGAGCCTTGCTATACGAAATGGATGTTAAGGGAAGGGTCTTTTGATCTGATGGGGGGGCTACACTTGGCCAGGGCAGAAAGACTCTTAATGTGGTGAGCGATTTTACTCCACACATTTCTGCGTTTTCCATGTCATTAGTAATTTTATTCTGGGTTCTTTGAGGGAAACACGGAGAGGAGAAGGCCAGGCCCTCCAGAAACTACAGATCTGGCTGGAAAGACCCAGCTTTAGAATAGCTGGCACTCGGTGTGGGGTTGAGGGTGATTTCAGACCAGATGAAGTTGGGGTACGTAGATTTTTGGCCCTGAGAAGTACAGGCTTAGCCAGGAGCGATAAGGAGCTACTAACACAGTGGGTGTTCTGAAGGCCAGCCCCTGGGGGTGGAGGCTCTCCGGCTGGGCGAGTGCCCACCCAGCTCTCCTCACTTCCCAGGTATGCGGCGACATCCATGGACAATTCTATGACCTCAAGGAGCTGTTCAGAGTGAGTGTGGGGAGACTCTAGGAAAGGTGACCTGGGGGACTGAGAGTGGAAGCTTTGAATTTGGTGAGTGGCGTGTGAGTGAGAGGCTTCCGGTTTGGTGGGCCCTCTGTGAAAGAAGAGCCTCGACCGGCACAGGGGCTGCCACAGCGGGGGACAGTTCAGGATCAGGCAAATGTTTGTTCCCCCCACCCCCCTCCAGGTGGGTGGCGACGTCCCTGAGACCAACTACCTCTTCATGGGGGACTTTGTGGATCGTGGTTTCTACAGCGTCGAAACGTTCCTCCTGCTGCTGGCACTTAAGGTGGGAACCCAGGCTTCCGGTGCCCACGCCCGGGTCGCCTCCCACCTGCCCGTCTGTCCTTTCTGCCCTAGTCCCCTGCGCCATCCACCCCTAGCTCTGAGCTGCCCTGCTGATGATCAGCTTGCCCGGGGACGGGGACGGGCCAAGCTGCTTTCCTTGACTCGGGGTCATCTGGTGGGGTCCCTGGAGGAGGAGGCGGAGCTGCAGCATTAGAGGGGAGGCAGTAGAGCCTCCCTGTGTTCAGAAAGTGGCGGGGTGTTGAGTTCACCTGGGTGTGGCATCCATTGGCGGGCAAGATGACAGAGCCCCTGAGGGTCTTGGTAAGGACTTGGTGGTGGAAGAGGAACTGGTAGGTTGTAGTTGATGGAGAGGGGTCAGCCTCAGATCCCCTGGAGGAGGGCCTGGGACCTGTGAGGTTTGCAATGACTCTGGGCTGGGGTAGTGGCCAGGCGGCAGGTGGGGCTAGGAGGGAGGGACGGAGGCCGGCCCCCAGCCCTGGATCGGTGGCCACCTCCAGGTTCGCTATCCTGACCGCATCACCCTGATTCGGGGCAACCACGAGAGCCGCCAGATCACCCAGGTCTACGGCTTCTACGACGAGTGTCTGCGCAAATATGGCTCAGTGACCGTGTGGCGCTACTGCACTGAGATCTTTGACTACCTCAGCCTGTCGGCCATCATCGATGGCAAGGTGGGCCGACCGCCGTGTCCCCCAGAGGTGGGAGGGGTGGGGAAGAGGTGCTGGGCTCAGCTGGCCTTCACTCCTTCCTTGTCCCTCTGTAGATCTTCTGTGTGCATGGGGGCCTCTCCCCCTCTATCCAGACCCTGGACCAGATCCGGACAATTGACCGAAAGCAAGAGGTGCCCCATGACGGGCCCATGTGTGACCTGCTCTGGTCCGACCCTGAAGGTGAGGGCAGGCAGGGTGGGGGTGCTCTCCCCTTAGTTCAGCAAGAGACTGAGGGGGTCCTGTGGCTGAGGCAAGTGCCTTTGAAGAGACAGGCCAGGCAGGCTTGGGGAAGAGCAGCGTGGGGTGGGTCCTTGCTGGCATCTGCGCTTGACCGGCTCGCCAACTGATCCCCTCGAGGAAGGGGAGCAGGAGGAAGAGAAGGAGGGATGTGGGTAGCTGGTGCTTGCGAGCTTGGAGAGGGGTCGGGTGTGTATTTCATCACTCAGAGGCTTGTTGGGGAAAGGGTCATTGGCCCCCTGAGTGTGAAGGGGCATCTGCATAGGTCACACCCTGAGAATGATGGCCCTATGAATCTCCCTCGTTTCATAGGGTTCCCCAGTGGGTGTAGAGCAGAGCCGAGACTGAAAGTGAGTCTCCCAAATACCAGTCCAGAGCTCCCTCACTGCCGTGCCTGACTGGCCGCTGCTCCCAGGGCGGCCAGGACAGCCCTTTTTGACACCTGCTGGACCAGCGAGGTCCTGAGTGTCCCCTCTCACTTGTGTGTGCACCTGTTTGGCCAGTAAATCCCACGGTCACTCGATTATGGGGTGGATCCAGTTGTCAGAAAATTCTTTCTCCTTTGGAGCTTATGTGCTCCAGCATTTGCTGTCCTGTCTCCAGGATCTCCCAGAATGCACTCGGGCCCTGTGTTCTTGCCTCAGGGGCCTGACTGAGAGAGGGGGACAGAATGTTCTCTTTTGAAGGGTGGTGGGCACCAGAGAAACCTTGAGGACACCCTCTCCCCCCATCCCTACCTTCCTTTGCCTCAGACACAACAGGCTGGGGCGTGAGTCCCCGCGGAGCTGGCTACCTGTTCGGCAGTGACGTGGTGGCCCAGTTTAATGCAGCCAACGACATTGACATGATCTGTCGCGCCCACCAACTGGTGATGGAAGGTTATAAGTGGCACTTCAATGAGACTGTGCTCACTGTGTGGTCGGCTCCCAACTACTGCTACCGGTAAGCTGCCTGGGCCAGGGGGTGGGGGTGAGGGGGTGGTTCTGGGATGACCCACTCCCCTCACGCCACCACCCTCCACTTCCAGCTGTGGGAATGTGGCAGCCATCTTGGAGCTGGATGAGCACCTCCAGAAAGACTTCATCATCTTTGAGGCTGCTCCCCAAGAGACCCGGGGCATCCCCTCCAAGAAGCCCGTGGCTGATTACTTCCTGTGATCCCTGCAGCCCCAGCCCCTCCAGCCCCTCCGGCCCTTGGACCACTGTGACTCTGCCCTCTTCTCCAGGTGGAGGCTGGGCATCGGGGGCTTGTCTCGGCTCTGCTCCCCACCTCCCCCCAGAGAGGGCACTTCGAGGGTGAGGACTTTTTCTGGAGAGGCTTGGAGCCTCAGCTCCATGCTTCTCTTCTTTCTCCCCACTTGAACCATGAAGTTTCCAATAATTTTTTGTTTTTCTTTTTTTTTTTTTTTTTTTTTTGGTTTTTAGATAAAAATTTTGAGAGAAAGAAAAATTCTAATAAAAGGAGAAAAATGCTCTTTGGGTGTTTGTCAGACTTGATTGGTATTGAGCAGTGATGCCGGCCTTGGGACCCGGCTCCAGAGCCTCCTGGTCTGCATATAGTGACCGTGACTTCCAGGAAGCTTCCCACATGCCAGGCAGAGGGCTGGGTTCTCAGAAGCAGCCTTATTTAATTCTCAAAACAATGAATGTCAGGACAGTCATGTTTCCCCATCTCCCTGAAGAGGAAACAGCACCAAAGCAGGTCGATTTTACATGCACGAGGTCATGCAGCTGGAGACCGGCAAGTGGAAATTGGGGCTCAGGGTCTCCCCACGACAGCCTGGCTCACCCAGCCCTGCACAGGGCCAAATACCGTTAGCCAATGTTTCCCAAGCGCTGAGGTGTCTTGAGTTTTATTAACAAAAATACTCTGGTCCTGAGAACAAACTGGTATGGCTTGTCGTGGGGTGGGGGGTAGAACTTGCAGAGCCCAAGGCTGAGGCCCAGGAGGAGGGGGTGCTGGGCAGTGGCCCCATTTGGCCAGGCAGAGCCTCCCTCCATTCACACCGAGGTGAGAGCCTGGAAGGGGAAGCTGGCCCCAGCTGGACGCCCAGCAGCTTAGCCAGAGCTTTGAAGCCAGGGTGGGTGGGAGTGAAATCAAAGTGTGAAGTGGGGTGGGGGAGGCCCCCGGCAGCCATTTGGTGTGGGGGTTGGGGCCAGTGGAAGTGATGGGGCTGCAGGCCTGGGGGAAGGGCAGCGAAGGTCTGGGATGGAGGGCAGGGAGGGAGGCAGAGGGGCCCAGCAAGAGCTCTCAGTACATGGGTTTGGAGCCCACATCCAGGTAAGCCCCGGGGCCGGGGTAGGGGAGGGGGAAGGGCCCCCCATGGAGGAAGTGTGAGGCGAAGGGTGCTGGGGGTGCAGCCGCGGGGTATCCTGAGCCCCCTGCAGGCTGCAGCTCCAGGAAGGCAGCTGAGTAGGGGGCCGGGTGGCCGGAGTCGGGAGCCTCGGGGAAGCTGGGGTTCCTGAGGTAAAGAGGAGGCGTCAGAACGGGAGACGGGGCTCCCTAATTGGAAACAGCCCCAATCCGCGCCCTCGTCCCACTCGCCTGCTTGGAAGGTGGCTGGGGGCCCCGTGAAAAGCTGCAGGGTGCAGAAGGTAGGCTTCAGCGCTGGGGCCGCTGCACGGAGGGCCCGGGGCCTGGGCAGCTTCTCGGGGGGCTGGGCCCTGCTCAGGATCTGACTCCCGGACGTCCCCACCCAGTGTGGAATCGCAGGGCCCCCCGGGTGCATCTGGAAAGAAGATACAGGTCGGGTTAAGGAGGATCAGCATCGGAGGACGGGCCCCGTCACTATTGAGACTACACTCACCTCCACTCCCATAGGCCTCTGTGGCCACTGGCTCTGGGCCCCTCAGTTTCCTCTTCACACGGGCATCTCGCTCCCTAGAGGACAGTGACAATGATGATGACGATAATGATAGTGATGACGATGATGGTGGTAATAATGGCACTTACCAGGTGCCAGGCCTTTCACCCTCCCAGGGACCTTGTCAGGTAGGTGCCATTATACCCATTTTACAGATGAAGGAATTCAAGGCCAGAGAATTAAGTGACTGCAAAGTGTCTCCCACTTAAAACTTTACAACAGTTTTCCTGTTGCATTTATGGCATCTGGGAAACTCCTTCCCAGGCTCAAAGACCCGGGCATGGGCCGCACCCATCCCCCCGTCACGGCCTTGCAGCCGTCCTCTGGAATCGTCTTCTGTCTGCCCCTGCTCACCTGTTTAGCTCTTCCTTGACTCAGTTCACACTCTTGTCTTACTTCCTCAAGGAAGTCCCCTGACTTCCCACAGCCTCCCTCATAGCACCTGTCAACTGCTCTGCTTTATATTTGTTACGGTGACCCTTTGATTAACAGCTGCCTCTTCTGCCTGACTGTACACTCCTTGAGGGCAAAGAACAGCTCCGAGGGAGCTCTACTCGGAAGAGAAGCCAAAGTCCTAAATAAACCTCTACTGTCCAACAATGCCGGGTGACCCTTCGCCTCTGACTTGCCTCTTCGCCTCTTCCACTCCAGCCACACCACAGGGTGTGCTGTGCTTCTACCTCAGGCCCCTTGCACATGCTGTTCCCACTTCTTGGCGTTTCCTCGGATATCCAATATATTTCCTTCAGGACTTTTTCCTCCCATACTTCCTTCAGGACCTGGAACGGGCCTCTAATCTAATAAATACCTCACTCCAGTCCTTCCTAGCTTCCTTTCTTCTCTCTTCAGAACGTATCACCCTAACACATCATATTTTACTTATTTCTTGTGTTTACTTGTCTTCTCTGTCCACTAGAGTATCAGTTCCATAAGGGCAGGGGCTTCATTTATTTTGTCCCTTGACGGATCTCCAGTGCCTAGAACTGTGCCTGGCACATAGCAGGTGCTAAGTATCCACGGAATCACTGAGTGAATAAATGCTTTTCCTTACTACCGCGTTCCTCACCTCCAGCACAATGCCTGACACACAGCGGGCAGTTCATAGACATTGACTGAATGAACGAGTGAATGAATGAACAGTGCCCACCTCTTACAGTTTCTGCCATTCTCCCGGAAGCCCTTGGCGAAGGGATTGGCTGCGATCTTCAGTTGTGTGATCTGGGGACACACATCCAGGGTCAAAGCTCCCATGGCCTGGGTGGGGCCCACCACCCCCTCAAGCGGCGTCACTTACCCGTGGGTTCTGATAGGCCGTCACAGAGATGAATGTGGTCTCAGGGAAGCGGAAGGAGGCAACGCCCCCCCAGTGTTGGCTGCAAAGCTGGGCTGCCCGCACCAGGTGTATGCGGGGCTGGTACTTGTGCATGGAGTGCAAGATCAGCTGAGAGGGAAGAAACGAGATGACTCCCCGCCCGGGGACCCGCCCCCAACCCCCAAGCCTGTCCCAGCCAGGGCCTCACATGGCCGTGGGGGTCCAGCGTGCTGTTGGTGAGCTTGACACGATGGAAAGACACAGGCTGCCGCATCCAGTGGGCCCCGGTGGCAGGAGAGTCAGGGTGAATGTAGACGCGGTCAGGCAGGCGGGGCTCTGCCTTGCCACTGGGCTCCCAGCGGCGGCCCTGCCAGCGGTAGCGAGCCCCATCCACTGGAACCACATCCAGGAGAAACAGGTAGCGAGCCTCGGGGTCCAGGCCAGTGACTGATACTCGGCAAGCAGGGAACATGCGCCTGGACAGGGGAAGGGAGGGGAGAGGCCTGGCGCTACCCGCTGGCCAGGAGTGGGCGCAGCCACCATCGGCTCACCCAGTTTTGTCTGAGAAACGCCGAGAGAGGTGGAATTAGAATTCAGAGGGCAGGGTCTTGGAGCCGGAAGTGACAGGAGACACAGGTGATCTGACCAGGGTCACACAGATTCGGAGCAGAGCCAGACTCCAAACTCGTAGCTCCTCAAACTCCCATGTGCAGAAGCAGTGGTGACACTTCTGTCCCCGAAGTCTTGCCAGGAGCCTACTGCTTCCCACTCTGGTCTCCTCACCTAATCTCCAGCACCACAGTTGACACTGCTGGACAAACTTGCTTCAGGAAAAAATGTCCTGCCTTCAGCAGGACAGAGGACTTACCGGGCTCGGGCCCAAGCTCCCGGGTCACAGGCCACACACCATGCCTCCAGGGTGACCCCAGACCTAGTCACATATGGACCCTGATTCTGACGCAGATTCCTCTGCATGCTGGTCACTGGCTGGCCCTTGACCCTAGTCATAGTCTGAGCCCTGGCTCCAGTCACAGCCTGACCCCTGATCGAGGCCACATATGAACTCTACTATAACCCAGCCATACTTTCCGACCCAGGCCCGGACTGACCTAGGACCCTTGCCATAGGTTGGTCCCTAAACCAGCCACAGATTCCACAGACTGACCCTTGACCTTTGCCACAGAATGACCCCTGATCCTGCCTTAGAGTAACCTGTGACCCAGGCCACAATCACACCCTGAACTTAGGCAGCACTCTAGACCCTCTGGGAACCCCAAACCTAGCCCCTTCACCAGGAACTCTGCCTTTCCCAGAAGACCCCCACCAGGAGCGCACTGGGCCCTTTGACCCTGGCCCAGCCCCTCACCTCCCAGCTTTGGTGATGATCATCTCTGTTCCCACGGAATTGAACTCTTTCCACAGCTCCCGGTTCTCCAGGCTCAGGCTGACTCCGGGGAGCGAATGAATGGCGTCTGGGGCTGGGGGGGCCGGCTCAGTGCCCAGGGGTGGGGGCAGCGGGGGCAGGGGTGGGGGAGCGGCCAGGGTGCAGGGAGCAGCCTCAATCCCGGAGAGGAAGCAATCCAATTTGGGAGTGTCCAGATCTGGAGATGGGGGAGGAATGAGGAGCCAGCAGAGGGCCACAGCCCCCCACGGCCTCTACACGGGAGCTGGTCCCCATGCTCACCAGGGTAGCGGTAGCCCTCTGCTAGAGCAGGCGGGAAGCTGGAATCTGCTCCCGGCTGGGGGGGCCCAAGGCGGTAGCCTGTCCCCAGGGAGGGGTACAATTCTCGTGGATGGTACATGGAGTAGTCCTGTCTGGCCTCAGGTCACGCTGCCTAGAGTCCCCCGGTGCTGAGAGATGCCCCCTTTATAGCTCACAGCTCAGCCCCTTCCAGACCCAGGATCACAGCCCCTCCCCTATTTGGGGCCCTGGAGTTGGGCTGGGGTGGAGACCCCTGGGGCCTGGAAGGGGTCCAAGAGCGGGCCGGATACCTGGGTACCCTCCCCTTCTCTCCCCCCACCCCAGGCTTCATTAGCCCCGACCCCCTGCCCCCTCATTACATAATTAACTCCTCGGCCTGATTGATCCCCGGGGCTCGACAGGGACGCAGTTTGGCGCTTCCGGCCAGCTGGTCCCCGTTCCCACGGGGGGAGCCCCGGCTAGGGATAAGCTACTGAGGGGCGGGGCCTGGACCCTGGGATGGAGTCTAGAGTCCGGGGCAGACCCTGGCGCCCCACACTTTTCTAGCAGGTGACCCCCCTCCCCCCACCCCCTTCACTTGGAAGGATGAAGCATGACTGGAGGGGAAGAGCAGAGCTGGAGGGACGCAGCCTGAGCTTGTTGTCACGCGGGGCACTGGGGGCCTCGAGGAGTCCGCAGCAGAGGGCTGAACTCTGTAGTCCTTCCTGCGTCCCATTCTGAACAATCTCCACCCTCCGCCGAGTCTCCGAAGTGCAAAAGCACCCACAGCCGGACAGTCTCTGACGGCTGGCGCCTGGGTTTCCCAGAAGGGCCCGCGCTGGGGAACCTTCGGAACTACATTTCCCAGCAGGCGCAGCGCCGAGAGGCGGTGCGGAGCAGACGGACGGCTGCAGCTGGGGCCGCTGGCAGTTGTAGTCGCGACGAGCGGGGCGGTGAAACTGGCCGCGCGGTTGCCTCCCAGGAGAGCTGGCCCCTAGGCGGCGGCAAAACGCTAAATCTGAGAAGGCGCGGGTCCGCCGAGGTCAAGGCCTAGGGAGCCAGAGCGGGCTCGGGAATCAGTACGGACAGCGAGATCGGTCCTGGGTCTCAGATGCCTGAGTCCCCTGAGCACAGACTCCCAGCTTGGACCGCAGTGCCTACTCCATGCCACGTGGGGGCCTCGAAAAGAACAGGTCTACAAAGGAAGGAATCTGCATTTGAGTCCCCCTCTCCCGGATTCCACGTGAGCCTGGGGCTTTCTCCACTCCATTGTTTTATTATGTACAAACGCTACAGAACAAGGGGAGCTGACACGCGTGGGGTAGGAGGGGCCCGGTGGGAGAAGTTCACAGGGCAGACGGTGCACTGGGGCCAGGAGAGCAGCACACAGGCCATATCTATAGGGTGGGCGGGGCAGGACGGGGTTAAAAATGAGATCCAAGCCAGCCAGATCGCAGGGAAGTGCGGGGGTGTCGTCCACCTTCTGATCTCCCCCCAAGGTCACAGTGCATGCAATAAAATATATATGTACAGGAGCTGGATCCTTCCTCTTCAGGAGCCCTGAGGGTCCAGAGCTCCCTTCTCGGGGAGGGAAGCCAGTGGCGCCCCCTGGCGGTCAGGCCGGGCTCGAGCCACATGCGGCAGGAGCAGGGGTCAGTCCCAGCCGTTGTCTTTGATCATGTGGTTGAGTTCAATGATGTACTTCCCCTCTTTGTACTTCTGGCTGCTCTCGAAGGCCTGTTCCTGAAAAGAGGGGAGAGGACGTCATCCCTGGGGCCAGAGCTTTACCAAAAGGGATCGGGTTGAGGAGTAGATATGACTGGCCCCATATTACATATAAGGAAACTGTCAGGCAGAGAAGCCAAACCACCTGCCCACAAGACACACAGCTGGTAAGTGACAGAGCCAGGTTTCTCACTAATGGGACACACAGAGCTCTCTAAATTACTGGTACTTTTTAAGTTCTAATGTTGGCTCCAACAGAGAGGATATGGAAGTTTCTAAAAGATCCAGGGATTACAAACCGGTAGCCTGAAGGCCAGTTTTGGCCGACACACATGTTTTGTTTGGCCATCAGAGAGTTCAGTAAAAAGAATGCTAAAATACTAGGATATAGGCAGGCTGTGCTTACTCCAGTTTGCCACAGACCCCTTCCCCACCCCCAGATATATGGTGCCCCTTTTGCAGAGCCATGGTCTCGGCTTCGCCCTGCAAACCCTTGAGCTTTTGGCATCTGGATTAGGCCATCTCTTTATTTTAGAGAAGTCCAGAGAGGCCGAGCCACATGTCCGGGGACATGAAGCAAGTCTGTGGCAAGGCCAAGGGTGAGCTCAGACTAGGGCAGGTGGCCTGCCTCGGCTGGGGGCATCCACCTCCCACAGGCACCAAAACTCCAAGTGAAGCCTGAGGAACCACGTCCCCTACAGTTTCCCAAGAGCATCTTTTTGCTGCATCTAATCTGATCCCCATAACAATTTTGGGTGCCAGGTGGTGCCTTTGTCTGCCACGGCCAGATAAAGAAATGAGACTCAGGTAGTGAAATCAGACCCTAGACAGCAGCTGTGGCAATGACGGCAGTGAAAAGGAAGCTCACGGACCCAAGTTCCACGTTGCTGAGGGGTCTTGGGCAACTTCTCGGAGCCTCTGAACAGCAATGGAAGCCGGTGGTGGGCAAGGATTTGGAGTTAAAAACAAACAAAAAACACGCAACCAGGATTCTGGTCCCTGTACTGCTCCTTACCAGCGGTGTGACCTTGGGAAAGTTACCTAACATCTCTGGGCCTTCCTCTCTTCTGTAAAGTGTAGATAATTATAGACTCTACCCACAGGATTGTTGTAACAATGAAATGAGATGATATATGCCAAGCACATAACAGTGCATGGCACGTAAGCATTCAATAAATGGTCATTCTGCTGATGGCCTCCTCTCTAAAATGGGATGCATGTGCATGTGAGGAGAGGGATGAGGGGAGAGAAAAATTCTAAAAGCCCTGGCAAGATGTGACAGAAGAGGACATGGTCAGGGGATGAAAAGACAGCCTGACTTGCGGGAGCTGGGCCTGTATGCTCTGGAAGGTTAGCAGACAACTGCTTGGGAGGAGGAGGTGAAGTGAGGTCAGGTCAAAGGCTTGCCTGGGGTCAGGGGTCAGGGACTCACATATTTCCAGCCCAAAGTCGTCTTGCAGTTCTCGCAGTGGATGTCAGCGACAGCATGGAGGCCTGTCAGCAGCACCCGTTCCTCGGCCGGCCCGCAGCCCACGTTCACCCTGCAGGGACATGGGGGCAGTCCCAGGGAGGGTCCCGCCAACACAAAGCCCCCCTCTAGCTTGTATTCAACTGTGTCTGTTCTTAGCATCCAAGAGAAGGGCGATCACATCCTCCAACCTGAATCAGGGGACTCTGGGAGTCTCAGCAGGAGATGCCAGGGGTCACATGTCACAAGAGAGGTCAGGGAAAGAAAGAAGGGGGACCAAATACTCACACAGAGTTGAAGAGGTAGGCACGCCCCTGGCTGCCCTGGAAGGACTAAAGGGTGGGAGGGAGAAAGGAAGGGGGTCAGGGCCATTGGTGGGAGAGTTGCCTGGTAGCCCCTCTAGCCTCCAGCAGTGACCTGGTTACCTTGGAGATGAGGTCGTCGTGGTTGGCCAGGTGAGCGCGGCAGTGGGCACAGCTATACCTCCGGTGACAATCATCCAAGTAGGCCTGAAACGTCTTGGGCTTTGAAATACGCACCATGGCGGGGGCCTGGGGCAGTGGCCCCACCCGGGGAGCGGCCCACGGGGAGCAGAGGGAGCCCAGTGCCTGCCAGAGAGGGAGGGGGGTGTCAGGCCCAGAGCCACACACATGCAGGCACACCCAGGGCCATGGGGACTCTCTCCGTCACACTTGGCTGCTGACTCCTCTCCCCAGAGCCAGCAGCTTCTCCAGGGGCCAGAACCGGCTCGGTTTTGACTCACTGAGGAGGCCTCAAGTTGCATCACGGGGAAACTGAGGCTTGAAGGAGCCTGAGGTGAGTCACCCATCTACATCCGGACTCATCCCTGATGACCTGGCAATTGAAGCTGGAGCAAGGGGCTTTCGAGTGCATGAGCTGTCAGTTCTCATTTAGGGGGAGTATGGAGGGGTCAGGAGCTGGTTGGTCCTTAGGACCTCACCTGAACTGCCAAGGGCGGGGTGGGGTGGGGTTGGGGGGGGGGTAAGCAGCTCCACTTGAGGGACAAGGGAGTTCACCTGGGGAGAGGATCCCTCACCTGGAGATGGCAGAGGCCCTCGCTGAAGGTGGAGGGTCACCTAGGAGGGGAGGGGCTCTTACCTGGGGTGCGCCGAGGCGCTATCTAGGCCGAGGGGCTCTTACCTGCATCGCGGAGCCTTACCTGAGACCCCGGGGCTCACCTGGGGCGCGGGGATGGGGGACGGGCGTCGGGGGAAGGGGGCAGTCCTCGCTGGCGGGGCGGGGGCGCGGGGCGACGCGCAGCCCTGACGATGCGGCGGGCCTCACCTCGCCTGGGCGCGCGGGGGCCCGGTCCGCCGAGGTGGCCTGGCCTGGGAGTGGGGGGCGCTCCTGGTGGGCGCCGTCCCCCCCGGCCCGGGTTCGCAGCCGCCGCGACTTGTTTACACCGAGACCAGCTGCTGCCGCCGCTGCGGCGGGAGGGGGAGGGGGCCGGCCTCTGGTCCCGGCGGCCGCCGCGGCCAATCGGCGCGCCGCATGCAAATGAGGGGGCGCGTCACAACGCGGCCGGCGCAGGCCTCGGCTGCCCTTCCCCCTGCTCCGGGCTCCGGCCGGCCCGGAAATGCGGCTGCGGCCCGCAAGTCAGCGAGGCGGCACCGCGGCCCGGGTCTCGTCGCCCCTCCGGCCTCCCGCGGTGCCTGAAGGGGCGAGTATCTGCGGTGCCAGACCAGGCGCGGGGTTAGGTGTCTGGACGCACGTCCCCGGGGAGATAATAGCCATAATTATCTGCGTTTAACCACCCTGTGCCCCACTCTTAATCCCCGCAGCAATCCTAGGAGGCAGCTTTTGTTCCCCATTTTACAGGAGAACAGAGGTCAAAGAGGTCTAGCAACGCTCCCAAGGTTATCTAGCTGGGAAGAGGCAAAGTTGGAATTCTCACGTTGGTCAGATTCCTCCGTCTTTGCCGTAGCACCTGGGACAGGCTTTTGGAATGGAAGAGCTAACGGTGCCCGTCCCTGTTAGATCTCTGGGAGCCAGAGCCCGGGAACAAGCCAGTTCCTGGTGCTGAGCATCACCTCTTCCAGGCAGCCTCCGCTGATGCCCCTGCTTCTGCAGGCTGAGTTAGGTGTCTGCCGTGGGCTTCTCACGTGACTCCAAACTCAAAAATGTGTGCCTCTGCCCTAGGGGACTTGTCTTGTTCCCTGCAATGGCCCCAGTACGCAGCCTGGCCTAGAGTAGCCAACACAGGTTTGTGAAACATGTGATTCATTCATTGTAGAAGGTACTAGGGTTGGAGAGGGTTGAGGAGTTTGGGAGAACTTGTGGAGTAGATCTGGGAGTGGAAGGTTGGAAAGGCTGATGCAGCAGAGGAGCGACTGTATAAACTCAGCCTCTGAGGCCATGCATCCCAGTGAGGACACCCACAGGGGGTGGATGAAGTCCCTTGTCCTGTGTCTGAGGCCCTTCATAGCCTCAAGAGAATGGGACCTGTGGCTCTGAAGGGGCAGGATCCTTGCTATTTCCTGCAAGGGACATTCCTGAGGAGAGTGGGGGCCAGGCTGGCACAGGGTGTGGTGTTACTCTGGGTTTGGAATGTGGCGGAACCAGTGGGTCAGGGTGGCTAGGGCCCCAGACTCTGGCCTCTTCTGCCCTAAGTTGCCATCTGCAGTCTGCCGACCTCCTCCCACCCATGTCCCCCAAACACCACGACGTGACTGAAAAGAAAATATTTATTGAGGAAGAGAAAGAGAGGAGAGGGTGAGGGCCTCCGGGCTGTTAGGAGGCCTGGGCAGCCCCTCCATGGTTGTCCAGGTAGCGCCTCAGGGCCGTGGGATAATCTGTAATGACGCCAGCGGCCCCCAGGCCATAGGCCACTTCAAAATCCGACTCTTCATTAAGGCACCAAAAGACTACCTGAGTGGGGAGGGAGGGGCTTATAGTTTCAAACAAGTTTACCCGGAGTTTCCCCTTGAATCCAGAGGGTGGGAACTCTCCTCTGTGGAGGCCTCCCAGCAGTGGGAAGTTGGAGTGGATTGTTAGACAGGCATTTTGCAAACTGGTTATTAAACACAGCCATTATTAAATATTAAATTATATAAACCTGTAATTCAATAAACTATTTTAAAAACAAAGGTAATAAGTACTCAAAACTCATCACTTCCTAATTATTTTACTACATTTTACTATTCTCTATGCTCTTGCATCTGCTGAACACGTAAGATGGAAATACTACCCAGCTCTGTGCTCAATGACGTCATGGTGGTAGCCTGAAACTGGACAAGGGGAGAGTATGCACAACCAGGGAAGTCGTCTAGCGCTCTAATCAGAGCACTTTCCCCTCCCCGGGAAAGCCAGCTGGGGGGTCTCTCAGGCTGCCTGAATCTACGGCGGCTCTCTGTCTGTCCTGCCCCCTGAATCCTCCCTCGTGGGCACGGAGGTGGGTAGAGATGGTGTCTGTACCCTGGGCAAGCCACTGGACCCCTCGGTTTCTTAACATGACAAACAGAGCAATGGGCCAACCTCCAGAGTGGTGGTGAAGGCCCACGGAGTGGAGGTTGCCAATCTGAAAGAGGCGAGTCCTCCCCCTGCCTCACTCACCCCCACATCCAGGCTGCGGAGTGCTGGCCCGTCAGCCAGCTCTTCCGCCCATCCCATGCTGATGCCGCAGCCCAGGACTGCAGCCCAGGATCCGTCAGTGAGGGCAGCTCCTACACTGGCCCCCGCAGTCGCTTTTCCACGTGGTGGACAGGGTGACCCCTAATCACAGACTCAGCTGGATCAGGTCTCTGCCTTGCTTCAGGCCCTCAAAAGCTTCCCTTCCTCCAGGCTGAAGTCCAGGTTCCTTACTGAGGTTCACAGGCTGCCTGCCTCGGCCTGGGCCGCCTTCTCCAGGGCCCCGTGCGCACTTCCTCTACTCCGCAGCCTGGGGGAACCTCTCAGTTCCTCCGCCTGCCTCTGGCTCCTCCCAGCTTTCCCACAGCCTGAGCCTGTCTGAGATGCTCTCCTTTTCCTCTCCTTTTCCTCTCCGTGCAAGCCAGCTCCTCGTTTCTTCCAGAAGGCCTCCTGTGACCCTACCGACCACAGTGCTGTTTTCCTTTCTGTGCGCTTGGTGCCTGTAATTGCCCGTTTCCTTCCTCTGCCCCTGCTTTGACGGTAAGCTCCCTTCTCCGTCTCTGGTACCACAGTGCCTGTAATGAGTGCATTCTCAACAAAGGTTCGCTAGTGAAAGATCAAAGTGGATTCTCAGGGGAAGGGCCAGGCCGGGCTGGTTTTCTTCCCCAGCCCCACTCACCCCCTCCTCAGGAATCAGGACAGGAGGTTCATACAGCACCATCAGGATAATGGCTACACATGTCGAGCCATTACTAGGTACCAGATAAATATACCATTATCCCCATTTCACAGATCAAGAGACTGAGACTCCGAAAGTGACCTACCCAGGGGACCCTGTTAGTTGGGGGCAGAGCTGTTCAATGGAATGTTGTGCTAGGCCCACATTGTGAACCACCCACTTGTGAGGGGGTGGCAGCCAAGCCTCACCTGTACTCCTCGCTGTTGCAGGTGGTGGATCAGACCTTTCCTCATGAGTAACCTGGTGGGTAGAGGGTGGCAGAGGCCATGATGAGAAGGGATTAAGGATAAGGGCAGTGGCAGGTCTCCATGGGGACACGCCACCCAGTATCTGCACCGCCTCACCATTTGGAAACCGCAGCTGCCAGCTGGTTCAGCCCAGAGCAGGAAAATGGGAAGTAGGTCCTGCAGAGAGGTGGAATCACGATCAGTCCCCCTGTGGCTCACTCTGTCACAGGAGAGGAGTGGTAGCGACCCCTGACCAGTGTTACCCTGGCGCCTCTTCAGTGAGGTTCTATGTGCACACCTCTACCTCCGTACTTGGAGTGTGGCCCTCCCCCACTGTTGTACAGCAGAGGAAACTCCATTGTGGAGAGCTAAAGTGACTCGCCCATGGTGTCGTAGCACATCTGTGGTGGGGTCAGGGCCAAGACCAGAACCCAGCTTGATTCTCAAGCTAGATGTACAATCTCAAGGCCCACTGGTTGGGCCTGATCAGCTTCTGGTGACCAGACAGCACTCCAATGGGTCGGCTTACTTGGCTATGATTGGCCTGCTTCAGGGATGGCCTTCGGGGCCCTTTATAATGTTCCAGCAAAGGCTTTGGGGTCAGACCCAGACAAACTGAGGCCCTGCACTTCTAGCTGTGTGGCCTTGAGCAAATTACAGAACCTCTCTGAGCCTCAGATTCTTCATGGGAGGGGGGGTTCATGATTCCAGTGTCTTCTGGGTTGCCACAGGTAAAGCTCTGATCAACCAAAGGATGTGAAGACACCTTGTGAACACCATATAAAAAGTACTATGCTTAGAGTTCTGTAGTCTAATGTCTTTGTAGCAAGAGACCATGGGGGCTGGCTAGGAGCTTCCCTCAGGGGAACAGAGGGGAACAGAGGGGAGAAGGACAAGCGAGCTGTCACAGAGTTCTCAGAAAGGGAAGGGAGGGGCCAGGCTTCCGAGCTCATGAAGTATCCATATTGCTGATACTTTACCCAGCTGTTACTTTGTTCATCCCACTCTCCCAGCAGGAAAAAGCTTGCTTTTGCTTTTGAGAATCGGAGAATGATACTAGAAATGATTACTATTTGTCTCCCAGACAGACTGTAAGCTCACCGAGGGCCATACCCCACTCACACTGGGCTTATTTACTAGTGTAACTGTGCCCAGAGCAGAGTTGACATTCAATAAATATTTGTTGGATGAAATGGATGAATAAATGAACACTTTGTCCTAAAAGCCCATCCACCTCAACACACATCTGCCCAGAAATCCAAAGGGTTTGCAGCCTCCTCACTCAGTATTCGTCAATGCTCAGTGAAAATCACTCTCTTCTGGGGCCCCTGGGGGTTATCCCTGAGGGTGGCCTGGAAGCTGGGGATCTGGGGTGGCGGGGCTTGAAGTGGGGGGGAGTTTATCTGGGGACAAAAGCATATCTGGGGGCCTGGGGGAGGATGCAGAAGGCAGGCAGGGACCTTGTGGGTACCTATTGATGATGGTGGGCAGGAAGCAGAAGAAAAACCTCTCCGGGATGGACACAAAGGGCAGCAACCCCAGGTAATAGAGCAGCACCAACCAGAGAGCTCGGCTGATGGTGAAGGAGAACGGCATCTCGGGGTTCTGTGAGGCAAGGGGAAGGGAGAAGAGGGTCAGTCTGCTCCCAGGAAAGCAGAGAGGGGAGGCGGGCTGCAGGGGAAACCGTGCTGGGCATTCGGGGAGGCCCACCACCTGCGGGATCGGAGCTGTAGGTCAGCCCGGCGTTCAGGCCTCGCTGCACCCTCCTGGGCCCCGCAGCAATGCCTGTGCTCCCCCTGTCCCCAGCACCTCTCCTCTCCACATCCTACCCCTTGAGACTCTGCTCAGGGCTGGCTCCTCCACACCACCCCAGACATGTCCAGCCCAGGCCCCTGGAGCCTCCAGCGCCTGGCAGGAGGGGCGGCTGGAGCAGGGAGGGAAACAGGGACTCACAGCGGCCCTGCACTTCTTCATGACCGAGCCCTTGACTGAGGCCCAGACGGTGATTTCATTTCGGTCAAAGTGCCTCACCAGGTCTGCTACCTGAGGGAGTGGAGGAGACATGAAGGGGAGTCAGGCCTTTCTCCAGCCCCGGGCCCCCACCCACCCCAGCCTGCAGCACCACCTTGTTAATGAGCTCTTCGTTCTCCTCTTTGATCTCCAGGCTCACGGGTATCCGAGGGAACCTCTGGAACATGTCCTCCAGACGCACCATGTGCCGGTCCGACCCGTGTGCAAAGCGCCCTGGGTGGGTTGTGGCAAGAGGGATCAGAGGGGCCTGGGTTGGGGGGAGCCCCGGGGGAAGGGGATGAGTCCCAGAGAAGAGGCAGGGCTCTCACCTGGTGAGAAGTAGACCTCCAGCTGCTGCTTGTAGAGGGGCAGCTCCTGGGGAGAAGAGGGAGCACGTCACCAGGAGACGCGTGTGGAGGCACCATGGCTCTCTGGGTACAGCGGGGGCCTGGGGCAAGGCCCACCTCAAAGTCCAGGCTGTCCACATCCCTATTCACGCCTGACTGGCGGGACAGGTTCTTGTCATGTGATATCACCACCACACCGTCTCGTGTCAACTGGCAGTCAAGCTCCAGGAAGTCGCATCGCTGGGCCATGGAGCTGTGGGAGTGAAGGTTAGTGCAGAGGGGCCGGGGGAAAGGAACAGGACAGACCACAGGGCGGGGGGTGGAGGTTTAGGGGAGCATGGCGGGGAGTTCACGGCAGGCTGGGCAGGCTGTGCACTGCACACCTCCAGGGCGCCCTGGTCACTCAGACTTGGAAGTGAGCGGCGCCTCCTGGTGTCACGCAGCTCACGGCTGGCAGGTGCACTCACTTCTCCATGGCCTCCATGGTGTGCTCCAGCCGCTCTCCAGATCCTGTGTAGGGCAGCAGCATGGTTCCCGGGAGCCTGGCCTCCCGCCTCTCCCCTCACCCCTGCCTCTTCTTCCCCCGTCCACATTCTGCCCTGCCACGCTGCTCTCCTCCTACCTCGGGCTCTGCCCTCTGCCTAACAGCCTGCTGCTTGGACCTCCCCCACCGCACCATCCACCCTGGCGCCTTGCTGTCCTTACTCCTCCCTCGGTAGCCACCATCACTGTCCTCCCTTCCACCCCTCCGCCCAGCTCACCTGCCCGGTGGGCCCCTAGGCGCGGCAGGAAGACAGGAGCCCAGGGCGTGTGCAGCAGGCGAGGCCGGCGCAGGAAGAAGACGGACAGCACCGCATAGCTGCCCAGGGCGGGCAGGGCATAGTACAGCAGCGAGCTCATGGCCACGCTGCCTCTCCGGCTTCCGCTACCGCACGCTCGGCTGCTCCTGATGGACTGTGCTGTCTGCACTGACTGCCTGGCCGATGTAGGCTGGCTCCACCACCGGTAGCCACCACACCCCTGGGACCTGCTGAGCCGGCTCCTGGCCTGAGGCCAGGCTGCAGGGCTCAGCTGGGGCCAGGGTACAGGCAGGAGAGGCGCCCGACAGCTCAGGCTCTCACACCTTCTAGACCCTCCATAGACCCCAGCTCCCCTCTCTCCTCTGCCGGCCGTGCTGGGGAAACAAGCCCCCACCCCAACCACTGGGTCTGCTACACCCCTCCCCCGCCCATGGCAGCTGGTGGCCAGGGTGTACAACACACCGCCCCTTGCCATTTCCAGAGAATCCAGGGGTGTGTAGGATGTACCTGAGTCACCCCCAAATCACCCCCAGCCAGTGAGACGGGAAGCCATTTGGGAGGGGAGAGGACAGTGACTAAGGGGAAAATTGACCCCACTCTGTCCTGGAGTCTGAGCTCCTTACACTCCCACCTTCAACCTTAGCCAGCTGGGGAGCCAAAGAGCACCAGGACTGGGGAAAGCCAGCCCACTGGGAAGCGGCTGGGCAGGCGAGGCGGTCCTCAAAGCAACGGTTAGGGCGGGGAATCGGCGGATACAGACAGAGCCAGGGCCATCACATACACGTCTCTATATTTATATATTAGACACAGGCACAGGGGCGGGCATGGGCACCAGGCTCTCCCGGTGCCCCGGCTCCGCTTCTGTTCACCCACACACACAGGCAGCAGGGGGTGCTGTTAGATGTGGCAGTTTTGGGGGTGGGGGCTTAGGCCCGGGCCCTGCTCCTCAGGGATACTAGCCCTTGAGCCTTAGGAACATTCCTTCAGGGAAAATGGGGTGGGGTTTTAGTGGGTCAGGGCTAGCCCTGAGTCCCTACTCAGTGTCCCCTGTCCCCTTACTGCCCTTCAGTAGGTCCTGGGGCAGCCAGAGCCCTTCCATTCCAGAACTACCAGAGACTGGGATCGCCGGGGTAGACAAAGGCAAGCTGTAGAGGGAGGTTTGCGTGGGGGCCACCTAAGCCCCTCGGGTCCTGGGAGGGAAGGAAGGGAGGGCGGAGGGAACCCTGGCCTGCCTGAAGCAGGACGCCAGAGCAAAACCAGGGAAGGTGGCCAGGCCCGCCCTCCGCCCTGACTGGGGCTGCCGGGGGTCTGGGCGGGGCACAGTGTCCATTTTCTAACAGTCCAGCAGGGGAGGGGCAGGCAGGAGGCAGGGCCTAAACAGAAAGGCAGGCAGGAAAGGAGCCATTAGCACCCACCAGATGCCCGGCCAGAGCCCTGACCTCACGTTCCCTCATCTGTTCCTCACAGCTGACTGGGATGGGTCTTGTTTTCCTCAACTGCAGATGGGGCTAACATCAGTGCCTATCTCAAAGGACGGCCGGAGGGCTGAATGAGTTAACACATATCAGCCCCTTACACCAATGCTTAGTGCCCTGTGTTTGCTCTCATCATCAGGACTCTCCCCAGGAAACTGAGGCACAGAAAGATGAGGTGTCTTGCACAACATCGCACAGCTCTTACTAAGAGGCAGGGCTGGAGTTTGAGCCCAGGTGTGTCTGCCTTCCTTCCATCAAGCTGCAGCTGGCTGGAAAGATGGAAAGGAGACTCGAGGAAGGAGCCCTGTGTGGGTGGGGGTGCGAGCCGCTGACCCGGGCACCAGATGTGAGGAAGCTGGGCATCTGGGTCAGGCCGGGTACTGCTGGCTCCTCCCAAAGCAATTACTGCCCTACCTGCCTCTCTGCCCATACCAGGAGAGCCAAGCCCTGGCTGTCCCTCAGGTGGGGAAGAGGGGCCCGAGGTCCCGGGGTGGGGGGGTGCGGTGCGGGAGTTGCCAGGTGGGAGACCTTTGGGGCTGGGGGAAAGGAAGATGGATGTGAAGAACTGGTGGCCCCCAGGTCTGTGTCCGGGGCAGGCTCCAGCCTTTCTGTTGCCGCCATGCACATGCCTCATGGGCATGAACGAGCTCGTGACTGTATGGAGGCGTGCTGGGCACACTGGTATCGGCTGAATCTGTGCGTGGGCAGCGGGGAGCACTCACCAGGCCTCCAACTGCAGAGGTGTCAGTCCAGATTAGGGGGCGTCCAGTGCCCCAGGCTGGAAGCGGGCGGTCTCCTGGAAGATGAGCTCCTTCAGCCGCTCCTTGGGTAGATCATCCAGCTCCATGTCGAAGGTGAAAGGCTCCTCGGCCACTGGCTGGGGTGGCAAAGAAGTCAGGCCGGGTACTGAGGGATGCGCACCCACCCATCTACCCGCCACCCCTGCTGCTGGTAGCTGGCCCACCTCATCCGTTGGGTCGTAGTACTGCTCCAAGTAGGGGTGAGCCAGTGCTTCCTCCACTGTGATCCGTTTGTTGGGGTTAAAGGTCAACATCCGATCCAGCAGGTCAAGGGCTAGGGAAGGGCAAGAGTCGGGGGTCAAAAGGGAGGCCGAAGAGTTCCCAGAAGCACTGCTTTGCTTCTCATGCCCAGGGTCCTATCTACTCAGCCAGCTGCTTGGCTCATGTACCTTTCTCCGCACTGTGGTTTTATCCCATACTGACGCCCATGTCTCTCTCACCTTTGGCATCTGACTTGGGAAACAGCTTGGCCCAGGCCACCTTGGTCTTGGAGGGCAGAGACTGCAGGTAGTTTCGGGCCTTCATGTTGATGATACAATTCAAGTCCTCCTGGGATGGGGAGCCCAGGATACCTGTGGGTAAGGCAGATGTCTTGGTGAGAGTTCTCTCCCTTCTGGGAACAGAAGGAACAAAAACCAGAGAAACTAGAGTCCCCACCAGTGAGCTCCAGGCCCTGACAGTTAATCTCTCAGCCGATACTATGGTGATGAAGGGCAAGGGGTCTGGGTTTGGGCAGCCCTTATGTTCAAATCCTGATGGCAGCACTTCCAAAGTGTGGGCTGTAGCCTTGCTTTTCCCATCTATCGAATGGGGATAGTATCTGTATCTCATCGAAATACTGTGAGATGCTGTAGGGGCTCCATATGTGGTTGTACCTTGACTGTAAAGAAATCTCACCTCCCACAAATCTCCCCCCACCCCACAGCTGGTCAGGGCCCCCCTCACCCAGAATGTGGTTGAGCTGGTCCAGGTAGTGCTTGCCAGGGAAGATGGGCCTGTTGGATAGCATCTCAGCCAGAATGCAGCCCACAGACCAGATGTCAATGGACTTGGTGTAGCCCTGGGGAGGAGGAGAAAGTAGTGGGCTCCCAGGCCAGCCTCAGCAGGGCCCTGCTGTTTGGGCCAAGCCACTACTCCAGTCGAGACTCAATACCAGCCAGGGAGGCAGAGGGCACAAGCCTGGAGAAGTTAATGCTCAGCCTCTTTCCAGAGCCTAAGAACTAGAGTCACGTGACTAGGCTGGGGGGCAGACTTCCTGCATCAAGGGGGTCATGTCTGGCTCAGAGGTGGCTCTCGAGCTCTCTGGAATCTGGTCCCTCTCCTTCAGGATTGGGGGGGGGGTGCTTACCTTGGAGTTAAGCATGATTTCTGGAGCCCGGTACCAGCGTGTGGCCACGTATTCTGTCAGGAAGCCAGTGTGGTCATGCTCAGGATCAGCAATCCGGGCCAGGCCAAAGTCGCAGATCTGGAAGCCCACCGAGGCTGGTAAGCTCAAGGCCTCCAAGGCCCAAGGGGTGGTATCAGCGCGCCTCTGCCCACATGGTTTCTTTTGCTGGAGATGCTCTACTCAAGGGGGAAGCCCCAGACCCATGGGAGGAGGGGACAGGTACCTAATCCTCTGACCTTAAGGTCGCAGGTGGTGTTGATGAGCAGGTTAGAGGGCTTCAAATCCCGGTGAAGCACGTTGGCTGAGTGGATATACTTGAGGCCCCGCAGGATCTGGTAGAGGAAGTAGCAGATATGGTCGTTGCTCAGCTGCTGGCTTTTGAGCAGCTTGTATAGGTCTGTCTCCATCAGGTCCTGGACAATGTAGCTGCAGGTGGCACCAGAGACCCCCCACGTGGGGGCAGCAGGTGGCACTTGGTTAAGAAGAACAGGCTCTGGTGACTAGGCTGTACGTCCCCTTCCAGCTAAGACTCAAAAGATCTGCCAGCCCACTGTCATGGGCTGGACAAGGCCCGGACTTTGCATCTCAGCCGGCAGCGCTGAGCACAAGTACTTTGATTCTGCAGCCTCAGTTTCCCTCCTGGGAGAACATGGATCATAAACTGCAGGAGGCAGGAGAGCTTCACAGTTAAGAGCAATGCTCTAGAGTTATTCTGCTGGTATCTGAAACCCCCCACTCCACTGCTCATCAGCCTAATGACCTCAACCTGTCTGCACCCCTATTTCCTTATCTGTGAAGTGGGGGGGAAGAATGGTTCTTTTGAGAGTAGTTATGAAGATGCAGTGAGATGACCCACGCAAATCAGCCAGCCCAGGGGCGCCCGGGTGGGTCAGTGGGTTCAGCATCCAACTTCGGCTCAGGTCATGAGCTCACGGTTCGTGGCGTGCTGACAGCTCAGAGCCTGGAGCCTGCCTTGGATTCTGTGTCGTCTCCCTCTCTCTCTGCCCCTCCCCCGCTCATGCTCTGTCTCTGTCTCAAAAATAAATAAAACGTTTAAAAAAATTTTAAAAACAGTCAATCAGTCAGCCAGCCCAGAGCCTGGCACATTGTTGGTGCTCAGCAAACATGAACTAGAACTGCTGTTACAAATGCCCAAGCCACACGGCGGTTGAGAGGCTTAAATGAGATAGTGTGAATGCCATCTGGTGTGCAGTAAGTGTTTGCTTAAAAATAAATGCCTGCCTTATGGGAATGGTTTGGGCAAGACAAATGAGGAGAAACTCCCAACAGCCTGCTCCTCCTCAGAGACCGCCTGGCCATCCATCAGAATTTAGAGGAGTCAATGTCCTTTTGTATTTTAAGACAAAACAAAAGACTAAACATACATAAGTAAATAAATGCCATGTGGTGTGTCTCTGAAAGAATAAGTCAGTCTTTGAGAATCAGCCTCGAAAAGGCCTTCTGCAAACCTGTGTGTGGATCAGTCCTGCAGTTTTAGAGGGGGCCCAGCAAGATGCAGTGACTTGTTTAAGGTCACACAGCAGGCTGGGGGTGAGTGTGGAGATTTCCTGCCCGCAGCTTGTGGTGGGGGCTGCAGACAGTGCAGTGCAGATCCTCACATTTGGGTGGGGAACCAGGACTAGCCGGGGGTGGTTTGGGTGGGGAGAGGTGATGGGTGCTACAAAATGCTATCGACAGAGCCTGGCAGGAAGTGGACGGCAAACAATGAAAGCAAGGTGGGGGTGCAGGGGAGGACAACAAAGGCAAGGCTGTCCCTCCCTGGGCAAAGTCAAGTCCACAGGTGACTGGGGTGAGGCTCTGAGCAGGAAGTCCCAGAGAAAGAAGGGCAGTTCTCATCTGGGGGAGGGTAGGAGGTAGCAACAGCAGCACTTGATTTTAGGCTTTCTGAGGCTCAGTTTCCTCATCTTTGAAATGGAGCCAATGACCCATCTCATAAAGCAGCTGGGAGGTAGAATAAGAAATGTCAAAGCGCTGGGCATGCACTGCGCTTGACTCATAGTAGGCCCTCAAAAAAAGGGCAGTTTTCGTTTTCTTCCCTCCTGCCTTCCTTCCAGTCTGAGGACCCAGAGAGGAAAGAATCATCGTCTGTTAAACAAGGACTGACTGTGGGCAGAAGCCGGATCACGTCACAGAGCGACAGATGTCAAAAGACAAAGCTCCCATAGAGCCCAGCCCTCCCCACCCTCCCCCCAAATGAGGCAGAGCATGGAGAACAGACTCGCCCAAGGCCACACAGCCGGGCAGCAGCAGGCCGCGATTCACCTCCGGCCTCCCAGTCGCCTTACACTTGGTGGCCTCTTTCCTGCTGGAAAGTTTCATTTACTGGGTGTGTTTTGGAGTGTGGCAGGGAAGAAGGAAACAGAGGGAAAGCCCACGTTCTCCCCAGCCCAGCTCGGAGGCCATGCCTGGCCAGCCATCTGGCCAAGGTGAAGGATACACATCCCTCATGGCTTCCAGGGTGGGCGCCCGCAGAATGTCCCGGATGCCAATGACGTTCTCATGGCGGAAGCGCAGCAGGATCTGGATCTCCCGCAGAGTGCGCTGGCAATAGGTCTGATGCTCGAAGGGGCTGATCTTCTTGATGGCCACGCGAACCTTGCGCACGTGGTCATAAGCTGAGCTGAGAGGGCCAGAGAGAGGTTGTCGGTGCAGCCTTACACATGGGGAGTCCAGGCCCCGGGCCCCACCCAGGCCTGAGCAGGGAGGGGAGGGAGCAAGAGAATATTCTGGCCAAGTCATAAACAATGCTGGTTCCTTCCTGCTGTGAAGGCCTGGGATCTCCAGGGAGAAAGCTGGGGACCCGCCAGGCAACCCTTCAGTGGCTTCACAAACAGAGGAAGAGACTGACCGCTCACTGACTTCCCCTCTCCTCAATCCTGTCCATTCTACTTGCCCTGCCCTCTCATCCTCCCCTATCCAGGATGGGCTCCCTCACCCAAGACAGGTCCAGGGGGTGGGACATGAGTGGAGGATGTACAGTGAGGCACAAGCATTGAGAAGGAGGGAGTCATAGGAGGGACGGGAAAGAAGGGATGAGGCAGACACGGGTGTTAGGGCGAGGCACCTGGGCAGCAGAGCTGCTCCCAGACCAACAAAGGCCCAGAGCACCCGGTGGGGAGGAGAGAGCGCACAGACGCCTCCTAAAAGTTGCAAGAGGCCACTCCTGGACCCCTCACGGCTCACTGGGCCCCTGGCCCCAGGCCCAACGGCCTGCCCCACCCTGCCCAGCCCTGAGCTCGGCTCTTCTCTCCCAAACTCTTTGGCAGCCCTTACTGGGAGAATCCAAGACATCCTCTCCCCAAAGTAGGGTCCTTCGCTCGGTCTTCGCTAGTGATATCACCTCCCCAAGAATACTTAGTTTCTCCGCCTCATACCGAGTCCGTAGGGTGCCCAAGGGCCCCACAGCTCCCCCGCGTACACTCAGATGCCCCTCCCTTCATAACAGAATGGTCGCTTCTACGGCCTCCAAGCCCCCTCCCTTAGAACGTACGCAGCGCCGCTCCCCGAGAAAGCACCCCAAGGCCCCCTCCGTGGGACTCCACCCTGCCTCCTGAAGCCCCCGCCTCCTCAGGGCACTGGGAGTCTCTCCGGCCCAGAAGGCCCTCGGCATCCCTCCGGGTCCCCCACCCTCAGGAGCCCCCTCCCCCGGAACGCCCCCTCACCTGACCATGCCGTACGCGCCCTCGCCGATGTACTGCAGCTGCGTGTAGCGCGGGCCCACGTCGAACGGCTGCCCCTTCACTACTTCCACCTCCCCCGAGACCCCCGGGCCGACCCCATCAGCTCCCCCAGGCTCCCCGCCCCCGCCCCCCTGAGCCACCGCCGCCGCCATCTCCACTCCTCCCCTCCCGCCCGCCCGCCTGCCTCCCCCCGGCTGCCCCGCCCGAGGCCCCGCCCCTTCCCGCCAGCCCCGCCACCCGCGGAGCCGCGCGCATCAGGCCCCGCCCCCGCGCGCCCCCGCGCGCCCCCGCGCCCGCCACGTGACCTCCGCCCGAGCGCGCCCGGCTCCCCCTCTGCTGCGGCCTTGGTCCACCGACCCTCGTCGCTTGGGCTGCTCCAGGCTCCCGGGGCCGTCTGGACACGGTCCGCAGCCTCCCGTCGAACGCAGAGCAGCCGGGAGGACCGCCCGGCGACCTTCTCCAAAGCCACCCTGCAAGTGTATGCGGGACCGGGGACCAGGACAGAGTCGCCTGGCCCCGCCAGCTCTGCTGCAGCCCCTGGGCTCGAGATGGAACCTTTAGGGAGTGTGGCCTCCCTGAGCCAGGCTTCTTCACGAATGTGGCCTGCCTTTCAGAGACAAGGTCATTGAATGAAGCCTGAACGGGGTCTGGTCACTGGGAGTCAGATGACTGAGAGCTGGAGAACCCAGGGGTCCAGGCTCGCAGCCTAATGGCTTTCTGACCGGGGCCCCGCGGGAGTGGGCCAGGAACTTGGCCTCTCCCAGCAACAGGACAGTGCCGGAAGTGAGCACAGATAACCTCAGACCACCTTTACGTGGAACTGCCGCAGAAAGGCACAAAAGCTGCAGGCAGTATTGACTAGGTTTGGTTAAAATACACCGTCAGGCTTTTCTCAAAACCAAAAAAATAGATCAGCTTTGTTGTCATTGGACTTGACAAAACTGGAATCCTGTCAAGATCATCATCTTTTGATTTGGTACTAGACTGTAGTTTACAGCTTGCTTTGACCACTTGAGTGTCTTCCATAGGACAACCCCACATTATAGGTGTCCTCTGAGTTTCTTAGCAGGATGAGCCGGGGTCATTTCTGCCTGCTCTTTCCTGTATTGTCCCGCCCTTGCCCGGCACTCAGGTATTCAAAGCACTCAGGTATTCAAAGGTTTTTGACTGGATGAATCAACTTTTACAGATGGGGAATCTGAGTTGGGGAGTTGAGACTCAAATTGATATCTTGTGACACAGAAGCTAGGCTCTTTTTAATTCCATTCTATCTCCCAGAATCATACTGTTAAAACCAAAGAAAGAACCATGCAGTCCATCCCCTTCACTTCACAGAGAAGATGTGAGTTGGAAGCTTCACAAAACACATCTCCCAGGCTTCAGAAAGTAATCATGTTGGTTTTTTTTTTTAATCCCTTAGAAGCTGGGAGTAGATCCTTATATGCATTACAGATCAAGAGACCAAATGGAACAGTAATTATGCTTCTGAAATTGCTCATAATTAGATCTACAGCCAGGCACGGTAATGCAGATTAATGAGACCCAGTTGCTGGTTCCCAATAGCCCACAAGTCAGAGAAGGTTTAAGAGATGCTAATTAGATCAAAGTTTTGGGGTTGTGGTTTTGTTGGGTTTTTTTTTAGTTATACATTTGATAACGTATTGGATGGCACTGTGTGCAAAGCTCTGAGCTAGTCACTGTGATTAATGAAAGGTTATGATAGAGTTCTGAATTAGTGGTTAAGAACAAGAGGTCTCTGGATTTTCTGGATTAGAATCCCATCTTTACTCCCTGTGTTATCCTGGGCAGATTACTCTCTGGCCTCTCTACTCATGGAGTTCCTAATCTATTGAAGAGAAAAGATGCGCATACATAAATCAACGTAACACAAGACAGATGGATATAATATATGGTGTGTGAGCTCAAGGGTGGGAAAGATCACTCTTTTTTAGAGAAGTAAGAAGGGAGTTAAGGAGGAAGTACATTTACATTATTGAAAAAGAAGTAGGGTTTCAGAAGTTCAGGGTAGAAGGAAGGCATCGAGAAGAAGCAGCAGCATGCGCCCCAGCATATAGGCAGGGGCTGATTTGTCCAGTGTGGTCAAAGTATAAAGAATTGAAGGGAGTTCAGGCTGGAGAGGTAGGTTGGGGCCAGATTGAGGAAGGGCTTTGGATTCAGGCAGAGAGTTTGGATGTTACTCAGTAAGCAGTAAAAGCTTTTGAGGGACTTTTGCCAGATCATTTTGCAACTGTGGGAGAATATAATGACTCAGAGAAAACACCATAGAGTTCAGTGTGGAGCCAGGTTTCCTGAGTGGGACTGGCTTTCCCGGCAGAGGAAAGGCTGGTGCATCGGGAGGGGTGTCTACCCCATCAAGCGGTATCCGAGTGTCTTTTAAAGGACGGTGACTGAAATCTCCCTCTAGTGACCAAAGTTGGTACTTCCTTAGGCTTTCTTGCTGTTTCATAGATTGGTATCTGACTAATAAAGACTGAATAGCTACTCTACGCCAGGCAGTTTTATGTACATTATCTCCCACCCTGCTCACAGCAACCATATGAAGTAGATGCTCTGAACATTTCACGGGAAAACAAACCCAAAAGCTTACTGAACTACTGAGCTGGAAGGAGCTTTAGGAATAATTTTCGCCATCAGACAGTTCATTACCTCACACCTCTCTGCACTGCTAGAGGTTTTCTAACGGCTGCCATATGGCTTAGTTCTGTCCTCTGCATCTACCCAGACTATATATTTTTTTAGCTTTATTTATTTGTTTTGAAAGAGTAAGAGAGTGTAAGACGGGGAGAGGGGCAGAGAGAGAGGGAGACAGAAGATCCCAAGAGGGCTCTGCATTGACAGCAGAGAGCCTGATGCAGGGCTCAAACTCATGAACCGTAAGATCATGACCTGAGCCGAACCCGAGAGTTAGACACTTAACCAGATGAGCCACCCAGGTGCCTAACCCAGATTAAGTCTTTTTTAAAAAGTAATTTTAAAATATTTATTTATATTTGAGGTGCGCCTAGGTGGCTCAGTCGGTTAAGAGTCTGACTTCGGCTCAGGTCATGATCTCACGGTTCGTGGGTTTGAGCCCCGCATCAGGCTCTGTGCTGACAGCTAGCTCAGAGCCTGGAGCCTCTGTGGATTCTGTGTCTCCCTCTGTCTCTGACTCTCCCCTGCTTGCGCTCTCTCTCTCTCTCAAAAATAAATAAAATGTTAAAAAAAATTTAAAAATATTTACTTATATTTGAGAGATAGAGACAGTGTGAACGGGGTAGGGGCAGACAGAGAGGGAGACAGAATCCAAAGCAGGCTCTAGGCTCTCAGCCATCAGTGCTGAGCCTGATGTGGGGCTCGAACTCACAAACCTCGAGATCATGACCTGAGCCAGAGTCAGACACTTAACTACCTGAGCCACCCAGGCGCCCCCTAGATTAAGTAAACCAGTTCTTATTTGTGATGTTAAGGTCACAAGAGAGGCCAGTGGGTAATTTGCCCAGGGAAACAGGTGAGTAACATTTGAAGAGAACAAGTGAACGTTCCCATTTCTACTAACTCAACCGGTCAGCACAGTCCAAGAAGGCAGCAAATGTGCAGGAAGAGGAGTCAGAACTCATTTAATAACTTATGAAGATTTAAGCACTAGGTTGTTTTTTTTTAACCCCAAAAAAACTCCGATATAGTTTTTTCGTTTGTTTTCGATGCTTCTTTATATCTTAGCGATGAGCTGTATTCAAACATCTCTCTTCTGGCCTAAGCATTCTGCAGATGAGCCCTTCTCTGAAAGCCTTGTGGTCAGCACTGCCTGCCCCATGGGGTTCTTTGCAGTGTCACCCTTGATCACATCATACTCTTGTGGAGTCAACTTTTCCCTTTATGTAAATCTCCGTCCTTAGCATTGCCTTTCCCCTTAATTTCAGTTGCAGAGTTTCAGTGTTTGCTGGACAGCTTCACCAGGAGGCTGGCTGATAACTTAAAATTCAGCATATCCTGTGAAATGTGTCCTTTTTACTTCAAACCTGTTTGTCTTCCAAATTCTGCTTGCAGCAGTAAGTGGTGCCACCATTCTCTCAGCGTTGAACCCAGATATTGTCTCCTTTTTCCACTCCTCTCCGTATCCAGCCAAGTCCTTGCCAATTTATGCCAATTTATTATCCCATGGAGTTCCCGAGGCCATCGTCTCTGCCGTTGATCAAACCCAAATTTCATAGTTTTTTTTTTTTTACTTGTTAGATGATTTCAGAACTTACCAAAAAGCTGCAGAAGTAGTTCAAAGAATTTCTGCATACACTTCATCAACACTCCGTAAATGTTAACGGTTTAAACAAACACAATTAGAGGTGCCTGGGTGGCTCAGTTGGTTAAGCATCCGACTTTGGCTCAGGTCATGATCTCGCGGTTTGTGGGTTCGAGCCCCATGTCGGGCTCTGTGCTGACAGCTCAGAGCCTGGATCCTGCTTCGGATTCTGTGTCCCCTTCTCACTCTGCCCCTCCCCTGCTCATGCTCTGTCTCTCTTGGGCTCTCAAAAAATAAAATGTTATAACTGAGGACCATGGGGGAGAAGAAGGGGGGAAATGGTGGGGGAAAGGGAGAGAGGCAAACCATGAGAGACTCTTGAATGCTGAGAAACAAGCTGAGGACTGATGGATGTGGGGGGCAGGGGGGAGATGGGCATGGAGGAGGGCACTTGTGGGGATGAGCACTGGGTGTTATATGGAAGCCAATTTGACAATAAACTATTTGTAAAATAAAAAAAATAAAATGTTAATTTTTTTTAAAAATTAAAAATAAAAAACTCATAGTTAAACCATGTAGCCTAGAAATGCCAAAACATTAAGAAAATTTAGATATTGTAAGAATACAGTATATAATACATGTAACATATAAAATATGTGTTGTTTATGTTATTGGTAAGGCATATGGCCAACAGTAGGCTATCAGTAGTTAAGTTTTGGGAGAGTCAAAAGTTATATATAAATTTTTGACTATGTGGGGGATTGGCATTCCAACATCTGTGTTGTTTAAGGGTCAACCTTATATTGATCAGTTGACAAAAATATTGTGACTAGAGGCTGACATAAACTTAACCTTGTATTTCTTCCTAGGAGCAATAATGGTTTAGTATTTGCTAACTCAGTGTTTGCAGTGACTTTATAGAATATAATTCCTATGAACAATGAGACTCAACTGTACTTTGAATATGTCATCCCACCACCTTCTCACCTCCATCATTTTAGATAAGAAGTCAGTTGTTGATCTTATTGCAGAAGCTTTGATGGGATGATTTTTTTTTCCTTTTAATGCTTCTAAGACTTTTTCTTTTTCTTTCAATATTTTTACTGTAATATTTCTGGGTGTGTATTTCTTTGTACTTATCTTACTTGGACTTCATTGAGCTTCATATTTTAGCAAATTTGGAAAGTGGTTAGCCAAGTTTTCTTCAACTTCTTTTCTATTCTTTTCTTTTGTCCTTTGGTACCCTTATTACATCTATGCTGGTGTTCTTTTTTTTTTTTTAATGTTTATTTATATATCTTGAGAGAGAGAGAGAGCACATGCAGGGGAGGGGCCGAGAGAGAGAGGGGGACAGAGAATCCCAAGCAGGCTCTGAGCTGCCAGCATGGAGCTCAACACAAGGGTCAATTCCATGAACCATGAGATCACTACCTGAGCCAAGATCAAGAGTCAGATGCTCAACCAGCTAAGCCACCCAGGGGCGCCTATGTTGGTATTCTTGAAGGTATCTCACATTTCTCTAAGACTCTGTTCATCTTTCTTCATTTCATTTTCTCTTTGTTCTCTGGGTTCCGTAATCTCTATCTATTTATCATCAAGTCTGCTGATTCTTCTGCCAGTCCAGACCTACCGTTGAGTCCCTGTAATGAATTTTTCTTTTTGATTAGTGTACTTTTCAACTCCAGAATTTTTATTGTTAAAAAATAAGAATTTCTACCTCTTTATTGATATTCTCTACTTGATGAGACATTGTCATCATACCTTCCATTGTTTCTTTAAGCAACAAAGGAAGATATTTATGGCTTTCTTTAGTTCTTTGAACATTTTTAGAAGGGCTACACCAAAGTCTGTTCAATCTCACATCTGGTCCCTCTCTCGGGAAGTTTCTGTTACCTGATCTTTTGCTTGTGTATGGGTCACGCTTTTCTCTTTCTTAGCATGTCACATACTTTTTGTTGAGAAGTGGGCATTTTACTGAGTGTATTGTAGCAACTCTGGATACCGATTCCCTTCTCCCTGCATGGGGGTGGTTTCTATTGTTGTTTGCTTGTTTATTTATTTTCTGACTTGACGAGGCTATTTTAGTTAGGTGTATTCCCCTCCACCACTGTGAGACCTTTGGTATTGCTCCTCAGAGAGCACAGTCTCAGAGGGCATGTGCACAGTCACTTTGGGGTGACAGCGATTATAGCAGGTTGTCTTTGATGATCACCTGCCCTGACTTCTCTGTTAAGCTGTCTGCTTCATTTGGTATTATACACTAACAGTTAGGCTCCACTAATTACTGACTGATGGCACTATTGTTTGTGACAGTGCCCTGGGGCATATATTACTCAGCATGCTGATCCAATTAAATTTGGCAGGGGGAGTTTGAGGCTGGTCATGGAAGTTCATTCTGACCTCAGGAGGGCTTTTCTTTTTTTTTTTTTTTTTTAATTTTTTAAAATTTTTTTAAAAGTTTATTTTTGAGAGAGAGATAGAGACAGTGTGAGCAGGGGAGGGCCAGAGAGAGAGGGAGATACAGAATCTGAAGACAGGCTCCAGGCTCTGAGCTAGCTGTCAACACAGAGCCCGACGCGGGGCTCGAACCCACAAAACATGAGACCATGACCTGAGCTGAAGTCAGACGCTTGACAGACTAAGCCACCCAAGCGCCCCTCAGGAGGGCTTTTCTTAGCTCTTTCCCAGGTTCTCTCTGGTAAATTAAGTGGCCTATGGTTTAGCCCAGTGGGGAGCTTATTGGTTTGGTTTGGTTTGGTTTGGTTTGGTTTGGTTTGGTTTGGTTTGGTTTGGTTTGGTTTTGAGAGTGCCTTTAGACTTGAACTTTCACATACTGGGTCTCAAATAAAGTCAGTTTCTTTGTAGAGAGTCTGATGTGTTTTCTTATGGACCGCCTGTCCCCTGGGCAACATCTCTGAGGTCATACCTTGGGCACCCGTAGGGCAGTAGCCTCTGGTCTACTTGGCTTGCCTCTCCCAGCATGAGGTCCCTGCTCTGTAAGCAAGCAGGCACGACGGAGTCAGAACCTGATATTTTTTTGACCGTCACACCCAGGACAGAACCTCCATCTTATGAATAGGAGGGCTGGGTAAAGGAAGGGAGCGCTCTACCTCTCTGCCTCACTCACCGGAAGTTTAACTTAGTCAACTTAGAGTTGGAGGGGATGAGAAATGCTGAAAGCTTTCTCTTGCTGGTGAGATATGATAAGGCTTGATTGGGAGCTGAGGAGAGAGGGAAATCTATTTTTTTTTAAAAGATTTTATTTTAAATAATCTCTACACCCAATGTGGGGCTTGAACTTATAACCCGGAGATCAAGAGTCGCATACTTCACCAACTGAAACTGCCGGGCACCGTGGGAACCTCTTTTTGACTACACGGACTCAAAGTGGGGGAAAAAGAAGGTGAGAAGGAGGGAGGGAATTAGTTGTGGCTCATATGCCGCAGACTCTCCATATTCTTACCAAGTTGTAGCAGTTTTCCTTAAATAAATGGGTCTTCATTAGCTATATGTCATTAGGACAATTTCCAAAGACTTTAAGTTTATTTTTTATTTTATTTTATTTTATTTTATTTCTTATTTTTCACCAGCTTTGTTTTGGGGGATATTAGTATACAGAGCTCCTCATGTCATCTCAAAATTTTGATCTCCCACTTGTTTACTTTTTTCTTCTTTTTTTAATGTTTCTTTTTTTGAGAGAGAGAGAGAAAAAAGTGTGAGTGAAGGAGGGGTAGAGAGAGAGAAGGAGTCACAGAATCCAAAGCAGGCTCCAGGCTGTCAGCACAGAGCCCAATGCGGGGTTCGAACCCACAAATCACAAGACCATGACCTGAGATGAAGTTGGATGCTCAACCCACTGAGCCACCCAGGCATCCCTCTCCCAGGTTTTTTTTAAAGCTCTTTGGTTAGTCTATTGTTTGTCCTAACAATTGTCCACTACCTTTGGCACCTGCAAAGTAAAACACTTGTCTGTAAATGCTTTCAGCAAATTACCCTTAGGGAGAAGTTTTTTCCTTCTGAGCAAGCTCCAACTGAGGTCAAATATAGCTGGCCAGGCTAAATGTATCTTCCAAGAAACCACAAGACAACGCTAATGACAGTTCTTTGGGAGTAAGCCCCAGACAGAGCTCTAACTCTACCGTTTTCTTCATTGACTGCCAGGTTGCATTGGGGATGTGGCCTATTTTTCAAGGTTGTCACAGAAGTGGAGAGTGGGGGACAGGAGTAGGGCAAGTTACAATATCACAAAATTCAGTGTTCTTACCAAGAGTCAGCCATTTTTCTTTAATGAGCATTCCTCAAGTGGCTGTAAGCCTTTAGTTACTTTCCAGAGTTCTGAAGAAATTGATTCTGGCTATTTTTGTGGGGTTTTTCATTACTTTTATGGAGGAGTGAGTTTGCATAGGTCCTTTCTTTGCTATTTTTGATGACACCCCCTAGATCAACATTTAATTAATATTAATGTTCAAACTACTCTGGATGTGCTAAATTCCTGTACTTGTGCTCAGGTTTCTTTATCTGATCTGCAACGATGTCCTGAAAGACCGTGTTTAGTCTTTGAAATCAAGGCAGCAAAGCCAAAGGATACAAAAAGGCTAATTTGAAGGAGCACATCACCCCAATGTTTATAGCAGCTCTATCAACAATAGCCACATTATGGAAAGAGCCCAAATGCCATTGACTGATGAATGAATGGATAAAGAAGATGCGGTACACACACACACACACACACACACACACACACACACACACACAGGAATACTACTCGGCAATGAAAAAGAATGAAATCTTGCTATTGGTAACGACATGCATAGAACAGGAGGGTATTACGCTGAGTGAAATAAGTCAGTCAGAGAATAACAAATACCATGATTTCAGTCATATGTGGAAGTTAAGAAACACAACAGATGGACACGGGGGAAGGGAACGAAAAATAAGATAAAAACAGAGAGGGAGGCAAACCGTAAGAGACTCTTAAAGACGGAGAACAAGCTGAGGGTTGCTGGAGGGGAGGTAGGTGGGGGGAGGGGGTAAATGGGTGATGAGCACTAAGGAGGGCACTTTTGGGGATGAGCACTGGGTATCCTATGTAAGAGATGGGTTCTACTCCTGAAGCCAAGACTACGTTGTATGTTAACTAACTTGAATTTAAAAAGTCAAAAAAACAAAACAAAAAACAAAAACAAGTGAGGTCCTAAAGGTTCCCCTGTCTCATAATGTTGTAACCCTATTGTAATACCCTGAAAACGGGAAGTGAGGTTTATTTAGCATGAGTACTTCTCACTGCTCCTGCCCCTTGGTGCTCACAGATGATCTGCAGAATATAGCATCCAGAACCTTGTCAGAGTGACTAATATCAAAGTAATCAGCGAACAGTTTTATCAGTGACTTTTGAAACTGTCTAAAGAATCAATATATTTGCCATCCCCAGTTCTTTTCCTGTTTTCTGAAATTTCTTAGGGTTTGCAATGTCTCCAAAACCGTGTCTTTCCTTTCAGCATCTTCGGGAATGGACTGCATCCAAATCGGAGGTCTTGAACGTTTCAGTTGAGTTAATGCTCTCTTATCATTCTTCACTTCTTGGGGGCTTCATTTTCCTCCTAACTATGACCTTCGACAATTTTAATATTGAGCATCATTCTCCTTATAGAAGGCAAGCCAAATGAAAGTTGAAAGGTTCTGCTTTCTCTTGGTCATCTGTTAATATTACACCATCTACCCTAGGCAATGGGCCCATTTCTTCCGTCTTCTTGCTCCAAATATAGCTATAAAAACCCTTCTTGGTGTGTATGGCATGTTTCACAACCTCAGCTCGTTCTGCGGCCATCCTGATGCTAGCCCTACAGGTTTATACCAGCCTTCTGTATTTATTCCTGAGAATGTGGTTCATCTTCTGTCCTCTCTCACTGAGTCTCCTATGCAGCCACTCTCATCCCTTTAAATTGCTCCCCTCCTGCTTCTTCATCAAGATCTAAAAGGGATGAAGGAGTGACTATTTTTTTTGGGGGGAGATGAATATTCTTAAACTGATCATTAAAACCACACATGTTAATTTAGTATTGGAATATAAAGAAAAATTTAGTACATGTAATAATTGTCCATTAATATAGCAATCAATGACTAATTTATGTATAAGGTACTTAACGCAATTTCCCCCTTGGCTTTTGTTATATTTCTCTATTATGGCATAACAAATCATCACAGTATTTAGTGGCATAAAAATGACTCCTTTTTAAAAAGTACTCATTGGGGCGCCCGGGTGGCTTAGTCGGTTAAGCGTCCGACTTTCGCTTAGGTCATGATCTCGCGGTTCCTGGGTTCGAGCCCCGCGTCGGGCTCTGTGCTGACTGCCAGCTCAGAGCCTGGAGCCTGTTTCAGTCTGTGACTCCCTCACTCTCTGACCCTCCCCTGCTACGCTGTCTCTCTCTCTCTCCTAGAAATAAATAAAACATTAAAAAAATTTAAAAAAAAAGAAAATAAAAAGTACTCATTGATCCCATGGGTCAGGAATTTGGAAAAGGCGTGTCAAGAAAAGCTCTACTCTATTCCGCGATGTCCAGCCTCAGTTCACGGACCGAACAGCTGGGGGCGACTCTTAACAGCCAGGGTTCAGAGGACCAAATTCCAAGATGGCGTCGTCACTGGTCTGACAGCCACGTGGACTGGGACTGTCTACCGTAGTGCCAATGGGCTGTCCTTACCAGCCTGGTTATGGCAGATAGGACTTCTTACCTGGGAGGTCCAGGCTCCAGGAATGAGCATTCCAGTGAGCAAGGTGGAAACTGCATGGCCTTGAAAGTCTCCTTGGGAGACTCATAGCATCTCTTCCACCACATTCTGTTTATCGAAGCAGTCACGGTCTGCCCAGAAGGGGAAGGACCTAGGCCACACCTATGCCAGGAGCAGTGTCAAAGAATTTAGGGCTCAGAAGAACTGCTCAGCCAACCCACAGAATGGTAAGCTCATTAAAATAGTATTGCTTTAAGCCATTAAAAAAAAGAGTTTATAGCCGTATTTTAAACATGCCTCAGCTTTACAAATAATTATTTATAAAAGTGAAGTGTATGTCCCTGGCTGGATGGTGGCCAAACCGGTGACCAGAAACATTTATTTTATTATTTTTTATGTTATTTTATTTATTTATTTATAGTTTTAAAAGAATGTTTTTATTTTCTTTTTGAGAGAGAGAGAGACAGAGCGTGAGTGGGGGAGGGGCAGAGAGAGAGGGAGACAGAATCTGACGCAGGCTCCAGGCTCTAAGCTGCCAGTACACAGATCAACGCGGGGCTCGACCTCACAAACTGTGAGATCATGACCTGAGCTGAATGAAGTCGGACGCTCAACTGACTGAGCCACCCAGGCACCCCTATTTTATTATTTTTTATTTAAAAAATATTTTTTTTTAGTTTATTTATTTTTGAGAGAGAAAGAAACAGAACATGAGTGGGGGAGGAGCAGAGAGAGAGGGAGACACAAAATCTGAAGCAGACTCCAGGCTCCGAGCTGTCAGCACAGAGCCCAACGCAAGGCTTGAACTCATGAACCATGAGATCATGACACGAGCTGAAGTCAGACGCTTAACAGACTGAGCCACCCAGGCGCCTCTTTTATTATTATTATTTTTTAATTTTTGTAATGTTTTATTTATTTCTGAGAGAGAGAGAGAGAGAGAGAGACAGTGTGAGCAGGAGAGGGTCAGAGAGAGAGGGAGACACGGAATCTGAAACAGGCTCCAGGCTCTGAGCTGCCTGTCAGCACAGAGCCCGACACGGGGCTCAAACCCATGAATCTGAGATCATGAGCTGAGCTGAAGTCGGAGGCTTAACTGACTGAGCCACCCAGGCGCCCCAATTTTTTAAATATTTTTTTATATTTATTTATTTATTTAGAGAGAGAGAGAGAGAGAGAGAGCATGCACAAGCAGGGGAGGGGCACAAGCGGGGGAGGGGCAAAGAGAAGAAGTGACAGAATCCCAAGCAGGCTCAACACTATCAGCGCAGAGCTCCGACAGGGGGCTGGAACTCACAAACTGTGAGATCATGACCTGAGACAAGATCAAGAGCCGGACGCTTAACTGACTGCTCCACCCAGATGCCCCGGAAATATTTATTTTTAACTAATCTATTCTTTTGATCAATTAAACCATCTTTGTATAAAAAATAAATATATGCTTCTTATAAAAATGCAGACAGATGGAAAGCGAGAAAATTCTCCTCCATCTCAATTTGGTTTCTGTCTTTCTTTCTTTTCCAAAGACACATAGACATGTGTTTAGGAATTCTGTGTGGTTTATTCTGGAAACCAGGGTCCTCTGTCACTCGTTTCCTGTTCCCCTTGAAGCACCACATTCAACCCCTTTAGTGGATTCCTTTGAAGTCTCCATATATCTAAGTAGCATGCTCATATTGCTGCTTCTTGATTTTTGGTTTTAGGCATTATCTGTGATCATTTTGATAATTGAGACTTTAACTCTTTCATCTTTTCTATACTTCCTGTCTTCATTCCCCCCATGTTACTGTATCTCGCAGTTTTGGCTACATAGATATTCTCAGTTTGCATCACTGTAAATGCAAACGCTATGCACAGCTGAACCACATAGTTACTTTTCTTTTCCTGCATTTCTTGTCCTTCCCCCCCTTCCCTGCCACTACGTTAATAATTACCTCTTGTTCGTATTATTTGTTTGCCTTTTATGAACAACGCTAATTCAATCTTGAATTCTGCCTTGAGATGTAAATATCTCATTATATTCAAGCACATTAGATCTTCTATTGGTTTTCTTTTCTTTTTTTTTAATGCCTTATTCCTTTTTGTCTTTTTTTTTGGAGAGAGAGAGAGACAGCGTGAGCAGAGGAGGGTCAGAGAGAGAGGGAGTCACAGACTGAAACAGGCTCCAGGCTCTGAGCTGGCAGTCAGCACAGAGCCCGACGCGGGGCTCGAACCCAGGAACCGCGAGATCATGACCTAAGCGAAAGTCGGACGCCTAACCGACTAAGCCACCCAGGTGCCCCTGGTTTTATTTTCTAAAAGACACCTCTATGCAGCCTTCTGACCTGCGTTGGGCTGGGGTGGTTATTCTCCGGGCCTGCTGCATGGCCGGCTACCACTTGCTGGGACTTCACTCGTGGTTTTTTGGTTTTCATGAGTTGGATCTCTGCTTTTCTGGACTCCCTATTTTCCTCTTTCTTCCTTTCTTCCTCGTTTTGGTGGGTACATTCTCTAGTGCTTTGATAAGTAAGAGTGCATTTTGGAAACTTGGTGTGTCTAAAAATGTCTTTATTTTACTTTCACACGTAATAGCTTGGGTAGAGAATTCAAGATTGGAAATCATTTGTCCTCAGTATTTAAAAAAAATTTTTTAGTGCTTATTTTTTGGGAGGGGAGGGGCAGAGAGAGAGGGAGACACAGAATCCAAAGCAGGCTCCAGGCCCTGAGCTATCAGCCCAGAGCCCGATGCAGGGCTTAAACCCACAAACTGTGAGATCATGTCCTGAGCTGAAGCTGGAAGCTTAACTGACTGAGCCACCAGGCGCCCCTGTCCTCAGTATTTTAAACGCCCAGCTGTGTCTTCTGGCTTCTGTCAAAAGCCTTGAGAAATCCAGTTTGGTTCGTGACTTTTAGAAAATGGTTTTGGGGCGCCTGGGTGGCTTAGTCAGTTAAGCATCCGACTTTCACTTAGGTCATGATCTCGCGGTTCGTGGGTTCGAGCCCCATGTCGGGCTCTGTGCTAACTGCCAGCTCAGAGCCTGGAGCCTATTTCGGAGTCTGTGTCTCCCTCTCTCTCTGACCCTCCCCTGCTCACACTCTCTCTCTCTCTCTCTCTCCTAGAAATAAATAAAAATATTAAAAAAAAAAAAAAGAAAGAAAGAAAATGGTTTTGTCTCTCCAGAAGCATGTGGGCATCTTCTCCAGCCCCGGTGTTCAAAATTTCCCGGTCTCAGGGCACCTGGCTGGCTCAGTCAGTAAGCAGGCAACTCTTGATCTCTCGGGGTCTTGAGTTTGAGCCCCACATTGGGCATAAAGACTCCTCAGAACACAAACGAACAAACAAGCTTCTTGGTCCGGATCCATTTCCCTTCACTGTGTTGGGTCCCACCAGTCTGGAAATTCATTTCATACATGTTTGTTTGTTTGTTTGTTTCTTTCTTTCTTCCCTCCCTTCTTTCTTTCTTTCTTTCTTTCTTTCTTTCTTTCTTTCTTTCTTTCTTTCTTTCTTTCTTTCTTTCTTTCTTTCTTTCTTTCTTTCTCATAGTAGAAATGTGTACCAAGAAAGCCTATCACCTAGATCAAGAAATGAAGTATTCCCAGCATCCCCAGAAGCCCAGTCCCAATCCCGGGGGAGGGGGGTGTCCCTCCCCTGGAGGTCTAGTGACCATCATGACTGCTGTGATGACCATCTTCTTGCTTCTCTTGGTAGGTTTTCCTCCCTTGGATAGATCTCTAAGCAATCAGTTTAGTTCCACCTGCTTGGGACTTTATAAGAATGAACTTGACATAACATAAAATTGACCGCCTCAGCCATTTCCAAGTGGTTCAGTGGTGTTAAGTACCTTCACATTGTTGGGCAGCCCAACTCTACAACTCCTTCTATCTTTCCCAATGGTACCCATTAAACAGCAACTCTCCATTCCCTTGTCTCCCTAGCCTCTGGCAGCCACCATTCAACTTCCTGTCTCTCATTTTGACTCCTCCTATAAGTGAATCACATCGTGTTTGCCTTTTTGTGACTGGCTTATTTCCCTTAGCATAAGGTCTTCAAAGCTCATCCACGTTGTAGATGTGTCAGAATGTCCTTCCTTCGTAAGGCAGAATAATTAATTATTTGTGTTTATATTTTGTTTATCCACTCAAGCATTTGGCCTCCGTTTTTTTTTTTTTTGTTTTGTTTTGTTTTGTTTTGTTTGTAATGTATTGGTTGCTTTCCTCAAATGTCTGGTGAATCCTGGGGGTCTGCTCATTCTTAATCATGGGACAGTTACAAAGCCGATTGAAAGCTCTACACAAGTAGGCAGCCTTCTCCCGTGGCCTTCACCGCAGGGACCCAGCTGGCCAGATTCCCTACAGAAAGCTCTTCCAACTTCCTCCTGCCTGAAGGTGTGTCCTTTGTGGCTTCTGCAAAGAAAATCTGTTGACTTATTTTTTCCACTGCCAGCTTCAGATTCTGCTTTCTCGGTTCTAGTAAAGCCAGCTATCACACATCCATCTATTAACTGGCTTTGAAAATTGTGTTCTTATAGTCTTCTCTCCAAATCCCATGGTAGCTGTCGATTTGTGGCATCAGAAAACTCTTCTCACGGCCATGTTTATTACCTGGCAGGAACAGGGGTGGATATGTACTGAACGTATCATTTTGAATCTGAAGTATTCCAGGTTTTAACAGGGAATCTTTTTTTTTTAATTTTTAATGTTTTTTATTTATTTTTGAGAGAGAGAGATTGAGACAGCATGAGCAAGGGAGGGTCAGAGAGAGAGAGGGAGACTCAGCGTCCAAAGACAGGCTCCAGGCTCTGAGCTAGCTGTCAGCACAGAGCCCAATGCGGGGCTCAAACCCACAAACCGTGAGATCATGATCTGAGCCGAAATTGTACGCTTAACCAACTGAGCCACCCAGGCGCCCCTAACAGGAAATCTTTTCTTGAAGTGTAAGATAGACATCCGGTTTGTTTGTGATACGTTGTCTGATTCTTAAGAAATTATTTAGGGGTTCAGAAGAGAAAGAGCTTCATGGAAAAATTGGGACTTCAGGGATACGGCCTGGGTTTGAATAGGGAGGAGGAAACGATGAGAAAACTAAGCGCAGAAGACAGTGAAGGGGTCAAGAAGAAGAACGTGTTGTGTGTTGAAGAACCCAAGGGGCAATTTATAAAGACATCCCGAGGGCTAGGATAACAAGATCGGATTTTCTGCCAGAAGAGAGTCTTTGTTCTGTCATGTTCCTCAGCTTCAGGGTGTTGCAGGAAAACATTTACACATTTGATTGTTGATGAGGACATTTACAAAAATAGATACAATGTGATAATTTGTACTGTTTCCCCCGAGGGGTGTTAGTGACCTCAGATGACTGTGACACCAGGTATCGTGTGGGTGACAAAGTAGAAGTTCAGGATGTCAGGCTTGTACCTGATGTTTGAGCATTGGAAGTGGATTTGAAGGAAGAGGAAAATGTTACCAAGGGCTCAGCGTTGCTGGAGAAACAAATATGAAACTCATTTACTGAGACATGCAGCCCACTTGTAGGTTACATGATAGATTTGAGATGGAGCTTTATCTGGTGCTCGTTTATGGAAAAAAGGAGATCGGACAGAGCGTAGAAAGCAAAAGGTTGTATCATTGTCAACAATCTGTGGAAGCTAATGGTGAACATTTTGAATGTTTGCCTGTACATGCGTGTGCTGTAATATTATAACACGATTTTAATTTCAAGTCAAAGCATGAGGCTTTCCTCCCTTGTTCAACTTACAAACCTTTACAGGAAAAACCAAGCTGTACCCGAGAAAAAGCGTGTGCCAACTCTGCTTGAACCAACAGATGGAATTAGTGGTTATGTGCGATACTTTTAGCATGACTCAGCATCAGCGTTATCCCTTAATCTTTGGTGTGTTTCCTGGGTTTGTGCTTGGGTTTGAGGTGTTTTAGAAACACTGTGAACCCTGCCATCCCTCATCATCGTCAAAAGTACGAAGTAGAAAGTGTGCTGGTAGCAACAAATGATTGTAAATCATAAGAAACTGGTGAGTGGTCATGAGTATATGGGATGAATTTCTCCCCAATAGAAATCCATCCTGAAAAACAAAGATTCATTTATGCAACCTGCAGAAATGTGTCATTGACGTTAATCATCAAGAGAAGAGGAAAAGTGGTGGCCAAGTGCCTCTAAGACCTATTAGCTGGACATTAGTTAGGGAAGCTGACAGGCTTGGCTTGGTGAGGGTTCTGTGTGGAAACTTCAGTCACCTAACCCATAGTTTCAAATCCCAAGACCCTTCTGACATAGAGAGGATCCAAATCCAAATCCAGGTGGTAGGTGTGGACATGAATAGCTGCAAGGAGGTCCCTCGGACACCGAGACATAGAGGAAGGAGGTTTTCTTCTGCCACAGATGTCAACAGCAGTGTTCTAGAAAACATCTGCAAGGAGGGGGCACCTGGTGGCTCAGTTGGTTAAGAGTCTGACTCTTGATTTATACTCAGGTCATGACCTCACTGTTCACGGGATTGAGTTCTGTGTTGGGTTCTTTGCTGACAGCGTGCAGAGCCTGCTTGGGATTCTCTCTCTGCCCTTTCCCCACTGGCGCATGCTCTCTCTTTTCTCAAAAATAAATAAACATTAAAAAATAACATGTGGAAGGAGGATGAGAGGAGCTTGTTTTAGAGTTTGAGGTCTAACACATAGTTCTGTTTCACGAAAATGTATCTAGGCAACACAGGCCGAACCCCCACTTACCTCCTTACAAATAAACAGACATGTGAATAGCACTTCAGGATCTAACCTATTTCTAGATTAATGAGCTTCTTTTTTTTTTTTAATTTTTAATGTTTATTTTTCAATGAGAGACAGAGAATGAGCAGGGGAGGGGCAGAGAGAGAGGGAGACACAAAATCTGAAGCCGGCCCCAGGCTCTAAGCTGTCAGCACAGAGCCCGACGTGGGGCTCGAACTCATGAACTGTGAGATCATGACCTGACCCAAAGCAGGACGCTTAACTGACTGAGCAGCCTAGGCGTGCACCCCTCTAGATTAATGAGCTTCTTAGTGACCAAAATGTTTTCTTCCAAATGGGACATGTAAACAATATTTATTGAGACTCCATTGTGTATAGGGCACCTGTATTAATTATCATGATGAAAGTATCTAGATGGTGCTATGGAACAGATAGGAGAGTCTTCCTGTAACAGGGATGCTTGAGCCTAGTCCCACAGGAGGAGAAGGGCGTACCAGGGAGAAGAAGGGTGGTGAAAGGTAGCAGAGGGCTTCCAGGTGGATATATAACCTCTGGCTAATGAGTGACTCAGGAGTTAGGTCATGGAGGATCATCGGTGCCCCATTAAGGAGTTTAGACTCTTATTTGGTTTTAGGCAGTAAAGATCATTAAAAGGTTTGAAATGGGGTCTGCCATCAGATTTACAGTTTAGGTATCGTATTCATTTTCTATTGCTGCCTCTGACAAGTTATTAGAAACTTAGAGACTTAAAACAATACAAATTTATTGTCCCACAAATTCTGTAGTTCCAAAGTCAAGGTTGGGTCCGCTGGTTTCTCCGCTCCGGGATTCACCAGACTGAAGTAAAGGCACCGGCCGGCTGGACTCCGGAGGCTGTGTGAAGAATCCGCTTATTCAGGTAGTTGACGGCATCTAGTTCATTGTGGTTGTAGGTAGGACCGTGGCTCTTGTTTCCTGGCTGCCGTCTGCCGCGGGCCACCCTCAGCTGCTGGAGGCCTCACCCCTGTGCTTGCACACAGCCCTCCAGCCCAGAGCCTGCAGCAACGTGTGGAATCTCTGATTTCGCCTTCTGCCACATCTCTCTGGCTGCCAGCTGGGAAAGTTCTCCACCTTTACAGGCTTATATATGATTAGATTGGGCTCGCTTGAATGATATAGGATAATCTCCCTATTTTAAGGTCTGTAGACTAAGTTACATCTGCCAAGTCCTTTTACCTGCGTAAGATAATATACTCACAGGTTCCAGGGGTTAGGTGAACATCCCAGAAGGGGCATGACTCTGTAGCTTCTAAAGGGCAGAGTTTCGTTCACACCCATGTTGTACCCCAGCACCCGGTTTTTCTCCTATCTTCCTGGCTGCTTTAAAAAACAAAAACAGCAGTGCCTGCGTGGTTCAGTTGGTTAAGCGTCTGACTTCGGCTCAGGTCATGATTTTGCAGGTCAAGAGTTCGAGCCCCACGTCGGGCTCTGTGCTGACAGCTCAGAGCCTGGAGGCTGCTTCAGATTCTGTGTCTCCCTCTCTCTCTGCTCCTTCCCCTGTGCTCTGTCTCTCACTCTCAAAAATAAAGAAACCTTAAAAACAAACAAACAAACAAAAAGCCCCCAAATATTGCAAAGGCATTGTTGTGAAATATTAACAAAAGTTCCAAGATATATTTAGGTCTAGAAACTGCTGTAAGTACTGCTTTTCTTATTTTATTTATTTTTTATTTTTTTATTTTTTTAATTTCTGAGAGAGAGAGAGAGAGAGAGAGAGACAGTGTGAGCAGGGGAGGGTCAGAGAGAGAGGGAGACACAGAATCTGAAGCAGGCTCCATGCTCTGAGCTAGCTGTCAGCACAGAGCCCGACACGGGGTTCGAACCCAGGAACCATGAGATCATGACCTGAGCCGAAGTTGTATGCTTAACCGACTGAGCCACCCAGGCACCCCTGCTTTTCTTGTTTTAATTTAAGCTTGTTTTTCTTTTTAAATGTTTACTTATTTATTTTGAGAGAGAGAAAGAAAGGGGAGGGCAGGGGGAGAGGGAGAGAGAATCCTAAGCAGGCTGCACGCTGTCAGCACAGAGCCTGATGTAGGGCTCCGTCAAATGAACTGTGAGATTATGACCTGAGCTGAAATCAAGAGTTGGACGCTTAACCAACTGAGTCATCCAGGGCCCCCCAAACTTGTTTATTTTCACTTCTATGGGAGGAAGATAGAAAGTTGTGCTGGCTATTTCAAAAACTAAATGCTGTACTAGTTTTTCACCGTTTGAAGGCATAAAAAATTTTAAATGAGAAATCTCATAAATTTCATTTTTTAAAAATTTTAAGTTAAACAATTTTTTAAATGTTTTTATTTATTTCTGAGAGAGAGAGAGAGAGAGATAGCCTGAGCAGGGGAGGGTCAGAGAGAAAGGGAGACACAGAATCTGAAACAGGCTCCAGGCTCTGAGCTGGCTGTCAGCACAGAGCCTGATGCGGGGCTTGAACCCATGAACCGTGAGATCATGACCTGAGCCGAAGTCAGATGCTTAACCAACTGAGCCACCCAGGTGCCCCATCTCATAAATTTCATTGTAAACCAAGTTCATTTGAACTGATGAACAAATATTTTAAACTCTTACACTAGCCATGGTTAATAATTTCTCATAACTATTAAAAAATCCATAATTCTTATAAAAAGATATATTTTAAAGTGGTAACAAAATAAATTGACAGCAAGAGAGCTCTTATCTCTTTTTATTGAATGATAGGAAAACAGCATTTAGTTCCTTAAAATGGGGAACAGAGTAAGGCCACATGTAGTCTTAAAAAAGAAAAAAACAGTTTTATTGAAATACAATATATGTTATATAAAGTTTACCTTTCTAAAGTTCAGTGGCTCCTGGGTGGCTCAGTCAGTTAAGCATTTGACTCTTGATCTCGGCTCAGGTCATGATCTCACAGTTTGTGGGATCGAGCCCTGCATGGGGACCTGTGCTGACAGCTCAGAGCCTGCTTCACATTCTCTCTCTGCCCCTCCCCTGTTGATGTGCTCTCTCTTTCTCCCTTAAAATAAATAAACTTTAAAAAAGTTCAGCGGCCTTGTTCCTCACTATATTCACAAAGTTGTGTATCAATCACCACTACCTAATTCCAGATTTTTATCACTCCAAGAACAAAACCCCACACTCATTAGCGGTTACTTCCCATCTCCTTCCTACACCCCTAATGCCTGGGAACCATGCATCTAATTATTGCCTCTAAAGATTTGCCTATTCTAGACAAGCCACAAGTGAAGTTTTTGCTAAACCTGATTAGTAATTTCCGGAGTCTATTTTTACAGATAGGTTTTCTTTTTTTTTTTTTTTTTTACAAATAGTTTATTGTCAAATTAGTTTTTACATAACACTCAGTGCTCATCCCCAAAGTGCCCTCCTTCATGCCCATCCCCCCCTCCCCCCCACATCCATCAGTCCTCAGTTTTTGTCAGCATTCAAGAGTCTCTCATGGTTTGCCTCTCTCCCTTTCCCCCACCATTTCCGCCCTTCTTCTCCCCCTTGGTCCTCCGTCAAGTTCCTCCTAATCCTCCTATACGTGCAAACATATGGTATTTGTCCTTCTCTGCCTGACTTATTTCGCTCAGCATAACACCCTCAAGGTCCATCCATGTTGCTACACATGGCCAGATTTCATTGTTTCTCATTGCCATGTAGTATTCCATGGTATAGATAAACCACATCTTCTTGATCCATTCATCTGTTGATGGACACTTAGGCTCTTTCCATGTTTTAGCTATTGTGGAGAGTGCTGCTATGAACATTGGGGTACATGTGCTCCTATGCCTCAGCATTTCTGTATCCCTTGGGTAAATTCCTAGCAGTGCTATTGCTGGGTCATAAGGGAGTTCTATTGTTAGTTTCCTGAGGAACCTCCACACTGTTTTCCAGAGGGGCTGTACCAGTTTACATTCCCACCAACAGTGCAGGAGGGTGCCCGTTTCTCCACATCCTCGCCAGCATCTAGAGTTCTCTGATTTGCTCATTTTAGCCACTCTGACTGGCGTGAGGTGGTATCTCAGTGTGGTTTTGATTTGTATTTCCCTGATGAGGAGGGATGCTGAGCATCGTTTCATGTGTCTGTTGGCCATCTGGATGTCCTCTTTGGAGAAGTGTCTGTTCATGTCTTCTGCCCATTTCTTCACTGGGTTGTTTGTTTTTCGGGCGTGGAGTTTGGTGAGTTCCTTATAGATTCTGGATATTAACCCTTTATCTGATATGTCATTTGCAACTATCTTTTCCCATTCCGTTGGTTGCCTATTAATTTTCTGGGTTGTTTCCTTGGCTGTGCAGAAGCTTTTAATCTTGATGAGGTCCCAACAGTTTATTTTTGCTCTCGATTCCCTTGCTTTTGGGGATGTGTCAAGTAAGAAGTTGCTGCGGTGGAGGTCAAGGAGGTTGTTTCCTGCTTTCTCCTCTAGGGTGTTGATAGTTTCCTGTCTCACGTTCAGGTCCTTTATCCATTTTGAGTTGATTTTTGTGCATGGTGTGAGAAAATGATCTAGTTTCATTCTTCTGCATGTTGCTGTCCAGTTCTCCCAACACCATCTGTTAAAAAGGCTGTCTTTTTTCCATTGGATATTCTTTCCTGCTTTGTCAAAGATCAGTTGGCTGTATACTTTTGGGTCCACTTCTGAGTTCTCAATTCTGTTCCATTGGTCTATGTGTCTGTTTTTGTGCCAATACCATACTGTCTTGAGGATGACAGCTTTGTAGTAGAGGCTGAAGTCTGGGATGGTGATACCTCCCGTTTTGGTTTTATTTTTCAGTATTACTTTGGCTATTCGGGGTCTTTTGTGGTTCCATACAAATTTTTGGATAGTTTGTTCTAGTTTTGAGAAGTATGCTGGTGCAATTTTGATTGGAATTGCATTGAATGTGTAGAGTGCTTTAGGTAGTAATGACATCTTAACTATATTTATTCTTCCTATCCATACAGATAGGTTTTCTTACCAACAAAATGAAAGGGATTTAAAACATAGTACCGGATGGCCAAAAAGTTATTTTAGGTTCAACTGATCTATTTCAGTTTCTATTTAATTAAAGCCAATTTGTTATTAGACACCTTGGGGACATTACTACTACCGATCTTATAGAAATAAAAAGAATTATGCAGGGATACTATGAACAGCTGTATGCCAATAAATTAGATAACTTAGATGGAATGGGCAGAGTCCTAGAAAGACAAAAAAGAAGAAATAACAAGCAAAGACATTGAATTAGTAACAAAAAAGCTTTCCACAAACAAAAAGAAGCTCAGGTCCAAATGGCTTCACTGGTGAATTTGAACAGATATTTAAAGAGGAATTAATACCATTTCTTCATAAACTCTTCCAAGAAATAGAAGACAAGGGAACACCTGCCAACTCTTTCTATGAGGCCAGTATTACCCTGATACTAAAATTAGACAAAGACATCACAATTTAAAAAAACCATCAAAAACTATACATCAATATTGCTTATGAAGCTAATGGTGAAAATCCCAACAAATACTAACAATCCAGCAACTATAAAAAGGAAAATAGACCATGACCATGTTAAGAGTATCTCAGGAATGCAAGGTTGGCTTAAACTCTGAATACAAATTAATGTCATAGACCACATTATTAGAATAAAGGAAAAACCCCACATAATCATCTTAATATATGCAGAAAAAGCCTTTGACAAAATCCAACACCTTCTCATGATAAAAACAGGCAGCAAACTAGAGAGAGAATGGAACTTCCTCTACCTGATATACGGCGTCTACAAAAATCCTACAGCCAACATCATACTCAACGGTGAACGTTCAGGAATAAGACAAGGATGTCCACTCTTGCCACTTCTGTTTGATATTGTACTAGATAAGGGAAATAAGGCATGAAAATGAATTGAAGGCATACAGATTGGAAAGGAAGAAGTAAAACCATCTTTATCTGCAGGTGACATTATCTTGTATGTAGAAAATGCTAAGGTATCCACTAAGAATTAGAACTACATCACTAATCATCAGGGAGATGCAAATCAAAGCCACAGTGAGGCATCACTGCACACCTGTGAGGATGATCATTATAAACAAATAAAACTGGAAATAATAAGTGTTGGTAAGGGTATGGAAAAGTTAGAACCCTTGAGCACTATTGGTGGGAATGTAAAATGGTGCAGACACCATGAAAACAGTATGAGAGTTCCTTGAAAAAAAAAAAATAGAATGACCATATGATCTAGCAATCTGACTTCTGTGTATTTATCCAAAAAGAATTTAAATCAGGAACTTGAGACATTGCACACCCAAGTCCACTACAGTGTTATTCACAATAGCCAAGATGCGGAAACAACCTGAGTGTCCATCGGCGCATGAAGGGAAAAAGAAAATGTGGTATATACACATGATGGAATATTATTCAGCCATTAAAAAAGAAAACTCTGTCATATGCTACCACATGGGTGAACCTTGAGGGCATTACACAAAGTGAAACAAACCAGTCACAAAAAGACAAATACTGCATGATTCTACTTGACAAGATATCTACAATGGTCAAATTCATAGAAACAAAAATTAGAATAGTGGTTGTCAAGGGCTGAGGAGAGGGGAAAATGGGGAATTCTTATTTAGTGGGTGTTGAATTTCAGTCATGCAAGAGAAAAAGAGATTTGTGGTGCAACACTGTGTTTATAGTTGACAACACTGTGCTATACACTTAAAAATTGTTGACAATAAGTCTCATGTTGTATGTTTTTCACTAGAAAAAAAATTGGGGGTTGCCCAGGTGACTCAGTCAGTTAAGTGCCTGACTCCTGATACCAGCTCAGGTCATGATCTTGTGGTTGTGAGATCAAGCCCTGTGTTGGGCTCTGTGCTGAGTGTGGAGCCTGCTTGGGATTCTCTCTCTCCTTCTTTCTCTGCCCCTCCCCCACTTTCATGATCTCTCTCTCAAAATAAGTAAATAAAACATTAAAAGACTGTAACTAATTAATGGGTTCAAAGTTGTAAGATACAAGGTCAATATGTAAAAATCAATTATAATATGGTCATTTGCAATGAATAATCCAAAAGGAAATTAAGGAAACAATCAATTATAATAGTATCATTACTCGGCCATCAAAAAGAACGAAATCTTGTCATTTGTAAGGACATGGATGGAGCTAGAGTATAAATGCTAGGTGAAATAAGTCAGTCAGAGAAAGACAAATACCATATACTTTCACTCATATGTGGAATATGAGAAACAAAACAGATGAACATATAAGAAGAAGGGAAAAGATAGAAGGAAACAAACCACAGGAGGCTCTTGATGATAGAGAAAAAACTGAGGGTTGATGGATGGAGGTAGGTGGGAGATGAGCTAGCTAGGGGTTGGGTATTAAGGAGGGCACTTGTTATGATGAGCCCTGGGTGTTGAATGTGAGTAATGAATTACTGAATTCTACTCCTGAAACTAATATCACACTATATGTTAACTAACTGAAATTCAAATTAGAAAAAGAAAAAGAGAATAATATAATTGAAAAAAAAATTTAATAAAAGAAATACAAAACAAATACTCTCAAAACTTCAAATAACTGTTGAAAGATATTAAGGAGGATCTAAATAAATGGAAAGATACTTTTATGCTCATGGATAAGAAGACATAATGTTGTTAAATCGATCTACAGATTAAATAGAATCCCTATCAGAACCCCAGTGCCTCTTTAAAATAGGAATTGGCAAGTGTATTCTAAAATTCATAGCAGTCCTAGAATAGCCAACATAATCTTTAAAAAGAACAAATTTTGAGGACTCACACTTACCAATTTCAAGACTTACTACCAACTTACAATAACCAAGACAGTGTAGTATTGGCATACGAGTAGGCTATGGACAAATGGAATAGAATATAGAGTCCAGAAGTGAACCCATATATCTATGGTCAATTGACTTTTCACAAGGATGCCAAGACAATACAATGGGAAATATATAGTCATTGGACAAATAGTTCTAGCATAACTGTGTATACACATGCAAAAGAATGAATTTGACCTCCCTACCTCACACCATATACATCAATTAACTAAAAATCAATCGAAAGCTTAAATGTAAAAGCTAAAACTATAAAACCCTATTAGGAAAATATAGGGATAAGTCTTCACGGCCTTGAATTTGGCAGTCATTTCAGAGATATGTCACAAAAAAAATAAATAAATTGGACTTCATGAAAATTTAAAACTTTTGTTCTTCAAAGGACACCATCAAGAAAGTGGAAAAAACAACTCACGGAGTAGAAAATATTTGCAAGGCATACATCTTATGTAGGACTTATGTCTGAAACATAAAAAACTTACAATTCAGTATTTCAAAGACAACCCAGTTGAAAATGGACAAAAGATCCGAAGAGACACCTACTACAAAGAAAATATACAAATGGCCAACAACACATGAAAAGATGCATGACATTAGTCATTAGGGAAATACACATAAAAAGCACAATAAGATTCCATTCATGCTTACTAAGGCGGTTATAATAAAAGAATTGAATAATAAGTTTTAGGGACACCTGGGTGGCTGTCAGTTGAGCATCTGACTCTTGATTTCTGCTAAGGTCAGGCTGTCATGTGGATCATGGGATCAAGCCCTGCATTGGGCTCTGCACTGACAGTGCAAAGCCTGCTTGGGATCCTCTCTTTCTCGTTCTTTCTCTGCACCTCCCCTGCTCATGCAAGTGCTCTCTCTCTCTCTCTCTCAAAATAAATAAAATTTAAAAAATAAAAGAAAAATAGCAAGTTTTGGAAAGTAGGGATCACCCGTGTATCTTTTTGGTGAGCAAGGAAGTCTTTACACGAAGCCACCCCTAATGACTTCTTCTGGTCTCACTGGCCAGTTTGAGACTAACAGTCATTTCTGAACCAATCACTAGCATGAGGAATCGGATTTCCATGATTGAGTTAGACTGATCGTTTGGAGCGGAACAGAGGATTAGGTAGACAACCATTATAGTGCCACCACAGACTTTCAAAGGAACTTCTGATTCCTATTATGACCAGGCAAAAACGGCAGATGTCTATGGCACCATCAAAAATAGCTGGGATGTGGAGTGCCTGGGTGGCTCAGTCTGTTAAGCATCTGACTTTGGCTCAGGTCATGATCTCACGGTTCATGGGTTCGAGCCCCACGTCGGGCTCTGTGTGACAGCTAGTTCAGAGCCTGGAGCCTGCTTCGGATTCTGTGTCTCCCTCTCTCTCTGGCCCTCCCCTGTTCACGCTGTTTCTCTCTCTCAGAAATAAATGAAAAAACATTTTAAAAATTAAAAAAAAAAAAGAAACAGCTGGGATGTTTCTGTATATAAGAAAAACCATTAACTTATATACTGGACTCTGCCACTAACTTATTGTGTGATTTTAGAGATTACTTCACTCTTCAGCCCTCTGTTTCTTCAAATGGAATTATTCTTTCTAGCCTTTAAATAGTACTGCAATTGGATATATATAGCACATAAATAACCACATAGCATTATATATATATGTAACATTATATATATATATAACATGGCATTATATATATATATATATAGCTATATAGCCTTCTAGCAATGAAAAAAGGCACACATGCTTTTTTGCAACTCCGATAACAACCTAAGAACAACTTTTGTAAATACCGTTCAGAATCTCCTTACCCTGTATTTATGTACTATGAGACGCCTATAGCATCAGAAATGTGGATGATTCCGGCGCAACAGCTACCTAAATCATGCAGTTTAGTCTGTGTTTTTGCCTGTCAAGCATTATTCTTCCTTTGGCTCTGATTTTACTTTGGGGAAAATTTTGTTCAGACTCCGTCTAACGGTTCTCTGGATCTTGGTTTCATCACCCATAAAAAAAGAGGGAGGTGAGCAAAGGGCCCTTCCAGTGTTAGTGTCCCAAAATTCTATCGCAAAGCCCCTGAGGGAGGCTACAGGAGGGGTCTGTGTCACTTGGAGAGGCCCTGCCTGGGGCTGACAAAGCTTTGGGATAAAAATCCTCTCTAGAGCTCATCTGTGGTGAATTCGGTTTGTCAATTCCAAAATGGAGGTTGATCCGTGGTGGCTCTGGTTCTTTGAAAATGCAGCAAGGTGGAAATAAATCAAGCTGGGGCCTTCTTTGCTGAGTAGCCTCTGTTTTATGTGCATATCACTTCTGCTTTTCAGATCAGTCAAACCAGACCCCTGAGCCTAGCTAGCAGGCTGTCTATCTCACCTTGACTCTGAGGACAGGAAAGCCTGGAATGTACCCAGCGTCAGGCACAATTAGATTGAGGCGCTCAACAAGTTCATCAAATCAATCTGTATCTTTTTCTTTCCCAACTCCTCACTCCCACTTGGTTTTCCTTTGCTGGCCTCATTCTCAGGAAGGCTTTCTTCTCATAGTGACAGAAATGGTTCCAGAAAAAGACTGGAAGGCCAAGGCTGACACTGATTGGCTCTACCTCCACCCCTGGCCCAGCCATAACGGACAGGCCCAAACCCTAGATCCACTAACCCAGCCCACGGAGTGGATTCTATTCTGAAGAATAAAGGAGGAATCTTGAAATGGGATTGACATGTCCTATCTGTGCATTAGGGACAAAGAGCCTGGGTAAGGGACAGGGATCGGGGGCAAGGGAGGAGGCTGGAATTGAGATTTGCAAGCAGCCTCTTGGAATCATTCTGTGCCCAAGTGAGGAGGAGTTGAGCTGGGGTAATGGCAGTGGGATGGAGGACGGACCGATCAGGAAATTAAATGGTGAAGGTAGAGTGTATGTGGGGTTGGTGGTTGATTAGCAGGATTGGGAAAGGAAGAAGGATTTTATTGAATGCCAGTCTCGTGTTGTTGGGCCCCGTGCTGGGGAAATAAAACAATCTGGTGGAAGAGTCAGACCTGTAAACAATGATTACGCATTATACAAATTGCCATGATAGAGAGGAAGGCACCAGGGGTTACTAGCACAGGGGAGAAAAGAAACCACTCTAGGAGGGGCTGCGGGGGGAGGGGGGGGAGGGGAAGGGGGTTTTAGGGAAGGCTTCACAGAGAAGGGAATTTTCACCTGAGTCTTTCTTATTTTTTATTAAAAATTTTTTTAATGTTTATTTTTGAGAGAGACAGATCGTGAGTGGAGGAGGGGCAGAGAGAGAGGGAGACACAGACTCCGAAGCAGGCTCCAGGCTCTGAGCTAGCTGTCAGCACAGAGCCCAGTGTGGGGCTCAAACCCACAAACCAAGAGACCATGACCTGTGATGAAGTTGCACTCTCAACCGACTCAACCACCCAGGCGCCCCTGACCCGAATCTTAAAGGATAAGCAAGGTACATAAGAGTGTGGTAGCAAACACGGAGAAAGAGATTTCAGGCCTGTGCCAAGGGCAAAGAAGAGAGTCCAAAAAATTGTTGGCCAGAAAAACCACATTCAAACGAAAGACACATTTAGTTTTGCTCATATAATATTTTTAGAAATTTTTGAATTAGTTGCCAACATGGAAAGATCTGGAGCTTTCATATAAAAATACACAAATCTAACTTGTCTTGAAAAACCAGAAGGTTTATGGGCCCTTGGGTGGCTCAGTTGGTTAAGCGTCCGACTTCGGCTCAGGTCTTGCGGTTCGTGGGTTAGAGCCCAACACTGGGCTCTGTGCTGACAGCTCAGATTCTTTTTTTTTTTTTAATGTTTTATTTATTTCTCAGAGAGAGTGAGAAAGAGACAGACAGAATGAGCAGGGAAGGGTCAGAGAGAGAGGGAGATACAGAATCTGAAGCAGGCTCCAGGCTCTGAGCTGGCTGTTAGCACAGAGCCCGATGTGGGGCTCACACCCACATACCATGAGATCATGACCTGAGCTGAAGTCGGACGCCCAACCGACTGAGCCACGCAGGCGCCCCTGACAGCTCAGATTCTGTGTCTCCCTCTCTGTCTGCCCCTCTTCCACTCTCTCTCTCCCTCTCTCTCAAAAATAAATAAACATTTGAGGCACCTGGTGGCTCAGTCAGTTAAGCATCCAACTTCAACTCAGGTCATGATCTCACAGCTCAGGGGTTTGAGCCCTGCATCAGGCTCTATGCTGATAGTTCAGAGCCTAGATCCTGTTTCAGATACTCTGTGTGTCTCCCTCTCTTTGCCCCTCCCCAACTTGCTCTCTCTCTCTCCCTTTCTCAAAATAAATTAATTAATTAAAAGAAAAGAAAAGCCAGAAGGTTTAGCTCCACAGGGCCCACATTCCCTTGTGGTGACAAAGGCCTAGTGCAGCCACACTCCCTCCACGCCCTGTTGTAATTCACCTGGTCCTTATCAACTATTCGTATTACCTGCCCGTCAGCTGCATCCGATTAAAGATGGCTGCAAGCTCGTTGTAACTAACTCTCCGCATCAAAAGGAGGAGTTAGGGGCGGTTCCTGGATTCGCTCAGTCCGTTGAGGGTCCTACTTTGACTCAGGTCATGATCTCACGGTTCGCGGGTTCGAGCCCCGTGTCAGGCTCTGTGCTGACAGCCAGCTCAGAGCCTTGAGCCTGCTTCGGATTCTGTATCTCCCTCTCTCTCTGCCCCTTCCCTGCTCACACTCTCTCTCTCTCTCAAAAATAAATAAAACATTTAAAAAATTAAAAAATAAATAAACATTAAAAAAAAAAGGAGGAGTTAATTTCACCTCCCCTGGAATCTGGGCTGGTCATGTGACTGCTGACCCACTAGAATGTAGTAGAAGGACCCAGTGTCAATCATCGGCTTACCATTTTGGAGAGCTCTCTCTTGGCACATTCCTCAAAACCCTAGAATAAGGAGACATAAAGAAGTGTTTGTCGTGTTACGTCATGAAGTTTTGGAGTAGTTTACCCTGCAGCAGGTCACTGGACTAGCCACCTGCTCTCCTCCCGTGGGGGACATCTGAGGGTCCAGCCTGTGGACTGGAGGAGAGAGGGAGCATATAATAATGAACAGCAAGGCCAGAAGGGGAAGATCATGAAGGGCTTTGTGCACCGTGCTGGGAGCGTTTCAACCTTTTTGTTTGAGGAGCCGGTAGCATTTTATAAGGTAGGTGACTCTAGTAATGCCACAAGAGAGCAATCAGGACAGCCACTAGACAGGGAGCCCAAGCAACACAACTCAGGCAAGGGTGCTGAGTACAGAGGGAAAGGGAGAGATTCAAGGTCAAGACTTCCTCTTCTGAGAGGCCCTCCCTGAGGTGCTAACAGGTCGAGCCGTGGAGTTGGCAGTCAGAACCAGGGAGCACAAGAGGCAAGTCTGGGCCACAAAGACAGATTTGGGAGGGGGGTTGTCAATGTTTGTAGTTGAAGGTGCCGATATGGATGAGATAGAGTGGGGAGTTTGGGAGCGAAGAGAAGAAGCCAAGTCCGGGGAGCACCTTGCAAGTTGAGCAAAGGGAGCCGCTCTGCAGGGCACTGAGAGAGAAAGCTTGAGCAGAGCAAAGCAGAGAAGCAGGAGAGGGACCCGACGGCAAGATTCCAGAGGGAGGGAGTAGTCAGTGGCATCAGACGACCACCAAAACGTTTGAGTTCATGATCAGGAGGTTATCGGTGGCCTTGGCGAGGGCAAGTCGCCGTCTGATGGTGCGAACTGCAGCCAGTCTCACGTAGGTAGAAGAGTTAAGTAGGAGATGAGGAAGTGGAGGCAGTGAGTGTAAACAGCTCTTTCAAGAAACTTGATGGTGAAGGGTAAGAAGGAGATAGGGAAGTGGTTTGAGGCTGCCACGGTGAGAGACATTCCCCCAGAGGCACAGGGGACTTAAGCTGGTTTGTACACAGGGAAGAGAGAGGGTGGGCGGAGAGTAGGACTTGGTTGTGGAAGAGAAAGGGGTTGAGGGACAGAGTGAGGTCGCTAAGGAAACGGGAAGGAATGTGTCCCAAGAAGGAGGAATCAGCCTTGGGCCCACGTAGAAGGTCTCTGTGATTACAGTCTGTGGCTACTCAGAGCAACTGGAGGTACTGTTGCTGGTGGGAGCGGAGGGATTGGAACAGTTCTCACCTCTTTTCTCCATAAAATAGGAGTGGGGATCATCTCATAAATGTGAGGAAGGCAGCCTGAGCAGATGGCCAGGGAGGAGTGCCTGGCAAAGTCTACTTAGGTCAGAGCCTGTGGCCACAGCATCCTTCTAGCCTCCTGTTTAAGGCCAGGTTTGGTTCTTTGATGTGGGTCAGAGCCGAGCCTGCAGGCAGATGGAGGCCACAGCTGAGAGGAGGCCTGGGGACCACAGGGCAGGGGCCAGGCTACCAGAGTAACACCCTGTGAATGAGGCCCCATCACTTCTCTGCCCAGAGACTTGTGTGTGCTTCTCCTGGTCGTTATTATTATTTTTAAAATGTTTATTCATTTATTTTTGAGAGAGAGAGGGAGGGGCTGAGAGAGAGGAAGAGAATCCCAAGCTAACAGCACAGAGCCCCACGTAGGGCTTGATCTCACAAGCCATGAAATCATGACCTAACTCAAAATCAAGAGTCAGATGTTTAACCAACTGAGTCACCCAGGCGCTCCGCAGTTGATTGATATTTTTAAAAGACTCATACCATTTCCCCTCCTTTTCTTTGAATGGCTTTTATTTGTTGAAACCACGTTATTGTCCTATACAGTGTTCACACATTTCCAGATTCACACATTTTCACATTCTAGATTTATGTAATTGCTCCCTCATGGTGTTATTTAACCTGTTCTTCTATCCCCCTTATTTTATACAAACTAACAGTTGGATCTAGGGGCTTGATTAGATTCAAGATGCTGGTGATAATGACAACAATGATTTGGGCAAGAATACTACCAAGGTGCTACTACATGCAGGTGCCTGGGTGGCTCTGTTGGTTAAGCGTCTGACTTCAGCGCAGGTCATGACTCCCGGTCTGTGAGTTCAAGCCCCACGTCGGGCTCTGTGCTGACAGCTCAGAGCCTAGAGCCTGCTTCAGATTCTGTGTATGTCTCTCTCTCTGCCCCTCCCCTGCTCATGCTCTGTCTCTTTCCTTCTCAAAAGTAAACATTAAAGAGGGGGGCCTGGGTGCTCAATCGGTTAAGCATCTGACTTCGGCTCAGGTCAAGATCTCACGGTTCGTGGGTTCGAGCCCTGCATTGGGCTCTGTGCTGACAGCTAGCTCAGAGCCTGGAGGCTGTCTTCGGATTCTGTATCTCCCTCTCTCTTTGACCCTCCTCTGCTCACGCTCTCTCTCTCTCTCTCTCTCAGAAATAAATAAAACATTTTAAAAAATTAAAAAAATAAACATTAAAGAAAATTTAAAAAAAAGATTGACTGCTGATGTCCTTTTTTTAAGGTAATCATGTAAATGTGACCATAACTTGGATATTAGATTATGTTAAGAAATCATTGCTAACTTTTTTTAGGTGTAATTATGTATTCCATAATGGTATTGTGCTTAGGTAAAGTGAAAATCCTTATCTGACGTACAATAACATGGATGGATCTCAAAACATTATGCTCAGTGAAAAAAGTCAGATCCATACTGTATGATTTCATTTGTATGGAACATTCTAGAACAGGCAAAACTTCTCCATACTGACAAAAAGCAGATCAGTGGTTGCCTGGGGCTGAGGGTGAGGATTAATTGTAGAAGGGCATGAGGGAAGTTTAGGGGCAATGGAAATATTTCATATCTTGATTTTGGTGCTCATTTCTTGGGTACATACATTCGTAAACAAATTGAATCATGCATTTTAAAAGGAGTGTGTTCCATTGTATGGAAAGAAAGATGCATTTTATTGTAAATAAAAGTGACTTTAGAAGGAAATAAAACATTCTAGAATAAGAAGAATCCATTCAAAATAGCCACAAAACTATAATATACCTATAGGGGAAAATCTGATGATACATAAGACCTTTATAGAGAAAATTATAAGCTTATATTAAAGGACATAAAAGCAGACATAGAGGACCCTGAGTGGCTCAATCGGTTAAGCATCTGACTTCGGCTTAGGTCATGATCACCTGGTTTGTGAGTTCAAGCCCCATGTCGGGCTCTCTGCTGTCAGCACAGAGCCCACTTCAGATCCTCTGTCCCCTGTCTCCCTCTCTCTCTCTGCCCTCCTCTGCTTATGTTCTCTCTCTCAAAAATGAATAAACATTAAAAAAATAATGAAAAAATAAAAGCAGACATAAATATGTGGACAAATACACTACATTCATGGATGAAAGTCTTAATATCATCCCTAAATTAATCTATAAAGTTAATTCACTTTTATTAAAAATTCTAAGGGTTTTTTAAAGTTTATTTTATTTATTTTGAAAGGGGGCGGGGAGAGTCAGAGAGAGAGAATCCAAAGCAGAGTCCACACTGACAGCATGGAGCCCCACGCAGGGCTCAAACCCATGAACTGTGAAATCATGATCTGAGCCAAAATCAAGAGTCAGATGCTTAACCGACTGAGCCACCCAGACGCCCCAACATTCGAAGAGGTTTTAAAGACACCTGTTATCTGTTAGAGGTGAATACTTAAGTTTTTAAGTTGAAATGCTATGACGTCTAGGATTTGTTTTAATAGATTCCAAGAAAATAATGGGAAGAAGAAATGAATCAATACTGGCTACCTGTTAATAATTGTTAAAGCTGGGTGATGGGTATGTATTCTAGAAAGTGAACAGTGCTGTGTACCTTTTACTGGTTAAGAGCTATCAGTCTGCCTAGGCAGCAGGACATGGTGAAGCTTCAATTCTCCAGGTCTGTCTGACTCCTTCACGCTCTACAGCCTCTTTAGGGCAGTCCCGTCTCTCTCCATAATGGATCTACCATCAGGAGTCTTTCAGTTTTAAGTGTCAGGAATCCAACTCAAACTCATTGGCTTATGTGGAAAAAGGAACCTGTGCCTTATGTGACAGAAAGGTTAAGGGGTTCAGGAACAGCTTGATCCAGATATTCAAATGATGCCAGGAACATGTCAGTTTTCATATCTTACTTCTGCAGTTGTCTGTGTGGGCTGATTCGGGCCAGCTTTTCCTATATGGTGACAAATTGGTCACTACCAGTGCCTGGCATATAGCCCATCAGCTTACTAACCCCCAGTGGAAAGAGGGCTCTTTTTCCCAGTAGCTTCAACAAGTCTGCTTCTGATTACCTGCCTTAATCCAGTGCCCCTCTCTGAACCAATCAAAAAAGATTGCTTTGACTGGGGAGCTGTAGGCCTATGGCCACCTTGGACCCCGTCTTGAACTTCAGGGACTGCCAGTGAGGAAAGGTTGGTTCCCTGAAGGAAAATCCCGATGTGGCCGCCAATAAAGAGAGGATGGTAAGATGCTGGGCCAGGAGCACCTCACAGGTACATGGTCCCAACGTCCCTCCTAGGGAGCTGTCCGCCCCTTCTTAGACACATGAGGAGCCTCACAGCAGGGCCTCCGCCACCCGCCACTGACCTGAGTCTCAGTCTTGTGTTCCCCAGACACCCGCTTCCCCACTGGCCTCACACCTGTTGGCGGCCCCCATACCTGTCCACCCCACCTCACGCCGCAGACCTGCTGGGATGTGAAAGTGGCATCTGGGCTTCCCAACCTGTCTGTCTGCAGGCCTGTCAGGCTCTCACTTCCGGCGCATGGTTTTCAGGTCTCTCGCCAGTGCACTTGTCCCCTGCTGGCACATGAGGCACTCCAGGGCTGAAGGCAATGTGTGCCTGTGTCCTCAGTAAAAGGGAGGTGCTATCTGCCACCTAGAGGTGTTATAAGGATGAAATGAGGGTAGCATATTTATAGTGTTGAATCAGTGCCCGGTACACAGTAGGCGCATGGTAAATGCTGGCTGTTACTCTTATCGCTTCTGGTGGAGGCTAGACATCACAGTCCCTGCCCATCCCCCTCCAGTCCAGTCCAGTCCCTGCGGCAGGCTCTCAGGCACAACACCACCCACAGGTTTCCACAATTGAATAATGTGTAGAACACTTTTACATATTTTGTCTCATTTGAGCCTTATAACTTTGTGAAGAGGGCAGGACAAATTGTATTTATCTCCCATTTACAGATGAAGAGGCTGAGGTTGAGAGGGGTTAGGCCTCATGCCTGAGATTAGACAGTCAGTCAGTGGCGGAGGTGGGATTTGAACCAGTCCCTCGAAGAATCACATTACTGGGCCTTTGCTCGGCCGGCCCTCAGCTCACAAGACCTCCTCCCGTCATGCCTGTTGGCTCCCTCCCACCTTACAGGGCCCAGCGCAGTACCCTGTAAATAGTAAAAACGATAAGAGCCAACATTTATTAAGTGCCCCTTGCTATTCCCCAGAGTGCATAAGACTTTGCTTTCCCTATAACCTCTTGAGCTGGGTATGACTCTTAGAGCAGGACTCTTAGACCCTGCCCAGGGTCACTCAGCAGTGACAGCCAGGAGTCCAGCTCAGAAAGCAATGTGACTCTGGAGTAGGCCTCTCTTGCCCTCTGCAGACTCCATGATCCCTTCCCTGAATCCAAAGATGACAATGGACTCCACCTTCCTCTTGAGTGTGCAGCCTGACTTCTTCTGCTCAACATCCTTGGCGCCACCATCTGCTCCTCTCCCTCCAGGAGGCTGAGAGCTCTCTGGGGGCAGGAACTTGACCCTGACTCATTCACCTCAGCAGCCGCCGCAGGAAGAAGCCTCCACGACACCAAAGCAATTCATTCGTTCATTTGTTCCCCGGGAGGCAGGTAAGGCGGAGGCGCTCCAGGATGAAGACCTGAGATGGGAGACACGGTGACCCTCCCAAGGACACCATTTGTAAGTACAGGAGCCTGAACAAGACCCCAGGGCTCCCCCTCCATCCCTTGTCTGGGGATGGGGGCCGGAAGGCAGCGCAGCCTTAGCCGGGGGTGGGCGTGGGGGGGGGGTGTGTGTGCTGATGGGCGCTTCTAAGAACGCCAGGGACAGGATGGTGAGTGGGCTGGGAGCGGACTGAAGGAGGGAAGAAGGAACAGGGTATTTTTGCATTTTGACATTACAAAAGCGCCGATTAGATTGTCAGCGACTGGCCTGCAGCATCTGTTTTGGTTCGGAATTGGCAGGCGAGGCCGAGCTGGGCGGAGGGAGGGCGGCCGCGGGCCGGGACGGGGTGGGGGGTGGGGGGAGAGGCGGCGCCTCCACCCCGAGAAGGGCTATCCCCTTTAAGAGCTCCGCCCAAAGGGGCGCTGCCACCCCTAAGGAGGCGGGCAAGCCGCCGCTTCTCATTCATTGTCTTGACAAGAGCATCCTCAGCGGGCAGTCTCGGGCTCCGCCGGCTCCTTCCTCCTCCTCCTCTCCCTCCTCCGTTTGGGGGGTCACTCATCTCTCGGCAGCAGGTAAGCCTGGGTCCCCAGGCCAGGGACGAGGCATCGCTGCCCCGGGCCACCTGTGGGGCAGCCGTGAGCTTGGCGGAAGCCGGCTGTGGGGGCGGCCAGGCTGTCAGCGCGCCTGCCTGGAGGTGGGAGAGAGCCCATCCGCGCCGCGCGTGCAGGGGACTTGCCCGAGGGGTGAGTGTGCGTGAGAAGGTCCATCCGCATGTCCCAGGGGGCTGCGAACTGGCCGGGGTGAGGGCCCACTGCAGCCAAGATGGAGGTGGGGGCGCCGGGGGCCTGACGCTCCCCAGAAAAGGCATCGGGGGTGGGGGTGGGGACAGGGTGGGGTGAGCCGAGCAGCTGCCCTGAGCTTGGAGACAGGAAGGGGTTGAGAGCAAAACAAGAAAAGCCCAAGCCAAGTTCCCCTTTCCGCGGTTTCTGGGCCTGGTACCTGCGGTGGGGGAGGAGGCAGGGTGGGGCGATGGCTTCCTGTCCCCCAAACCTCGGTTTGGGGGCTCTCCTCTCCCCAGGCCCAGGCTTCTCGCCTGGGACTGATCCCCCTGTCCCCAGATTGCTCCTTCTCGCAATGCTCCTCACCTGCTCTCTGGGCAGGTGGACCCAGGGCCTCGTGGAACCTCGCAGGGCAGGCTGGGGTAGCGGGGGTGCCGGGCCAGATGGGCCCGGAAGCAAAGGAAGGCTAAGGGGTGAAGCTGGGGAGGTGGAGTGGAGGCCTGGGAGGGTGCCCTTTGAGCAGGCAGCATGGCCCCTAAGCTGAGCAGGAAGCTGATGCAGGTGGTCATCAGGATGGGGTCTGGAACCTGGAACTCTGGAGCCAGAGGCAATCCCCTGGGCTTTAATCGCTCTCCGCCCAGCCATGGTAGAGGAAAACCATCCTCGCCGGACCTCAGGAAAGTCAGTGCCCCCTCCCTGTGCATCGTTTCAATGCAGGTGGAGATGGTACTTAAGGGCACCTGCTTAGGCAGACTCTAGAAGCAGAGGTGTGGGAAGGAGACAGTGGGACCCAAGCGATCTGCCTGTTTCTAGTGTCCAGAGACCTGTTGGGGAAGCTGTCCTGTCCCCAAGGACCTGCCTCCCAGGCTGGCCCGCACGCTCCTTCCCCGTGTCTGCAGAGTCCCGTGCCAGCAGGGAGGGCCAGTCCTGCCCGAGCCTTTGGGAAGCTCCCCATGTGGGTGTGAAGGATGTGAGGTCTGGCTGCCATGACCGAGCGAACCCCCCACCCCAGGCCGTCTGCACTGAAGCCCCCAGAGTGTGGGGGTGAGGCATCAGAGAGGAAGGGCTGTGTCCGGCAGCAGGCGACAAACCGTCACTTGGTGCTGCCCCACACCAGGCTCTGCCCTAGAGGCTGGAGGGTTCAGACGTGAGGCCTGGGGTGGGTAGAGAAGGTTGGCCTTGCAGGTTAGCTGGGAGGGCGGCGGGGGGGCGGGAGATGAGAAGAGGTGAGGAAGGCGAGCATGAGGATAACAGGATGGCAGTTACAGGGGACTGGGCAGGGAGCCCAGGGAGATGAGTTAGCTGAGACCTTAAACACCAGGCCGAGGGGCGTGCAGGGGGAGGGGGACACTCTAAGCTCGGAGTCGACCTGAAGGGAGAAAAGCCCTCAAACCCCACGCGCTCCCCCCTCCCCCAGGATGAGCCGGCAGGTGGTCCGCTCCAGCAAATTCCGCCACGTGTTTGGACAGCCAGCCAAGGCCGACCAGTGCTATGAGGATGTGCGCGTCTCACAGACCACCTGGGACAGTGGCTTTTGTGCTGTCAATCCCAAGTTCGTTGCCCTGATCTGTGAGGCCAGCGGGGGAGGGGCCTTCCTGGTGCTGCCCCTGGGCAAGGTGAGCCCCTAGGGCAGCAGTCTTCCACTGGAGGGGGCCCTCTGGCCATCCAGCAGCTCCTTGGGGGTCCTGATGACCGTCACCAGGCTTCCCTGGGCTGCAGCATTGTCATCTGTAAAACTGAGCTGGGCCACATGAGCTTTAAGCCTCCTCCAGCTCCTACATGTAGTGGTCGCATGGAAACTGAAGCTCAGATGACACCAGAAAGGTCACACACCGAGTCCTGCAGACCCAGGGCCCCGTCTCCCGAGTCTCGTGCCCCTCTGGAGCACAGAGAGGGCTCCATGGGGTCTGGGCAGACCCAGCGGTGCTCTCAGGATAGGGGTGGCTCTGGGCCTGGGCCTGTCGGAGCCCTGATCCCCCTCCACTCTCCCACCAAAGGCAGAGAGGGTGTAAGAGGCCCTCTCTCCTCCCCCAAACCTGCCTTCCCTCTGGTCCGGCTCACAGCCACCCCCATCCGCCCTGCTGACCCCCACCCCCAGCACACTCCTGTGCTCTTGGGGGGTGAGACAGGAAGGGGAGATGGGCCCTAAGATGTTACCTTAAAAGGGCCGATGGAAGCAGAGAGAAGAGGAAGTGGTTGTGGGGTGAGAGCTGGGTGCGCTCTTCACACAGGAAGCAACAGCCGTCCCCGGAAGCGGCCATTTCCAAACCTCTGCTCCTGCCTGGGGCCAATTATGACAGGCTTTTCTGGTCCCTATCCTTTCAGAAGGACCCATCCCCATTCCCAGGCTTCCTTGCGGAACCCTAATCTAAGTGCACCCTCCCCTCCCCAAGGTCTTGGCCTGTCATCCCCTGGAAGCCAGCCCCAGGGCATAGGTGAGAAACTGCGGTAGAGATGTCAGGACCTTGGCCAGGGTCTGACAGTAAGGCAGGACCAGGGCCCAGTGTGACACCCCCTTCCTGCACTACTTCCAGCCCTCTGAGCTGCCCAGACAGGGACCCCACTGCCTTCCTCTCTGTGCCTCTCTGAAAGGGTCTGGGGGGAGGTTGGATCGGGCTTGGAGAGCAAAAACACCTCCCTCAGAAGCCCTGCTGTGCCCTCTAGACTGGACGTGTGGACAAGAATGCGCCCACAGTCTGTGGCCACACGGCCCCGGTGCTGGACATCGCCTGGTGCCCACACAACGATAATGTCATTGCCAGTGGCTCTGAGGATTGCACAGTCATGGTGAGTGGTGGGGGGCCATGGAGGCCGGCAGAGCTCCAGTACTGGATCTGATATTTGGAGCCCCTAAGTCTCACTCGCCCCCTCTCTGCAGGTGTGGGAGATCCCCGATGGGGGCCTGACACTGCCCCTGAGGGAGCCCGTCGTCACCCTGGAGGGCCACACCAAGCGCGTGGGCATCGTGGCCTGGCACCCCACAGCCCAGAACGTGCTGCTCAGTGCAGGTGCCTGGAGGGCGAGGAGGGGGCGGGCTGGTCACATGACAGCAAGATGCATGGCTTCTCACAACGGGGCTATCACCCAGGGTGCGACAACGTGATCTTGGTGTGGGACGTGGGCACTGGGGCGGCTGTGCTGACGCTCGGCTCGGACGTGCACCCGGATACAATCTACAGCGTGGACTGGAGCCGAGACGGCGCGCTCATTTGCACTTCCTGCCGGGACAAGCGCGTGCGCATCATTGAGCCCCGCAAAGGCACTCTTGTAGCTGTGAGTTGCCATGTATCATGCCCCTCAACCCTAGGACATTTACTCTCGTACCCACCACCAGCCAGGTCCGGGGATGCTGCCCTCTCTTGCCCTCAGCTGGAGTCTGGCCATTAGGATGTGTGTGTGGGGACTGACTGGCTACCTCCCTTCCCTTCCAGGAGAAGGACCGTCCCCATGAGGGGACCCGGCCTGTGCGCGCAGTGTTTGTATCTGATGGCAAAATCCTGACCACAGGCTTCAGTCGCATGAGTGAGCGGCAGGTGGCGCTGTGGGACACGGTGAGTGCCGGGTGGGGACGGCAACCGGGCAGGACCGGAGGCTTAGTCCCCGCCCTGTCACTTGCCTGATCATACATCACCATGGGCCTCAGTTTACCCTCTGCGAGATGGGGGTTTCCGCTGGTTGTTCTGTGAGGGCCTTCCCCGAGTCCCGGCCCAGTGGTCCTCACCGGCCTGAGTTGGCCCAGCTCATTGTTCCCGGTCTCACCCATCTCTACAGAAGCACCTGGAGGAGCCGCTGTCCCTGCAGGAGCTGGACACGAGCAGTGGCGTCCTGCTGCCCTTCTTTGACCCCGACACGAACATAGTCTACCTCTGTGGCAAGGTGTCCCAGTTGGGCAGTGGCTTGCGGGGGGAGGCGGGGGGTCGGAGGGCTTGGAGAGGACCAGGCAGGAGCGATTTTGCTGATCCCAGGGTTTTGCATGCGCCACCTGCAGGGTGACAGTTCCATCCGGTACTTCGAGATCACTTCTGAGGCCCCATATCTGCACTATCTCTCCATGTTCAGTTCCAAGGAGTCCCAGCGGGGCATGGGCTACATGCCCAAGCGCGGCCTGGAGGTGAACAAGTGTGAGATTGCCAGGTGACTGATCCCTGCCCCTGCCCTGGGCCTTGCTGACCCCATGCTGACCTTTGCTTCCAGCCCCCATGCCACAGCATCACTCACCTTCTTATTTCTGCAGGTTCTACAAGCTGCACGAGCGGAGGTGTGAGCCCATTGCCATGACAGTGCCTAGAAAGGTGATGCTCCCATGTCCCTTCCTGGGCTGCGGGCCGGGCACTGAGCTCGCACACTTGCAGGGTGGTGGTGTGGCCCGAGCATTCTCTTACCCAGCCTTGGTCTTGCCCACAGTCGGACCTGTTCCAGGAGGACCTTTACCCCCCCACCGCGGGGCCTGACGCTGCCCTCACGGCTGAGGAGTGGCTGGGGGGCCGGGATGCCGGGCCCCTCCTCATTTCCCTCAAGGACGGCTACGTGCCCCCGAAGAGCCGCGAGCTGAGGGTCAACCGGGGCCTGGACACCGGGCGCAGAAAGACAGCGCCAGAGGCTAGTGGCACCCCCGGCTCGGTGAGAAGTGGATGGGAACCGGGGAGTCAGGACGAGACCGACAGGGCTGCTACATAGTAGGGGCTGCTACTGATGTGGTCATTGTCCCCGTGGAAGGTGGCTGTTGTTGGGGCCACCTCACACTCAGGGCGTTGGGGATCCTTTGGGGGCTGGAAGGGGGTAATCCTGAAGCCTCAGAAAACAAGTTTCAGGCATACTGGCCTGGAAGTATCTGGGCAGCAACTGGCTGAGAGACAGAAGGGCCAAGCCCTGGGGTTCGTGGTAGGCGGGTTGGGGGAGGCCAGGGTAAGGGAAGCCCCGGGCGGAGCTGGGACTCACACAACGATGGATTTCCCAGGACGCCATACCGCGGCTGGAGGAGGAGATAAAGAAGCTTCAGGCCACAGTGCAGGAGCTACAGAAGCGCTTGGAGAGGCTGGAGGAGACAGTCCAGGCCAAGTAGAGGACCTGAGGGCCTCTGCTGGGGCCACGGCGTCACCTCCGTCCCTTCCATCCACACCCTTCTCCTCAGGCCACGGTGGCAGATACAAAATAATAATAAAATGGCTTTATTTTTCTGGTACCTCTCAGACTCTCAGGGTTATCTGAATGCTGGCTCTGCTGAAATGACCTGCCCTTGAGCTTTCCTCTCAGTTACCTTGATGAGATTGGCCCATAGCAGGAGCTGGGGGATGCCTCCAAATACCCTAGACCACAGGAACAGGCCTTGGTGGGTGGGAGGCCCCCATGCTGACATGGGCTGAGAGCCTACTCTTTTCCAGCTCCTTCTCAGGGCTGGCAGGGTCTGAGGCGCTCAAGACCTCAGGATGCCATGGTTACTCAGGATTTGTCTTTCCTAGTCAACTGCAACAACAGCTTGCATTGCGACTGTACTGTCAGTGCTGCAGTGCTGCTCATGGGGAACTGAAATTGACATGACACTTACACAGCACTGACCTGCTGTCTTTCAAACTGCAAGCTCAAGGGAACAAAATCGGGGGAACTTTTGTGAGGAAAAAGCTTAGAACCCAACCCTGGCTTACAGGCGAGGAAACTGAGGCACGGAGCAGGAGAGGGGCTTGCCGAAGTCCGATCTGGGGTCACGAGCTGTTGTCCCTTCTCGTCCCCAGCTTTCCCTGTGGTGCTGCTGCCTCTCAACCCTTTTTTCCGGTTCCCAGCTGACCCTCCCAGACAGAAAAGGTCCTGTCAAGCAGGGGATTGGAAGTGGGTTTCTGATGCCCACCTTAGTGGGTGCCCTCAAGCTAGGAGGACAGTTATTAAGGATGGGTGTCCTGGCCACAGCAGAGATTTCTTCAGAGCACACAGAGAGCCCAGCAAGGGCCGAGATCCTCATCCACAGTCCCTGACCCTTCTTCAGCCACGTGGGCAGAGAGGCAGCCAATCACACATCCCTGTCCACCCATTTGGGTCACAATCTCTTTGCAAGCCACGTGACACTGGGCAAGTCACTTCTTGCAAAGTGGCCTTGGGCAAGGCTTCAGCTGCTCTCTAAAATGGGGAGGGTTAGCATCACAGCTCCGTGAATGCAGTGGGTGGATCCCAGCAGGGGTGTGATGATAAAGAGAGAAGCAGAAAATCTGAAACCCGGGCCTCTGAAAGTGACAGTCCTTCTCTGAGCCTCTCTTGCACAATGGGGATGATGCACCCTGCTGGCAAAGTAGGCTTGAGCATACTCAGTCACTAGTTCACCTCCTGGCCAAGGAAAAGTTCTAGGGAGCCAAGAAAAGTTCGGGAAAGGATTGCAGAAACCCAGAAGGGTTAACGTAACGTCATCACCAGGACTTACAACTTTACCAGCCCATTCCCAGAGGGAGGTAGGAGGGAAGATGGAAGTTATTTAGGGGCCAAGAACTTGGCCCTGAAAACACAGGGGAATAGAGAGACCGGAGGGTTGAAAACCACAATCTTCACTCCTGAAGAACCCTGGCCCCCTGTGGGCTACCTGCTATGCACCTGGGTCCTGGGGACCCCATCTGTGCAAGGCCTTACCAACCCTGGCACCTGTGTTTAAGATTGATACTAGGGGCATGATGTGCTCCAATTTGATGGCTCAGATGGCTTTATTTGCCTGTAATCCTATCCCAGCTCCTGCCCACAGCTCCATTCCTGAAACCCTCATGGTTCCTCCAGGAGCAGTTGTGGCTGCAGCAAGCCCTGAGCTAAAGGGGTCACTGGACTTGCTCCAGTCAGCATTCCAGGTGCTGGGGACTCGCTGCTGCTGTATAGCATCCACCAAGCCTATGAAGCGCCGGGTAACCTGCAGGGAGGTGTGAAGTCCTCTATTATGCCTCTGACATTGGGGTGATGCTGAGGAGTGGGGGAGGTTTGTTAAGTTGGCCAGTGTCCTGAAACCCTGGGGACCTTTTCATCTGAGCCGTCCTGAAAACTGGCAGAGGGCAGGAGGCCCCAGTAATGGCCAATGCATAAGAGCAGTATTCCTAGGGATCTAGCAAGTTACAGAGGATTGTGTGGCCTGCCGTGGAAGGGATTTTAAGGACAGAACTTTTATTTTATAAGTGGGGGCACAGAGGCCTACGTGTGAAAGACTTGTCCAAACTAAGACAATGGAGCATGGTGGGGCGGGGAGAAACCGGGCTCTAGACAAGCTCAGCACCCTTCCCACCCTCCCACACACAACACATTGACACAGAAGCTGGCCCTGATTCATAATTTAATGGCTGTGCAGGCCTTGGTTTCTTATTTCTGCTGCTCCCGGGCCCACTGCTCTGGGGTCAGAGTTTTCTGCTCAAAGGCATGGATGTGCAGAAGCTCTTCTGCTAGGCACTTGTTCACCAGCCTGGGGGAGAGATGGGGTTAGGAAATGGTAGGCCGAGGCCTGAGTCGCGATCTCAGAAGGCAGGGTGATCTGGGGACCAAAGAGGAGGAGGGCCTAAGTCTTAATACAGAGGCCACGAAGGCGGGATCCCTGGGGCAGTGGTTCACCGTGCGGGGCCAGACTGGTGGTAACTTAAGGAGTTAGGAGTAGGGAAGTGGCCAGGGTTGTGGTCCCGGCGCTGGCATCGCGCTGAGCGAGGTGTTCCCGGGGCCTCACCGGTGTCTCTGAAGCAGCGGCTTCCCCTCGAACTTGGCCGACACCACCAGAACTCGAAAGCTGGACGCGCAACGGTTGGGAGTCGTGTCCTCGACTTCCTACGGTGCAGAATGGTGTGGAGTGTGAAACCCACCCCTCAGGAGCACTTTTCCCCTCGTTGGGCGAATCTAGATCGCTCAACTCACCACGTGCTCTGCCTCCAGGTCTCGCTGCAGCTTCTCCCGGAGGTATTCGGCGCTGAGTTCCATTGCTGCAGCCCGGCAGGGGCGGCAGCCCAGCGGGGATGGAACCCCGCCTCCCACCCCGGCCACACTGCTTCCGCCCTTCCTGACGCCACTTCCGCCGAGGCCTCGACTTCCGCCCTTACTAAAGCTTCCGTAAACCCGGCACTTCCGCCTTCAAGCCGGCCCAGCTTTCCAACAGTCCTAGATTTCCGCGCTTACCACCAACCAGCCAATCAGAGTCAGTCCAAGGACGGAATCGGGCGCTAATAGGTGCCCGCCGCCTGCCGCAGCCTGGGTTCCGTGGGCCGGTTTGGACACCCTAGCTCCAGCCAGGAGAGTGTGCGCGAACCTGCATTGCTGTGGCTTCTAGGGTATCTCAGGATCGCCTCCAAACGCCTTTTCCGAGACAAGCATCTTGCGGCCCTGGCAACTCATCCCTCCCTAAGATCATAGGCCACAGCAATCAACCCACAAGTCCCGATGGGCCCCGAGGCGGGCGCGGCGAGGCCCGGGCGCTTCTTCGGCGTCTACCTGCTCTACTGCCTGAACCCTCGGCACAGGGGTCGCGTCTATGTGGGGTTCACCGTCAACCCTACTCGTAGGGTCCAGCAGCACAATGGGGGCCGCAAGAAAGGAGGGGCCTGGCGGACCAGCGGGCGCGGGCCCTGGTAAGAGGGAGCGGGCGGATTGCTGTCTGGAGTAGGGCTTCTAGGGAGAAGCCAGGCTTGGAGGAGGAGAGGCCAGCCGAGGGGGGCGGAGCCAGGCCAGTGACAGTAGGCGGAGCCGGTATGGTGGCTGAGAGCAGGGCTGGAGTGTGAGGTCCTGGTGACGCGGGTGGGCCTACCGCAGAGGAGGACCACGGTGGGGAGGCGGAGCCTTGTGAAACTCGGCTGTGGGACCAAAAAGCAGGGGATGAGTGAGAAGGGGACTGAGGATATAGGCTTGTTCCGGTGACAGCAGGCTGATGAACAAGGCTGGGGTTGTAAAAGAGAGCCTGCAAGGGAGAGGAAGTGAGGAGGGCAGTTAATTACCTGTGCTGCAGGCTGGGCCTGAGGTTGGCAGGCGTGAGGGGACGCACCTTCACGAAGGGGGCGGGGCCTCGCGGACTAGGCACTCTCGGGTAGGACTGGGGGTGAACCACGGCGAGGGGATTCGGCTTGATGCGGGGTGAGGCGAGTGGCAGGGGAGGGGGCTCACAGGCCGCGTCCTTGTTCTCTTCCCCAGGGAGATGGTGCTTATCGTGCACGGCTTCCCTTCCGCCGTGGCCGCCCTTCGGGTAAGAAAGGAGACGGGGACGGTGGGAAGACGGGCTGGGGCTTCGGGCCTTCCCCTGGCGGCCCCCTTTCTGGGGCCTCCCTGAAGTCCCTACTCCCCGCCCGCAGTTCGAGTGGGCCTGGCAGCACCCGAAAGCCTCACGCCGCCTGGGACACGTGGGCCCGCGCCTGCGCAGCGAGGCGGCCTTCGCTTTCCACCTGCGCGTGCTGGCGCACATGCTGCGCGTGCCGCCCTGGGCGCGCCTCCCGCTCACCGTCCGCTGGCTGCGCGCCGACTTCCGACAGGAGCTCAGCCCGCCGCCGCCGCCGCACATGCCGTTGGCCTTCGGGCCTCCGCCGCCCCGCGCCCCGGCCCCAAAGCGCCGCGCCGGACCCTTAGCTGACCTGGAGTCCGAGCCTGACCAAGAGGCCGAGGCCTGCTGCGCCCTGTGCACGCGCTCCTTCCAGGTGAGCGGCTCCACCTGGTCTTCGGGGTTCAGACGACTTGGGATCCAGCTGTTTATTGAAGGACCGGGCAGCCCACTGCCACCTTTGGCCCTCCTTACTAAAATGGGGATGATACCACTTGCTGCCATTCCTCGAAACCAGTACCATCCTGCTTAGGGCCTTTGCCTTTCCCCTTTGTAAGGTTCTTCCCTAGACTTTCGGTCTTTATAAAGTGCCACCTTCTCCTTCTCCCATGAGGTCTTCCTTGGCTCTGCATCTAAAACTGCAGTTCTTTCATGTACACTTTCTTGCCCCCCCCCCCCAGCTCAAACACATTAACAGGCTAGGTATTTTGTCAGTTTATCCCCTCGGCCCCCCCCCCCCCCCAGGACAGTCCTTGTTCACTGCTGTAGAAAAGGGTCTGGAAAACGGCAGGCAGCCAATACATCGTAACAAATTAATTTAGATGATGGGCCTGACTTCTTTGGAGGCCTCAGGAAATGTAAATTGAGTACTTGCCATTCAGAGATTAAGTGACCTGTCAGAGATCGCTTAGCTGGAAGAACTGTAGGTGTGGCTGCAGGGGCCATGCTGTTTATATAATCCCTGCTAATGCTCAGAGGATTAGCTTGGGCTCTGTGGGCAAGTACTGTACCCTCTCCGTGCTTCCCATTTCATCTACAAAACGCAAACAGCGGTAGTATGTGCCTCACAGGATTGTTTTTTTTTTAATCTTTAAATTTTTTTTGTTTTTTTTTTTTTAAATTTATTTCTAGGAGAGAGAGAGAGAGAGACAGCGTGAGCAGGGGAGGGTCAGAGAGAGAGGGAGTCACAGACTGAAACAGGCTCCAGGCTCTGAGCTGGCAGTCAGCACAGAGCCCGACACGGGGCTCGAACCCATGAACCGTGAGATCATGACCTAAGCGAAAGTCGGACGCTTAACCGACTAAGCCACCCAGGCGCCCCCTCACAGGATTGTTTAACGTAAAGTGCCCGGAGCAGTGTCTGGTCCATAGAAATTCTGAGCTTTAGCTACATCATGCTGCCTGGGTTTCTCTCTTACCTGCCACTGCCTCCACAGGATGAAGAAGGCCCGCTGTGCTGCCCCCACCCTGGCTGCCGCCTCAGGGCCCACGTGATCTGCCTCGCAGAGGAGTTCCTGGAGAAGGAGCCGGGGCAGCTTCTGCCCCTAGAGGGCCAGTGCCCTGGGTGAGTCTGGCACCCCTGCCCCAGCCGGGTCTAGCTCTAGGATGATGGTGCCAGTTGTCCAAGCCCAGGCCCAGGGCAGCCGAGTCCTTACCTTGGCACCCAGGGCCTAGCCTGGAGGAGGCCCGTGATCCTGACTGTGTCTCCTACCAACTGCACCCCTTGGTAGCTGTAAGAACTCGCTGCTGTGGGGAGACCTGATCTGGCTGTGCCAGATGGGCACCGAAGAGGAAGGAGAGGACCTGGAATTAGAAGAGGTGAGAGGTGGCTTTGGCCCCAGCCTCCCTGCTCCGTCCCGTTCCCCAGGCTGCCTTTGACCGCTTCTCTTGTTTCCACAGGAACACTGGACAGACATGCTGGAGACCTGATCCTCAGCGCCCCCAACCCTCCACCCACTGCGTGTTTGTGCCACTCCTGTGGGTCCGGGCAGTTTTTACTTGAGCGCAATAAAGAGTCTGAGTTAAGGGAACTTCCTGGTGTTTGCTGGGGGCTGGAGCTAGAGGGCAGAGGCCCTGCCAGTCACTGGGGCCTGAGGAGAAGAGTAGTAGTGGGGAGAGGCCGCTGGCCTGTGCGGGCGAGCCTCTCCTCTTCCTGGAGGCTGTGTGCCTCAGCTGTCCTCAGCAAGCTTCTGACACCGTTCTTTGCTTGGGAGACTCACACTCTTGACTCAGAGCCCATCCAAATCCAGTGCCCAGCTTGACTCTGGACTTTAATACAAATAGGAAGGACAGAGGCCAAGAGTGAGGCAGGGGGCGGGGCGGGGGGGAGAGATACTCTACTCCCATGGGAGCCTGTGGCTCTCTCGAAGCCCCAACTCCTTGTCTCTGTCTGCGGAGCCCCTTCAAATCCAGTGAGAGAAAAGCACCTTCCGGGGGCCATGGTTCTTTCATCAACCATGAGTGGAGCTCCAGGAAGCCCCTTGGGAACGGCGGGCCTGTTCCCGAGCCCCAGAGTTACTAGACTCGGCATTCCAGCTCTCTGCTGCCTCAGGAAGAGCCTGCCGGGCTCTGTTCTACTCTAGACTGTCACCCTGCCTACCTACACTGCTCTGTACTGGCCTTGCGGTCAGAGGTCAGAGTAGCAGTTTTTAGAATGCCTGGGCTGTGGGGGCCCTCTGGGCCACCCCCCACCTGAACCTTTGGCACCTTCAAGACTGGCCTGGAGCCAGCTAGGGAGGTGAGTGACCCTGCTCACCAGAGCGTCCTGTATTCCCTCTCCACTCTGCCCCCTCAGCTGGCTGGGTCCATTAGAAAGAGCTGTCGGTTGGCCCGCCCTGCAGGGGTGGAGTCTGGAAGGCAAGTCAGGTGCCAGGATTACAGCTCAAAAGCCCCCAAAAAACAAAAGTGAAAACTTACTGGGCACTTTTGTCTAGATTCACTCTTCTCTTTTCTACATGCTAAGCCCAGATCTTGGATTTTCAGGTCAGTCTAAGCTTGGCGCTGACTGAGGTGCTAAGTAGGGGAGCACAGGGGGCCCTCCCACTCTAAACTCCACCCTTTCCTTCCTGGAAGACAGCCAGATCCCAGTGCTGGCTCCAGATCCCTCCCACTTTGGACTTAGAAACCCTTCAGCTCAGAAAGCATTTCTGCACTCCCCACACTGCACCCAGTAAACCACAGCACAAGGAGTCACAAGGCCAAGAGACGGAGAGCTCTGGTGAGTGCTGGGGTGGGCTGGGTGGGGCCAGACCTCCCTCACCCTGTGATGCCAGCTCCTCTCTCTCCGCTGCCGCCTCTGATGGCATCCTTGCCCTCTCCCTCCGGAGAGCCCATCTCAATCTGCCAACTGCTACCGGGTCTGAAACCCCCTCCCTCTCCCGCGGACTCCTCATCCACATCCCAGACTCTAACCCCTAAAACAAGCTCAGTTGGCTGTGTTTATCTCCGAGCCAAGATGGAGTGTGGTTGGGCAAGTGGGATCACAGACTGGCTTTTGCGATGTTTTCACATGTGAGGGGCCCAGGGAGCTCAAGGGGATGACAGGGAGAGGAGGCCAGTGCGGCAGGCCAGGAGCTGAAGCAGGAAGCGGCATGAAAAAGAAAACAGGGAGTTAAGACAGGCAGGCACTAAAGTAGTTTTCTCAAGTGCACACGAATCTGGAGAGTTTCCAAAACACTGGGATTGGCCCCCAGAGAGTGATTTAACTGGTTTGGGGTATGGCCCCGAGCACTGGGAGTTTTAAAGCTCTGCAGGTGAAGGCACAGGTAGCTTTGTGACCCACCTCGTGAGTGTCACGTCTGGTTTGGAATCCCAGCTCCCACCACTCGCTAGCTTTGTAAGTGTGTTGGGTTGGGGGGGGGGAGGTAAGTCACTCAGCCTTCAGTTTCCTTATCTTAAAGCAAGGATTCAGTAGATGGCCTGTTGTGATGTTAAGGGGAGTAGGGTGCACTCCGGCCGCTGACGCAGCAGCATGGAGCTGGTCCAGGACACCTCGCGCCCACCACTGCAGTATGTGAAGGGGATCCCTCTCATCAAGTACTTTGCCGAGGCACTGGGGCCACTGGAGGCCTTCCAAGCCCAGCCTGATGACCTGCTTATCAGCACCTATCCCAAATCTGGTAGGTGATGAGGGCCACCCACCCCTCTCCTGAGCCACAGTTCCCTGCTGGGCCAGCAGGGGCCTGCCCTCAGCCCTGTTCACCTCCTCTTTCCCTGATCTCCAGGCACCACCTGGGCAAGCGAGATCCTGGACATGATCTACCAAGGTGGCGATGTGGAGAAGTGTCGCAGGGCCCCTGTCTTTATCCGAGTTCCCTTCCTGGAGTTCAAGGCTCCAGGGATTCCCACAGGTGTGTGGTGGGGCTCTAGGGACAAGAGGAAGAGAGGGAGGCAGGACTGGGCTCTATCTCAGCAGACCTCTCCCCGCCCATGGCACAGGTCTGGAGGTTCTGAAAGATACACCGGCCCCGCGAATCATCAAGACACACTTGCCTCTGGCCCTGCTCCCCCAGACCCTGCTAGATCAGAAAGTCAAGGTGAGTGGCAGAGGAAGCCATCCCAGCTTAGCCCTATCTGAGAGGAAGGTCTCATCTTTTTTTTTTTTTTTTTAATGTTTTTTATTTATTTTTGAGAGAGATAGACAATGTGAGCAGGGGAGGGTCAGAGAGAGAGGGAGACACAGAATCCGAAGACAGGCTCTAGCCTCTGAGCTGGCTGTCAGCACACAGCAAGGCGTGGGGCTCGAACCCATGAACCATGAGATCATGACCTGCGCTGAAGTTGGTCAATTAACCGACTGAGCCACCCAGGCGCCCCAGGAAGGTCTCATCTTTTTTTTTTTTTAAATGTTTTATTTATTTCGAGGAGAGAGAGAGAGAGACAGCGTGAGCAGGGGAGGGTCAGAGAGAGAGGGAGTCACAGACTAGAACAGGCTCCAGGCTCTGAGCTGGCAGTCAGCACAGAGCCCGACGCGGGGCTCGAACCCACAAACCGCGAGATCATGACCTAAGCGAAAGTCGGACGCTTAACCGACTAAGCCACCCAGGCGCCCCCAGGAAGGTCTCATCTTAAGTGGGGAGGCTGTCTGCCGGAAGGTCTCATCTTAAGGGGGGAGGCTGTCTGCCTCGTGTGATTAGAGGTCACTGAAAGTGAGCCTCCTTGGTGCAGAGCTGAGGAAGGCAGTCTTCTCTGCAGGCCTCCCCAGGCCCGTGGAGGAGGGGGCTGGTGACAGTCGGGTACTCCTTGTTCCAAATCTGGGTATGGCGGCGATGAGGGGATCAGATAAGCATAAAATTTGGTTCTGGGGACCACAAGCAAGTCAGCCTCTGAGCTGGTTTCCCCTCTGGCCAGACCTGGGAGAACTTTGCCTGCAGGGCTGCTGTGAGGGGTGGGGCATCCAGCGCCAGGCTGGCTGTGTGGTAATGATTCGAGGGCGTGTGTGTGTGTGTGGGGGGGGGGGTCATCTGCCCCTCCAGGTGGTCTATGTTGCCCGCAACGCGAAGGATGTGGCCGTCTCCTATTACCACTTCTACCGCATGGCCAAAGTGCACCCTGACCCTGAATCCTGGGACAGCTTCCTGGAGAAGTTCATGGCTGGGGAAGGTGGGCCTCAATCTGGAGAAAGGAGTGGGGTGGCGCTGAGCAGCAGCCAGGCAAAACTAACACCAGCTCTGTGTCCCTGCCCATGCCCTTTTCCCCAGTGTCCTACGGGTCCTGGTATCAGCACGTGCGGGAGTGGTGGGAGCTGAGTCACACCCACCCTGTTCTCTACCTCTTCTACGAGGACATGAAAGAGGTGAGGTCACCTGCTGCCACTTCTCTCCACAGAGAGGCAGGAAGCTCACAGACACCTGCCAAGGCCCTCTCAGCCACCTTCCCTAGGGCGGCCCCACGTCAGTCCCTGGGCCCCTCCAGCCCGCCTTCCTGCCCAGGAGACTGGGGGGCTGCAGGGGCTGCAGTGTCACGGGGCAGCAACACCATATAGCTCTTATCTCAGACCTGAGCCACACCCAGCCATTCACAGGCCATCTTCTGTGGCTGCTCTCCCTGGGGCCACAGTTCTGAGGGCTGTTCCTGCCCTCACCCATCAGGACCCAAGCAGAGCTTACTACAGGGTCACAGGGCAGGGACAGTTAATGTGCCCCTGGGAAGGAAGGCCCAAGGAGCTGGGGCTGAGAGGGCTGGAAGCGGAAGCCGCCCGATGCCCCATGGGGTAGGGCCCCCTTTTGTTTGCTCAATGAGCAATCCCAACCTCCACTAAGAGCCCCTCTGCTGCTCCAGAACCCTAAAAGAGAAATTAAGAAGATCCTGGAGTTTGTGGGGCGCTCCCTGCCAGAGGAGACTGTGGATCTCATCACCCAGCAGACGTCTTTCAAGGAGATGAAGAAGAACCCCATGGTTAACTACACCACCCTACCCCCTGACGTCATGGATCACAGCGTTTCCGCCTTCATGCGGAAAGGTGAGCGCTGCGCAGGCTGGCATCGTGGGGAGGAAAGCGTGGATGCGGAGCCAAGAGCTGGCCCTGAGCCCCCTGGGGCCGCCTCTGTGGCCAGGACATGCAGCCACCCTCCCCTCTGTCCTCTGTGCTCAGGTATCTCGGGGGACTGGAAGACCACCTTCACTGTGGCCCAGAACGAGCGCTTTGACGCCCACTATGCAGAGAAGATGGCAGGCTGCAGCCTCAGCTTCCGCACACATCTGAGTGATGCTCCCTGAGGCGCTGCGGAGGCCCCACCGCTGTGACACGGCCCACCCTGGGCTCATGAATAAAATACCATTTGTGTTACGCCCAGAGTCTCTAATGTGAGCTAAATGCCCACTGGGGCCAGATGAAGCCATCTCCTCTGCAGCCTCCAATTCCCCAACTTGTCCTGTTAGGAGGAGGGGGAGAAGGGCCTGGAAGAGCAAAGCCAAGGAGACAGGGGCAAAGGGAACAATATTTATTTGACCACAGAATCTTTCGTTGTGTTCCCCTGTGAGGATGGCAGGAGATTTCAGGTCTGCCAGCCCACTTCACTTTTTCTTTGGCTCCTTACAAGCCACCACGTACCTCTGGGCCACATTGAGGGGAGGGGAGTAACCATCTGCATAGGAGGTGTCTTCAAACAGGACTGAATAGTCATCCTGGGGCTGCGGCAGGGAGCAGACAGGAGGGGCTGGTCAGAGACCCCCAGACAAGGCCCCGAGCCCAGAATGACCAGAAGCCTTGGGGCTCCCAGCCTCTCCCATCCCGAACTTCGCTCAAAAAGTTAGATGTTTGAACCTAATCCCTGCTAGGACAGAGCTCTTTTCTCCGTAATAAAGGGCCAGGGGACAAAGAGCAAGGAGGAGGGAGACTTGCTGTCATGGGGGGGAGATGGGGGGAATTCTACACAGAGGCTCTAGTGCCTTTTGAGGATCCTTTGTTAAGGGGATCAAGGAAAACCCAGAGGGCAGGGGTCCTGGAAGAAGAGGGGAGAACAGTCTTCGCCCACCATCAGGTGATGGGCGACCAGCATGAGGGAGCGCAGCCTGGGACAGAGAAAGGGCCCCTGCATGGAGCTTCCCATCTCAAGGCTGCTCATCGAAATGCGCAGGTGAAGGGAGATGAGGGGCCTCGTGGGTCCCATTCCACTCAGGGCCTGCTGGGACTCTGAAGGTGGGAGAGGGGCTGACTGGCTGGAGGAGGCAGGGCTGGAGGGCAGCTGTGGGGCAGTGTGGGCAGGAGAGAGGAGGTCAGGAGGGGAGGGAAGTGGACGGTGACCCCATGACCCATTGGTCAGCCCAGTTGTCGCGTCCTGTGCGGTCCCTCCCGTGGGGGCTGCTTACCCGTTGCGGGGGCGTGTGGATCAGGGCACGGTAGAAGCAGGTGGTCTGGGGATACAGGGCTAACACAAGCTGCTCCTTCTGAAATAAGGCTTCGGGGTCCGTCTCAGGGTTGGCCTTCCACTGGGGCAGGGGGATGATGCGCCGCCGGCTCAGGGTATGTCTCCTGGGGGGAGGGGGTGGGCACTTAGGTCAACCCGCGGCCAGGCAGGGGCCCCTTCCCAGCGGTTTCCACCCTCCCGCCCTGACCAGCACACTCACTCTTTGCCTTCTTCATCGATGTCATCTACCTCATACCTGGCGAACGAAAGGAAAACAGTGGATACAGGGAGGTGAACCGTCTAAGCTGGGAAGCCGCGAGCAGGGCAGGGAAGGGGCCCAAGGAGCCCGCTACACACCCTACATACCCGTCCCCGTCCCCACAGGCACCCTGCACAGGTGTAATGTCAGAGCAGAGGCATGGGGTCCACTCACTTGTTGGTGGCATGGCTGTAACTGACCACCTCGGCCAGGATCCACTGCTCATCCCCATCCACAGCCTTTACCCGAGCGGCCACCTTGTCTCCAGGTTTGGCCACGTAGTCCCCAGAGGCTGGGATGGCCCCACAGAGGGGCGGGGGCCTGGAGGTGGAATAAGGTGTCAGCCCCAGCCCCTCCCACTCGTCAGCTCCCCCACCCCAGGCCTGCCCTCACTTGTCACCAGGCTTCCCGATCCACAGGGGCAGGGTCATGGCCGACTGCTGCAGCAGGGTCATCAGCACCCCCCTGCGCATGGTCTTCCGAGGGGGCTCCGAGTCATTGTAGAGGCCCGCAATCTTGGCCGCTGTGGGAAGGAAGCGAGCCCCTGAGGCACCGGGGACAGGGCGCCTGCCCCCAGGCCCAGCCTAGCACGCGTGCTGTCAGCGGGGCTCGGCCTGGAACCCCACATCCTGAGTTAGCAGCAAGGGCCCTGATGTGATCCCCGCCCCTGCGGCCGGATGCCCGCAGTGGAAGACTCGCAGACTGCTCTCACAGACCAGTGAGAGGTCAGGTCTGTGGGTTCCCTGGTGTGAAGGACTAAAGCGGGCAAAAAGGGGGGCTCTGAGATGCTGGGCGCATCAGATGTTTGGTTACTGAAAATGTCACAGAGCTGTGTATACACTTAGGTGTACTTTTCTACTATTAATATATGTTGTTATTTCACAAAAAGGTAAAAAGAACTTAGGCTCCTTAGGTCAGACCCTTGACTTCCTCAGCTGTGACTCAACACACCCAGTCAACTTTACAGAGACCCCACTGGCGGTGTGAGCTGTGTGACGAGCGAGGCGTCTGCCCGCTGCAGGCTCACTGAGTGTTACAGTAAGAGAGGCGGGAGCCAAGGCAGTCTGAAGGGGTCTGGAAGCCAGCACCCCGTGTAAGCCCCATCTGAGGACGGCTCCCACAAAGCAGCCAGTGTTCACCACAGCAAGAAGTGCCAGTGAGGGGAGCAGGAAGGAGGCAACCGCCCCAGCACAAGAGGAAGGGAGTCAAGCATGAGGGGGTGGGATGGGATCTTCCAGGTCTGCCCAGGGACAAGGGGGAGCCCCTGCCTCTGAGCAGGGAGGCGGCTCCATCCCCTCCCAGACCCAGGCCGCGCAGATGGCGCTCCCCCATTGGAAGCCCACGGAAGGAGCACACGGGGCTGACAGAGGCCCCCTGTCCTGTAGGGGCTGGGCTGTGGCTACTGCTCTCAGGAAGCCTCACTCCGCCTGGTCAAGACTCCTCTCCAACTCACCAATCCGCCTTTCTTCCAACAGAGACTTGATTTCCGCTATCTTATCTAGAGCTTTCCGGAGGATGCTGAGGGCGGGGAGAAGGGAGAGAAGACATCTGGATGAAGCATAAAGCACAGGCTCCCTTTCTGCTTACAGCAGGCTGGGTGACTCAGATTAGCTCTACGCCAAAACTATAAACCCTAAGTGTTTGTTTATTTATACATTTCTTAATGTTTGTTTATTTTTGAGAGAGGGAGGGTGGGGCAGAGTGTGAGTGGATGAGGGGCAGAGAGAGAAGACGACACAGAATCTGAAGCAGGCTCCAGGCTCTGAGCTGTCAGCACTGAGCCTGACATGGGGCTTGAACTCATGAACTGTGAGATCATGGACACTTAACCGACTGCGCCACCCAAGCACCCCTATTTATTTGGTTTAAGTGACCTCTACACCCAGTGTGGGTGGGGGTCAGACCTCCAATCCCGAGATCAAGAGTCTCATGTTCCACCGACTGAGCCATCCAGGTGCGCCTGTGTTTTTTTAGTTTTGAGAGCATAAAAGAACTGATAAGGTAGTGAGAGGAAGCAGGCCAAAGAATTCAAGAGAACCCCAGAGAGGCAAGCAAAGCAGAGGGAGCTGCATGTGACGAAGCCTGAAGAGAGCACGCTGCAGGACTGGCTGCTTCGGACAGTGGAGATCTGGAGGGTGGAGGTTAAGGCTCGGGGTCAGCCCCGGGTGGGGTGTGTAAAAGGAGACACTCCAGAGGACTGTGGGGAGTTCTCTCGGCTCAGGGCAGGGGTATGGGGTGGAAGGAATTTGTCTCCAAAAGGCCACAGCCCCAGTAAACCGCTGGAATGAATCTGCGGGACTCCAGAGTGGCTGGGGCCCAGGCAATACAGCAGAAGTGAACACAACCTTGGCTGGAGGAAGGTTTCTTTTTTTTTTTTTAAATATTTTTATTTATTTCTAGGAGAGAGAGAGATAGACAGCGTGAGCAGGGGAGGGTCAGAGAGAGAGGGAGACACAGACTCTGAAACAGGCTCCAGGCTCTGAGCTGGCAGTCAGCACAGAGCCCAACGTGGGTCTCGAACCCACGAACCGCGAGATCATGACCTAAGCGAAAGTCGGACGCTCAACCGACTAAGCCACCCAGGCGCCCCTGGAGGAAGGTTTCTTTATCCTAGATCTTGAGGACTCTCCCCCAACAAGTATTTCAATAGTAATAAGCAGCACAGACTCCATTTTGGGTCATTTATTCTCCTCTCCCATGGCTATTCCTGCTGTAAACCTTTAGTAAGTGCTCCCGTGGTTCTGAAGGCCTTCATTCAGCAGGAGGAAGCCAAAAACACATCACAAGACAGCCTCGCAGGTGTGTCCTGCGATGTCCCTGATGTCCCGGGCTCTCATGGAGCTCGTCAGGCAGGGGAGGGGCGCAGTCCAAAGCAGGGAGGGGTGGACATCTCGCCTGACATGCCTGCAGGATCACAGTTGGGTGCGGCAGGCACCGGGCATGGGGAGGCAGGCTGGGGGCACGGGGCAGTCAGGCACCAGGACGGGGCAGGGGGGTGGGGAGGAGAGTAAAAGCCAGGAGGCCAAAGGGAACTTGGGAGTCTGACCATTGCTGCTGGGACTGAAGAACACAGCTTTATGCGGCATGTCCCAAGCTGTGCTCTGTGAGACATGAGTGGAGTGGTTCTCAACCACATCCGTATCCCCTGGGAGCTTTAAGAAAAAGAACCCCAGTTGTTTTGAGCAAGAATCGAAAACAGATGCCAAAGCTGAGAGACAGCTTGACATGGAATGTTTACATAATCTTGATGATCTCCCATAAGAGGCTTACTAACCACATGACGGAAAACGGCAATAACCCTGGAGAAAGCGGAAGAGACCACCCTTCTATGGAACAGGTCAAGATTAGAGCGCCACCTCTGGTCAGCAAGCACCCACGCCGCAAGCACCCACAGCCAACGCTGCTGCCGGTGGGGTTGGGGACCCACACCTGGTGCTGACTGTCCTTGCACCGCGACAATCATTCTCTCCTCTGGACACTTGCCGTGTTAGCCCTGGGGTCGTTCAGGCCCTTGGGAAGCTAACCCGTGCCAGCTGAGCCAGGGCTGAAACCATCTTCCCAGGCCGGGACCCGGGGGTGGGGGGTGGGAGGGGCCCTGCTGTCCGTGGCCACAGAATCACTGAGGGCCCCACCCCTCCCACTGTTGAGAAAGGCCTCTGGCACTATGGCTAGAAAACAATTTGTTTCCGCCTGGGAATGGCTGCCCGTTTCTGGAAAGTGAGATCTTTGACCTTGTCACCCTCTGACCCGTGTACAACCCCAAAGCCTTAAAAAACAAAAAAACAAAAACAAAAACAAAACCAGGGGCGCCTGGGTGGCTCAGTCGGTTAAGCCTCTGGCTTCGGCTCAGGTCGTGATCTCACGGTTCGTGGGTTCGAGCCCCGCGTCGGACTCTGTGCTGACTGCCAGCTCAGAGCCTGGAGCCTGTTTCAGATTCTGCATCTCCCTCTCTCTGACCCCGCCCTGCTCACGCTGTCTCTCTCTCTCTCAGAAATAAATAAAACATTAAAAAAATTTTTTTTAAATGATTAAAAAAAACCAAAAAAACCCCACAAGGAATTGTTAAATGAAGACATGGGCACTTTTCCATTTCCTGCAAAGCAGAGGGATGAAGCCAGCCGGGGATTCGGGAAGAGCACGTGGAGGAAAGAGTAACAGTGTGTCTGTCACAGGAGCCAGCAGCGTGTCACAGGACTAGCTCCTGACGCTGGCTCTTCAGTTTCCTGAGAGCTGGAATTAATCTGCTTAGAGACGTATGGGTGGAGGAGAGTGCCCGTGGGAACACACAGTGACATGTGTTCCCACCCAGACTCCCAGACTTGAGCCTCCCGCGGGCCGAGTGACACTTGGCTCCCTCACGCGCTCCCGGGCCCAGCATGGCACTGGTGCTGACAAGGACTCAGTGTCTAGTGAATAAACGTTCAAGCTTCTGAGAGTCTGAAAAGTGAAGTGGCAGAATTGTGAGGTGGGGCCCTGAAGTTATGAAATAAGCTTATAAGTGTTTAATTCCAGGTAGGTCAATGGGAGAGAGAGGCCTGCATCAGACTGGTTTCCTAAGCAGTCATTTTGCCAACAGTTAGGCTGGGAAGGGCCATTTTGCCTTTTGCTCTCAAATGTGTGTATCCCTCTAGCTCACGCCAGCCCAACTCCAGCGCAGGTGAGCGGGACAGGGACTGACTATGACCAGATGGCAAACCTGCACATTAGGGAGGAGAGGGGGCACGGAAGGGTGGGCTGGAAGGCTGGCTGGCAATCAGAATGCCCCGTGCCTTCCCCTGCCTGTGCTGTGCGCCCCCCACCCCAGCCTAAGTCAACCCCACCCTTTGTTCTCCTCCCCCGCCCAGCACAGGGAGCCCAGCAGGTGCTTCTAAGCTAAAAACCCCTGGAATCTTCACCTTCCCCTCTCCTGAATGGTTTTCCCAACTTCATTTCAGAATCTGCCCTTGAACCCACCACCCTTGCTTCTCCTTCCCCACTGCTGTTGCCTTGGCTCAGTCCCGTCACCACCTCTTGCCTGATCTCACTGGCTTTGGAATCTCACCCAGTCTACCATCCACACAGCAGCCAGGGTTTCTCTCCTGCCTTTACATCTTCCTTGGCTCCCTCTGGCCTCCAGGATAAAGTCCAGTTCCTGGAAGCCCTCTATGTCCTTCCCCAGCCACAGAGGACTGGTTCTCAGCCCCCCAGTGTGTATGTCCGGCGGGCACTCCTCCACAGCCTCCGCACACACCATCCCCTCTGCCGTGTCCACCTGCTGACCCCTACTTCACATCTCTCCTCCTCCCTGCGGCCATTCCAGGCCTCCAGGCACAGGTAGCCCACCTCTGCTGGTCCATCAACCACACTGTCCTCTAACTTTTTCTTCGGGTGCCTCTCCTTTCCAGTCTGTTTGCTCTTGAAGGCCGGGTCTTTGCTATCCTCGCGTCTCTTCATGGGGATGGCCAGTACAGGACACAGGCGCCAGCAAAGGTTTGTACAACAAAGATGACAGCAGGCAAAGAAAATCTGGGACCCCGAGCACAAGGCAGGGCCTGTGAAGAGCCAGGTGGGAGGAGAGGAAGATCCAGAGCCACCAGTACTGTTTAGGGTGCTGGCCATCACCACATGTGCAGGCCACTATTTAAACAGAGCCCACACTCATTAGTGAGTTGTGAGATTAATTTCCTGGGTAACAACCAGAATTAAAAAAAACAGAACAGAGGACTCCTGGCTGGCTTAGTCGTAAGAACATGCAACTCTTGATCTCTGAGTCGTGAGTTCGAGCCCCACACAGTGGGTGTAGAGATTACTTAAAAACAAAACAAGACTATACAGAGTAACAGTACAAACTATTTCTTGTTCCAATTGTGTGATATATGTACATATAAAATCAATGTGGAAAGGCAAGCATTAAACCGTTCTGGCATGGTATTCAGGAATATGCACTTTGGGTCTAAAATTGGGCTCCCCCACTTCTAGTTTGTAGGTCTTCTAGCAGATTATGGAACCCCTCATGTCTTAGTCTCCTCATCTGTAAAACCGTGGCTCTGAGCATTGAGATAAATATATAAAGTACTTGGGATAGTGCTTGGCACAGGAAAGCCGATAGGAGTCTTTATTACTACTATAAAAGTCATGATTATGTCTTTAATATTATTAAGTCACAATAGAGAATGTATTTCCTGCCACGGGTAATGGTCATAAGTTTGAAAAACACTGGTCTTAGGTACTATATATATATTATCTCATATTAGGTTGACAATTCTGTAGATAGTTATTACCCCTATCGTAATGATGGAGCAATGGAGTCTCGGTGGAAGGGATTGCTCAAGGTCACTTTGACTAGTAAATGGCAGTGCTGGGGTCTGGCCCCCACCTTGCTGCCATCTACAGAACAGCCAGGGTGTCGGGCATCTGCTTATCTGCGGCCGGAAAGGCGGCTGGGCTGCGGTTTGTAGGCCTCTGCAGCCCAGCACACGGGCGAGGAAGGGAAGTGAGGGCAGGGTGGTGGACAGTACTCACTTGCACTCAGCCTCGGCATCGGCCTTGGCAGTGGTATAGAGTCCACGCAGCTTGGTCCGGTAGTAGGGAGAGACTGCAAAGTGAACAGGGAAAGGGGCATGGGCGAGGGGCAGCTGGTGGTCACGTGGGCCTGCTTCCAGTGCACCCAAATCAGACTTCCAGAGGCCGAGAGGCCACGGGCCGGGGGGATGAGCTTTACTGGGTCAGAAATGCTCTCTGAGGCTGATGGCTGTGTTTGATGAGTTCATATGGTACACATGCCATCGCTACGCATCAGGAGAGCACTTTCTAACTCTGCCATCGCAGGACAGAAAATACTTGTCAGCATACAGGAAGACAGACAAGAGCCCTCAGAGCTGCTCAGACTTGGAAACCACTAACCCAGGAGGCTGAGCATGAGGGCCGCTGGAGCATGCGCGGAGCATGGGAGGGAAGCTCTCTCCAGAAAACACCGGCCTACTGGGGATGCTTATGGGCTCCAAGCATTTCCCCTGGGTGCAGCCTTATTTCACTGATGTCCCAGTCCCTAGAGTTGGGGTATTTCAAGGTTCCTTAGTGCTAGGTCATCTGCGATCTGTTTCCTGAGTCACCTTACATCACACAGCCTAAGGGAAAACTGTCCCTCTGGCTACGGAGCAATTCATTTCAGATTACGGAGGTACCTGCAAAAATCCTGCCCAGCACTAATGACAGCAGCACCCCCCATCTCGGGCCACATCCCCTTCTCTTGTGAGCCCGGCTGGCTACTCACTCTTGTTCTCCGTCTGCATCCGCTCATGTGTCTTCTGGATATTCACTAAGTTGTGTTCGCTCCGCGAACGCTCTTCCTGCAAGGACGAGGTCAACAGGGCATGAGGGCGGCCCTTTATCCTGCCGTAGCACCCTGCGCCCCAGGCCAGAGGCCTCAGAGCTAGGCATGCCCGTAGCTCCTGACCCTTGCTTTTCAGGTTACATCCCACTACAAAGGACTTCACTAGGGAAGGGGTTTCCGGGAACTGCTCCCTTCTGGGCCACACGACTGTGTGGTATATGGCTCCCAGGAAATGGGCCCTTATATAACTATAAACGTGGATGACAGAATGCTTAGCAAGGACCCTGATTATCAGGGACAAAGTACAGAAGCAGCACACCCGACATGCCACGCACAAATACTTACCGCCCTTATTTTTGTGAATGAAAAGATATTTTTTACAATAGGAAAAAATAGCTTTCCGATAGGATTAAAGCGGTAGGCATCACACAACGGGTCCAAATTCCTCTGGGGAACATTCTCACCCTGGAGTGAGGAAGGTGTGGAGAGGCCATTTGATATACTCGGGCTAAAATACACCTATGTGTGGGGCGCATGGGTGGCTCAATCGGTTAGAAGCGTCCGACTTCGGCTCAGGTCATGATCTCATGGTTCGTGGGTTCGAGCCCCGCGTCTGGCTCTGTGCTGACAGCTCGGAGCCTGGAGCCTGTTTCAGATTCTGTGTCTCTCTCTCTCTCTCTGACCCTCCCCAGCTCATGCTCTCTCTCTGTCTCAAAAGTAAATAAACGTTAAAAAATTTAAAAATAAATAAATAAAATAAAATACATCTATGTGTGACCACCGCTCATCTGGTATAGGGCACCCAGCATTCTGGAGTACAAAATAGGTCTCCTAACTGCACCCAGGCCAGGAGACGACAATGGCAACAAAATGCATGCTGGAAGGAAGTACACTGGCCCACAGACAGAAGGTTTGGGGGGAGACGAGTGCTAGTGTATGCATTATGGGACAACTGAATACACTTTTAAGGAGAAGCAGCATTCAGAGGAAGACTTATTAATAAAACAAACAGACTAAGGTGAGCTCTCTTGTAGGAAGAAGACATGGAATGGGTGTCAACCTAGAAAGATGAGGAGTCAGTGCAATGGGTCAGGCCAATCCAACACGGTGCTGGATAATTCACGGACCCATGGGTTGTTGGGAAAAGGTCTGCCATCCTGCCCCCTCAGGGCCTCCGGGCTATTTTAATCTAGACGGGGGCTGAAGCAGCCACGGGGCAATGGCCCTCCATCCTAGCCACTGAGCTCCAAGGACATACCTACGGGAAGCACAGGTTTCTAAACTCGTGGAAGCCCTTCTAGAGCACTTATATAGGGCTCTTGTAATGAATATTGATGCACTATGACTACCTTGATCCAAGAACAGATCAAAATAAGACATCCTGAGGTAGAGCTCGCAGAGCCAGGGCTGTTACCCTGAGTATCGCTTAGGTCCACCCCAGAGGTAGGAGGTGGGCCCTGCTATACAAGGGCACACTATCAAAACCAGTCCCTTTACAAGCCTGTGAGCTACAACAGGGTGACTGGCTTTGTCCTCAGCTGACTTAGAGCCCAGAAATAACTGAATCATGGCCCAAACTGTAACATAGCAAATACTGTAAAGTATACTTTTATTGTCCAGGACGGTATCTAGAAAGTACAGTATGTAGTAAGTGGGTGAGGCCAATTCTGGTGGGAAGGCATAAGAAATAGGTCTGTAATTCTTAGTAACTTGCTCTACAATGAAACCGAATTCTACCATGACCGTAGTCCAACAGTGTGCCACACTGGCATTGCCAGTAAGATTCAACTGCCTTACGTAAAGAAGTCACATGATAATTCCGGTACCAATGACCAAAAACGACTGGCCTGAGGAAGAATTGGATTTAGCGCTAATCATCAGCTAATTTCTATGTTGAACAGTTCGACAAAATTGCATTATAAGGCACAAACAGTAATGCATGAAGGAGGGAAAGGGGTAATCAAATTAGTATAAAAATATGAAAATGTATGTAATGGCTCAACAGGACACACTGTTTCTTAAAGTCTATCTGCACCCACACTGGCTCCTCCCAATGTCAGGCATACTTACACTGACGCTGCTGCTCTAGCTGATGTACAAATGCTGTATTAACTGTAGACGTTCAAATATCACTTTGCTATAAGGGAGCCTAGGCCGAGGGCTGGGGAGGAGGGGCTGTGCAGTAAAAGATGAACTCAGCAGGCCTGTGCTTTCAGATCCTGTACTTTCCAAAAAAGTTTTGGCCCTTGGCCAGCTCCTGGGAGAGAAACTCTACACTCCTGGAGTATCCTGCCTGGTAAGAGGATCTGTGCTCAGCTGGGATAAGAGGGTGGAGGGAAAAGAGGAACGGCCACACTGGGTACTTTTGTCAGATGATGCCAATGTTCTGAAACTGATCATGGTGATGGCTGCACAACTCTGGGAATATGCCCAAACCACCGGAAGCGTACACTTCAAATTAGTGAGCTGTATGGGATGTGAACTAGATCTCAACATAGCTGTTAATTAAACAGAAAGAATCATGAAATCCTGCTCCTGATGGAAAATCCAGCAGGAAGGGTAGTTAGACCCCACATTCTCGTTCTTCAAACGCGTTCTTCACATCCCCTGGGCTCCTGCACGTCCTATCTCTCTGAACACAACCCTCTCCACCCCACCCCCCACCCTCCCATGCTGCCCTCCAGGAGCCAAGGGCTTCAGCTCTTTACCTGAGTTTGTTTGATCAGCTGATGGAGCTCCGTGAGAAGTTCTGCAATGCGGGAATCAGCAGACACCAGGGCCATTGCACACGGGGTGCCTGGGGTGGAGAGGAATAGGAGGGAACCCTGTTAGTGGCTGTTATGGGTTCACTGTGTCCTCCAAAAGGTATGTTGAAGCTCTGAATGCCAAGCGATAACCTTATACCAGAATGTATTAAAACTTTAGGAATTTCATTTAATTTCTAGAACAGTTACAGCATTTACCCAAAGAACATAACCTTTATCATCAGCCATCAGTTAAGCAACCAACTTCGGCTCAGGTCACAATCTCATGGTTTGTGAGTTCGAGCCCTGCACTGGGCTCTGCACTGACAGCTCAGAGCCTGGAACCTGCTTTGGATTCTCTGTCTCCCTCTCACGTTGCCCCTCCCCTGCTTGTGTGCACGCTCTCTCAAAAATAAATAAACATAAAAAAAAAAAAAAAAAAACCCAAACCATTCAGGTTACCAAAGATTTTGAAAGCCATTTAAAAGTTCTACCTATAAAACTTTTCATTGACTCAACCTACCTACTGATTCTGAACAACTACCCATGAAAGCTTTATGAGACAGCTAAAATTAACTATCATTTTAAGCCATCTTTTGCTGACAAATTACAACAAAGATAACATGAGTTTATCTGACCTTTAGTAAACCTCAGTAGAATATAAGTTTTATATTTAATGCTGACAATTCTAAAGGCCTGTCTATCTTTAACAAACTTAGGGGTGGTGGGTGCCTGAGTTGGTTAACTGTTCCACTCTCAATTTTGGCTCAGGCCATGATCTCATAGTTCATGAGATCGAGCCCCACCTCAGGCTCTGTGCTGACAGCATAGCTTGGAATTCCCTCTCTCAAAATAAATAAATAAACTTAAAAACAATAAACAAACTTAAATTAGCTTTAATACAAATGTGTTGCGCCTGTGCCCACTAAAAGTCAATCAATTTGTTCCCCACTGTCCATGTTACTTGGGGCACCTGTGGGGAAATCTGAGGGGGCGGTTTAAGTCCAAGGGAACCTTTAGGCCCCTTCTTGCTGATCTGGGAGGTGCTTCAGTTTGGACTGCATTAGGAGGTGGCCCAACAGCTTGGGGTGCTCTCTGCTCCTCGAGATTGTGAGTAGGAGGACCAGGAGCCAATGGCCACAGGCACTGAGAAAGGTGCAGGAGCCTGTTAGGTAAGTCTTGCCCAGGGTGGAGGTGGTGCAGACACAGGAGGAGGGGGAGGAAGAGGTGAAGTGTCACAGGTACGGTCGCAGGCACAGTCGATAAAAGCCCAAACAGAAGAAAGAGGACTCCTGGTCCTAAAGCTCATCAGACAGAAGAAAAGAGGAACGTTTTCTTTCCGCCAACAAAAAGTGAAAATATGCAGTCCATGTCTGGCCAGAGAATACAGGGAACCCCCTTGAAACAAAAGGAATTTCAAAAGCTGCTTGGGAATATTCCTTAAAGCCCCCGTCCCGAGGAAGACCAAGGAAAGACAACTGGCTCCCGTTTATCAGAGCCATTAACTTGGAGACAAGGAGGGAGAAGCCTCCACATACAAGAATCAGGCGACATTCATCCAGGCCTCTCAAGATAGATTTCAGATCTGACATACAAAAGCAGCAGCAAAGAGCAGACAAGCCACTTAGGAAAGAGAGGGAGGCCCGTACAGGATCTTGGCAGCAACCTGTTGACAAAAGAGACAAGGTGGGTGGGCACACAGAACAGGACAGAACACGGGTGCGTGGCAGATTAACAGAAGTACAAGGTCTAAGGCAGGTGAGCTGATGGTGGATTGAGAAGTGGAGGAGGTGGGTGTTCTCAGGCCCCCAAAGGAGCATGCACAGATCAGGGTTTGGGTATGGACCCATAAAAGCCTGACCATATGGGATTTCGGTCTATTTTTCTGGCCAGACTTCCCCATCCTCTAGCTTATACTGAGGCCAACAGCGTTACAAAGAAGCCAATGTGGGAAGGAAGCACACAAGGTATCAAGGTCAAACTGGTTCCAGTTTCTCAAGATGCATCCCAAGGTGGGTGGGATGGGATCAAGGATTTAGAGGAAAGAAAGTGACAGTCTCCCGGGCTAGAGCCGTCCCTGCTGAACCCTAAGAGCTTCACCTTGGAGAGTCTGGGCCCCAGGACATCTCCCTGGAACCATCACACTATCCTCGCTGATGTGGGTGGGCACCCCCGCCGCCCTCTTTGGCCTAGCATGCCTCCCGAAGAGGGAACCCCTTCCTATCAGTCAACATGGGTGTCCCTGGGAGAGGTAGGAGAAGTCTCCCCTGTACTGAGATTTAACCTGACCTACTGGCATTGTGTTTCCTTTTGAGGCCTTTTCCCCGGGAGATCAGGAAGACAGAGTAGAACAAAGAATGACTAAGCATCTGTCCAGCACAAGGGAGGCAAGAGTCGGAGGCTTGCTGATGAAGAGGGTCACTCAACCCTGTCCCATCGTGGCTGCCAAAGATGTTGCTGGGTGAGCTGGGAAGACCCCGGTCCCTGGAGCCTGGACCCAGCCAGACCTGAAGGGGATGGTGAACGTTCGTGGTCTTGTCTCCAGAAGGAACTCAGGACAGGCACGCAGCACAGCAGATGAGTAAAAGAAGCGGGAAAGTTTATTAAAGTGAAAAATATACTCTCGAGATGTGAGAGCTGGTAACCTCGAGAGAGTGAGCTGGGTTTCTATCTTTTATTGACAGTGTTAACTAGGGGGCAGAATATTTATTCGTTGGGGCGGGAAGTAGGGTTCGGCACTTTTTCTTTAAATCCAAATTAACTCCAATGTGTTAGGAGACAGGGAATCCTCTGGGATTGAAGAATTTGATCCCATAGTGACATTAACTAAGAATCCTTTACCAAAATTTCCCTCGGCTTCCAAACAGTATCCTATCAGGAATACTGCTGAAGGCTCTTGGGGTTCAGAGCGGCCGGAGGCAGCCCTCTCCTTGACTGCTCTGACGCCGTTGTACCACTGGAGAAGGGATGTCGACCTCCATCCACTTCCCCTATCGCATCCTAAGCTGCCGTGGGTGCCAGGAGATGGACTAAAATGCCGCAACTAAAAACCGTTGAGGCTGCCTTTTTCCATTTTGCAGGAGTCGATAAGGTTGGTGACCAATAATACCCTCTTCATAAGCCTCTGGATCTAGTAGTAATGGATGGGGTTAGAGGTCCTGGCCCTTGCTGAGAAGGGGGCAGCCACTTCATATCATTACGCGTGAAATATCTAAGCTGGAAGTACCTTTACACTGAGGGCAGGACCAAGAATGCCAAACGGTCTACAGGAAAGGTCAAATGAGAGACCTGAAAAAATGGGAGTGTGGACTCATATCTAACCCGGGCAACTTTCTCATGAGCTTTATCCATGATCCAGTCCCAAAGAAGCAGTCCCCTGTTGGGTGAGTGCCCCACGAAAGAGCTCCCACCTGTCCCTTTCAGGAAGGCCATGGTAAGATGTATCTTGGGTTTTATGCTCATCGAGGGATCACACTGGGCTACTTAGGGGGAAACCTTTCACGGGAGTCTTAAGGTTGGTGGCTGCCCTAATGACCTGCATGGCCATCCCATGCCCGAGAAGAATACAAGCATTAAAAAAAACAGAAAAACTGGGGTGCCTGGGTGGCTCAGTCAGTGAAGCACCTGACTTTGGCTCAGGTCATGATCTCACAGTTCATGAGTTTGAGCCCCACATTGGGCTCTGTGCTGATAGCTCAGAGCCCGGAGCCTGCTTCGGATTCTATGTCTCCCTCTCTCTGCCCTTCCCTGGCTCACACTCTGTCTCTCTGTCTCAAAAATAAACAAACACTAAAAAAACCCAAAAACCAAAAGAAAACAAACAAACAAAAACAACAGTAAAACAGGGAGAGCATGATTTCTGACCAATGCCATTATGGCCAAAGTTCCAGTGTCCAGCCGGGGAACAGAAGTTTGTCCCTCCCTCTAGTGTAGCCCACAGGCACAAGTTCTCTCCTGAGCACTTGGACAAGGAACATCCTGGAGGGTCATACTACTCAGGACATCTCCAAAAAAAACCCCAAAAAAACAGGTAAGAGACAAAGACTGGGGGTAAAGAAGACTCACCAAGCCGCATGGAAGCTCCTGAATTTCTTTCATCGCTGTCCCCCTAGAGGCCATCAAAAATTATGTGGGGGTTGAGGCCAAGAGTCAAGAAAGAGTTCTTGAGCTGTTGACAGTGCAGCTTAGTAAGTGTATTTAAGTAGCATGGGACCAGGACCCATGGGCAGAAGGAGCCGTACTTTTCCTGTGTGAGGCTGGTGGTTATATATGCTCAGTAATCAAAGGGAAGGAGGCATGCTGGGAATATCAGATTACCAACATTTCTTCAAGTTTCTTTGAATTTCTACTCATAAAACTACGTTTGCAAGATTCCTCTGGTGTTTGTCATTCAGTTAGATATAAACTCTTGATATACAGGCAGTCATGAGCCCCTTACAGAGTGTAGTAACCAGCATGCATCTGATCTTTATCAAAGCTAGGCAGGGGCGCCTGGGTGGCTTAGTCGGTTGGGCGTCTGACTTTCGCTTAGGTCATGATCTCCCCGTAGTGGGTTCGAGCCCCGCGTCGGGCTCTGTGCTGGCTGCCAGCTCAGAGCCTGGAGCCTGTTTCAGAGTCTGTGTCTCCCTCTCTCTGACCTTCCCCTGCTCACGCTCTCTCTCTCTCTGTCTCCTAGAAATAAAAAAAAAAAAAAAAAAAAAAAAAAAAAAAAAAAATTAAAAAAAAAAAAAAAAAAAAAAAAAAAAAAAAACTAGGCAGGCTTTAGGTCAGCCTTCCCGGCTAAGGGCAAACATCTTCCTGCTTCTGGCCCTCCTCATTTTCAATGCAATCCCAGCTGGTGTCGTTAACAAGCTCATCCTAAAATTTATTTGGTAATTCAAGGGATCCAGAATAGACAAAACAGTCTTGAAAATAAAGATGTTTTCCCAATTACAAATGCACTACACAAAGCTACAGCAATCAAGATGATGTGGTACTGGCATAAGGACAGACCTAACCATCAATGACACAGAATTGAGAGACCAGAAATAAACCCTTAGACCCACAGTCAATTAATTTCCAACCAGGGTGCCAAGACAACTTAATAGGGAAAAATAGTCTTTTTGACAAATGGTACTGGGGCAACTAGGTATCCATATGCAAAAAAGTGAATTTTGACCCCCCTCCCCCAGACCATATACAAAAATGATTTGGGGCACTTGGGTGGCTCAGTCGGTTAAACATTCAACTTTGGCTCAGGTCATGCATGATCTCATGGCTCATGAGTTGGAGCCCTGAACTGGGCTCTCTGCTTTTGGCACAGAGCCTGCTTCAGATCCTCTGTCTCCCTCTCTATCTGCCCCTCCCCACTTGTTCTCTCTCTCTCTCTCAATAATTAAGTTTTAAAAGAAAGATCTGAATAGACAGTTCTCCAAAGAAGATATATAAGTGGCCAAAAAACACAGGAAAAGATACTCAGTATCACTAGCCATCAAGAAAATACAAATCTAAACCACAAGGAGGGATCATTTCACACTTACCAGGATGGTTATAAATTAAAAAGAGACATAATAACAAGTGTTGGTGAGGATGTGGACAAATCCTAGGAATGGAGAAAGAGTGGTATTATTTACACACAGGCGTATATGATTCAACAATAAAAGGAATGAAGTACGACACACACCACAGCACAGATGAACCTCGAAAACCTTATGCTAAGTAAAAGAAGCCACATACAACAGACTACATTACCTCCTGTAAGATTCCATTTAGCTGAAATACCCAGACTAGGTTAAATCCACAGAAAATGGCAGCGGGGGGGGAGTGTGCTTGGGGAGAAAGGGACTATTCATGAGTACGCGGCTTTTTGGCCAGGAGATGACCATGTTCTAAAGTTGACTGTGGTGACAGCTGCCCAACTCTAAATACACTGAAATTCCCCCAGGTGTTAATTTTAGATAGCTATACCTCCCCACGCCTAGCCCCCAGCCCCAGGTAAACGTTAATCTATTTCTGTTTCTATAGACTTTCCTATTCAGCACTCCACTTCTTCTCATTGTTGAGTAATAGTCCTCTGCTTGCATACCCCATACTTTGTGTATTGATCCATCAACTGATGGACACTTGGGCTGTGTTCCCTTTTTGGCTAATGAGATTAACACTGTCATGAACACTCATAGACAAGCTTTTCTGGGGACACATTTCCATTCTCTAGGTCTATACCCAGGAATGGAATTGCTGGGTCACATGGTAACTCTAGGTTTAATCTTTCGAGGAGCTGCCAGACTGTTTCTGGAGTGGACGCACCATTTTGCATTCCCATCGGCAAGGCACAAGGGTTCCGATATCTCTACATGTGTGGCAGTGCTGTGTTACTGTCTTTCTGATCACAGCCCTCCCAGTGCGGGTGAAAAGTTAATTAGCGGTTTTGATTTGCATTTCCCCCTGATGGCTAATGATGCTGAAAGTGTTTTCACATGTTTATTGGCCATTTGCATGTCTTCTCTGGAGACCTGCCCTTTGCCCATTTTTATTGGGTTATTCATCTTTTTTATTTTTGTCCTTTGAATACATTAAAACATTTTTTTGCAGTCCAATTGATCTACTTTTCCTGATTGCTTGGGACACAAGACATGTACATGTGCAACACTATTTTTACCACCACAGCTTTATGTAATACATTTATATAATATATTTTAATATAGGGAAGAACGTGTCCCTTAAAAATAAAAGACCAGCTGCATTAGCTAGAACCACATAAAGGATCTTGAGTTTAGAGATTAGAAGCATACAAACTTGAGAATGATCAGCATGAAGGAACTGATCTGCTGAGTGAAGAAAAGGGGAGAAAAGACCCCCTCAGCTACAGCAAAGGTGAAGGTGTGGACAGAAGCGGAGCTCCGCGGGAAGATCCGAGGAAGGGATGGACTGGCAGCGAAAAGGGCTGTGCTCTCCTGTGGAGTAAAGCAGGGAGACTGGGGGGAGCCGCCTGCCAGGGACCCGCCCACACCGGTGCACAGTAAAACCGGGGCGAGCCCCACAACCGGACCGGTGGACCCGACTCTATGCTGTGCCACCACAAACACGGGCAGCAGGCGTGCCCACAGTGCTGTCCCGTAAATCAGCTGTCCTTCCCGGTGAGTCTGTCTGACATTTCAACCGTTCTCTCTCCTCAATGTTTTTGTGGCTGCCCTCAGACCCTGGTCAGAGCTCCCTTAGCTGAAGTCCCAAGTTCCTACTCTGGTCAGAAGAGAAGCCAGAGACCTTGTTCCCACTGTGCACAGGACGAGCTAAGTGCACAGCACGGTCACCTCCACACTGAGTGAAGAGCGAACCATCGTCTGTGCTCTGAACCCCCTCTCCTCACAGGCTGGCTGACACCCCTTTCCTGTGCTGTATGGTACATGAGCATACTTTAGGAGGGCCCAGATTAAAAAATAAATATATAACAGCTTCCAAACTACACACCCCCCTCCAGCTCCCCACCCTGTCTCTTCACGGCAAAACTTCAGAAGCGGTCCAAGCTGTGCTTCCAGTCCTCGCCCCCATGTGATTTGCAGCCCACTTCAGTCTAGCTTCCGTCCTCCCTAGCCCAGCAATGATGCTCTCGGGGAACAAGGAACCCGCACAGGGCAAAGAACTAAATCCTTCCCCTGCCTGACCTGTCTGCACCCCACAGGACACAGGGGCCCATCGCCTCCTCCCCTGGCGTCAGGGCCTCCCTCCCGCACGGTCATCTTCCACTTCTGTCCTGGGCTGGCCCCTCGCCGGCCTGTCCTGTACATGCTGGGCTCCTCGGGGCGTGAGCCCGGCCACGGCCGCTCATGCTTCCAGGTCCCCCCCACCCCGTCCACCTGCCCCCAGATGTCACAGAAGAGGACTCGGAGTGGTCTCAGGACATTAGCGAGGACCACAGGGAAACACGTGCAGTGGGAGGGACAGGAGCCACCATGCCGGAGAAGCACATGTACACAGCTACTTCCTCCCAGAGCTGCGGCACCAGAGAGGGTACCTGAAGGGAAGGCAGCATGGATGGGGGTTTTCAGGGGCAGGGGACCAGAATATGTTGGCTGAGGGGCTTCTAGAAGCACGTTGAGAACACGACCAAGGGCCAGAGAACAGGGCTGCCTCTGAAGAAGACACAGGTGGTTGCAGGATGGGGTCCATCCCTGGGACACACCGCAAGGCAGCCCTCATCATTTGGGAACATTCCTTCCAGCCCACGCCATCTACAAACACCCAACGCAGATGTCCTGTCCCCTTCCACCACCGCTCCCCTCCACGGAGGCTGAAGGGCATGCCCTTCCTCCAAACGGTACACTTGCAAGGATGGCTCAAGACTGGTCTTGCCCGACTGTCCCTAAACGAGCCAAACTTGTCTCTTGGACTTTTCCTATCTAGACTTTCCAACCTCTCTTTATAAACTGGCTTTTCTTCCCCAACCAGCCTACAGCTCCTCAGTCAAGAACAAACACCCCTGCTTTCATCAACAATCCCCTCACAGCAAGAACCACCACTGGGCAGTCGCGTCAAGGACTTAACAAGAACTTTATAATTTCTTCTACTTTGCACACCACCTCTCTCCTGCCCTGACCCTCTCTGCCACCCCGTGCAGTAAGGTCCATTGTGAATTTCCCACATCAACTCTTCCAAACTTTGTGGTAAAGGGAAGGCGTTTTCCTGGGCTCCTGAAGGCTTCCATACTATCAACCATGAGTCACACGGCACCAACTCCCAAATCTACCTTCAGCCCCCATGGATTCCCCAAGATTCAGAATCTTATTTTCATGCCAGCTGGACAGCCCTACCAGAGAAGATGTCAATCCCTATGCTTAACACAGACAGTCCTTCTATGAGCCTCTCCTGGGTGCTGGAAATTTTCTATAATTTAAAAAAGATGTTACATCTGGGGCGCCTGGGTGGCTTAGTCGGTTGAGCGTCCGACTTTCGCTTAGGTCACGATCTCACGGTTCGTGGGTTTGAGCCCCGCGTCGGGCTCTGTGCTGACTGCCAGCTCAGAGCCTGGAGCCTGTTTCAGTCTGTGACTCCCTCTCTCTCTGGCCCTCCCCTGCTCACGCTGTCTCTCTCTCTCCTAGAAATAAATAAAAAACATTAAAAAAAAAATTAAAAAAAAAAAAAAGATGTTACATCAATTTGTCCAGAGAACATTCCGAAATACTGGTGATGGCTGTACACATCTGTGAAAAAAATAACAAACCAACAATGAATCGTGTACTTTCAATGGGTGAATTGTATGGTATGTGAATTATATCTCAATAAAACTTAAATAAAAAATCTGTACGTCCAAAGCCACACTCATCCCTCCCTACCCACTCCACCCCCGAAACTCCTGTATGCTACACTTCGCTCCTTCCCTGCTGGTGTGCCCAGAAGCCACTCAGCTGCCTGGGCGGAAAACAGCTCTTTTCCAACCACCTTCTCTCTCAATCCCTTGTCCAATCGATCACTGCTCCTGCTGACTTACTGCCCCCATAAACCCATGCCCCCTTCTTAGCCTTCAATCACTATTTCCCCCCACACCAATGGCCTCCTGCTAACTTACACAGCGCCCCCTCCTGCACTTTCCTCTCCATCAAATCCACTCTTGACGAGGCCCCAGAATGACCCATCTAAAAGACAAGTGTGGTCACGTTCGCCTACCAAATGCTTTCAACCTGCGCTTCCAGGGTCCATCAAGCCCTTACACACAACACAGACTTGATTGAAGAGGCTTCCATTCCTGCCCCCCAATCCCCATCTCATTACCCTGCCTCCCTCACACTTCATACTCCAGACACTCTGAACTCCTGCTTTTGACTACACACCATGTCACATTTCTTATCCCCATGCTGTTCCCTCCATCCAGAATGTCCTTCCTGCAAGCAGGACACCCCTAATCCTCTGCCCAATTTAACTCCTTACTCTTTAAGATCTGACTTACATACCATCTCCCTCCACCAGCCATAGTCAGAAACCTGTCTCCTAGGCTGAATTGTTATCTTTCTCTGTGTTCCCATATTATCCTGTGCATCTCTCTACCACAGTGCCTATCAAATCATATTCGAATTCTCTTTGAGTGATTTTGTCTCCTCCTCAGCTTGTCTAATCTCTTGGGTGGAGGGGGAATCACTCAATCTTCTGTATGTGCCATAGAGCCACACGTATACCTACCATCCTCACTTTCTATTCCCATTCCAGCCTCGACCCAACAGCATGGTTCCCCCTCAGTCCCCAGTGATTCTCCCATCAGCTCCTGGTCTTTTCTGCTGCCCCGAACACCTGACCACATCAAAGCTCGGCTGAGTTTCCAGGCCTCCGGTCTCTCCTATTTCTCCAACCACCTAGTGTGGACTTTCTGCTGTCCCCTCCTCCATCCCAGAGGACGATCAGCCCAGGACCCTCTTCTCAGTCTCTAAGCTCCCCAGTGCAGCTCATCTGCTGTAAGGCCCCAGATTCTGAAACTTCCAGACTTCCATCAGCCCTGACCTCTCTCCACGGTTCCCAACTCAGATTTTGAGCTCCCACCTGATGGCCCGGCCTAGATGCTCCTCAGACACCTTGTGCTTCCTGCTCTGCTCTGCCTTCCAGATGTGGTTTGATGGTGCCCATTGCTGTGCGGCCAGCCTCCGGGCTGCACACCCCAGCGTCATCCAGTCTTCCTCCTTGGCTGTCTGTAACCCCCCCACCTCCCCAACCCACCCCACTCAATTTCCAGGGATTCTGCCTCAGAAAGTTCTCTCAGACCCAGCCCCCTCCCTTCCACCCCACCTGTCACTGTCTTACTTGAAGCTCTCATCACATCATCATAGTATCACCCACCGCTGTGCCTCATGGCGGCTGGACACAAAGTCTGCTCCTCTTAAGAAATAAAAAACTTTAACATATGTACATAATTTAAAAAACTCAAATGATTCCAGAAGTACAATGGAATCTCCCACCCCTAGACACAGCTGCTATGGTTTCTTGAGTATTTCTCCAGAAGTATCCCGTGCATACACAGGAAAAAAAGCATGTATCTCATAAAACCTTTTGCAAATGGAAGATGCAGAGACAGACAGACAGACAGACAGACACAGACACACAATGGAGCCTGAAACTTTCAGCACACTGAAATTTAAAAGGTGACCCACGTGGTCTGGAGGGGAAGGAAGAGGTCAGAGAGCAAAGCAGGCAGGGCCTTACCCTGCACCCAGCAAGCACCAGTCAGGAGGTGGGTCCCGTTTTTGGAGACCTTTGGCCTCCAACACTCAGCCCCTACACCAGTTATCAGGATCCCCTCATGTTATGAATGGTGACTGGTAGTTTTTAAAACGCTTTCACCTCCCCTCATTTCTATCCAGCACGAAAAACTGTGACGTGCCGAGGTGGAGCACAGCATTCCCAGGGTCGCCTTGTCCGCTGGGTGGTGCCCTGCCCGGGAAAAGCTCATCTCGTGGTTATGCAACGAACGACTGCTTCCTCTGGAACCAGTCACCTCGGCAAGGGGACCATCAAGCTTTCCCAGTACCCGGATGCCGCTTCCCCCAGAACCTGACAGACAAGTGCCAGCGTGTTCTTCTCCTTCTAATGCCCTCTCTCCTTTGGGAGCACTCCTTAACCACTCAGGACTGTCCCTGGGCCCCAGAGTACTCTGGCCACACTTCTCTTTCCAGTTTTTCCTAATTTAACAGGAAAAAAATAGTGTAACAATTATTAAAGACTTATTCAAGTAAACCCCAGCGACCTAAAATGATTTTCATTTTGTGTGCTGCTCTTTGTGCGATGCACTCTAATTGCACTGAGTGCACATGCTCTCATAACACTGTCTTCTACTTGCGTAGGAGCCCACTTCTAGGATTTCTAGCCCTTTAAGTACAAGAATGGAGCGTTAGTCATCTCTGCTCCTTGGCACTCGAAATAAAGCCTAGAACATAGGAGGGCTTGGCAGCTGTTTGTCAGAAATGACTCGGGTAAACACAGGAAGAGGCAAACAGCATTCCCGCATGCCCAGAAGCATCGAGTCACAAAAAGAAATGAAACACACCACTTGCACAACAGTCATCAGAGACGTGCACGGCCACGTATACTTCAGGAGCATTCCAAGGAGGGGGGAAGGGGACAGAACAGAGAACATACGTTCTCATGAGGCCATTTACTCACCCAGTGGGCGCTCCTTAACCTCTCTGAGTCTCGCTAAAAATCGAGCACTCACTGAGGATTAACAACACAAGGAAGGTCCACACAGTGCCTGGCACAACACATGCACTGAGGGAACGTGGGTTGCCCCCTCCTTGTCTGCAGATGCGGCTCAGGGAACTGCCAGGAAAAAACAGGGACTACGAAAGTCGAGCAAAGCGGTCAAAGGCACAAGCAAAAGAAAACACTGATGCAGCCGGAGCCTGAGGGGAGCAGCCCTGAGCATATGGCCCCACAAAGACCGCACCACCTGTGTGAGCTCTGCCTCCTGGGTGGTCCCTTGCTTGGGAGAATCACCTCATTTTACGATTTTACCACAAACTATCACTATCTGGATCCAGATGGTCATGAACTTGAAGTTCCCCAGAAAACATCTGCAGTGCCAAAGCCTGTGGGAACAAAGCACCAGGCACTGGAACCTGGCTGAAAGGCCAGAGCTGCCAGCTGGGAGGAAATGGTTTTGAGCCCAAGCTGCCTGTGATCAGAGTCCAAAGGCCCCAGCTGATCTATCACTGTTCTTAACCTTGGGAGGACAGGCAAGCCCTGCAAGGTCAGGCATTCTTATCATGGCAAGGCCCAACACTATATACACTTTTTGGCTCCTAGCAGTCTCTTCTTTCCACTTGTTTAGAAGCCACACCTTCTGCGGCGCCTGAGTGGCTCAGTCAGTTGAACATCTCGCTCTTGATTTGGGCTCAGGTCATGATCCCAGGGTCTTGGGATCAAGCCCCAGGTCAGACTCCATGCTGAGCACAGAGCCTGCTTAAGATTCTCTCTTTCTCTCTGCCCCTCAACCCTGCTCATGCTCTTAAAGAAACAAAGAAGCCACATCTTCTATTTCTACCACCATTCTGACATTTTTTTACTATAGATTAGTTCCACCTGTTCTAGAATTTCATAGAAATGTAATCATGCCATCCATAATTTTTAGTGTCCAGGTTTTCTCAATACGTTTTTGAGATTCATCAGTGGTGCTGTATCAGGAGTCTGCTCCTTTCCACTGGCAAGCAGCGTTCTCTTGTATGAACAAATCTGTCTGTTTAACCAGCACTGGCTTTGATGGCACCTGGGTGATTCCCAGTTCGGGGCCACTATAAATAAAACTGTCATGAGCAGGCACATGTGAGTTTTTTTAGACATAAGTTCATTTCTCTTAAGTGCTTAGGTCTGAGGTGGATGTTTAATTTTACAGGCAACCGCCAGACCAGACCCTGTTCTTGAGAAGGTGTACTGGCTTCCCACCAACGTATGGGACTTCCAGTTGCTCCATCTGCTCGCTGATATCCAGTGTTGTAGTTTTCATTTTATTTAAAAAAAAATTAGGGGCGCCTGGGTGGCTCAGTAGGTTAAGCATTCGACTTTGGCTCAGGTCATGATCTCACAGTTCATGGGTTTGAGCCCCACGTCAGGCTCTGTGCTGACAGCTAGCTCAGAGCCTGGAGCCTGCTTCAGATTCTATGTCTCCCTCTCTCTATGACCCTCCCCCGCTCACGCTGTGTATCTCTCTCTCAGAAATAAATAAAACAGTTTTTTAAAAAATCTAGCCATTCCAGCTGGTGTGAAGTGGTTTTTCAGTGTGGTTTTAATTTAGACTTCTCTGGTGACCACTGATGCCAGGCACCTTCCTGTGCGCTTACCTGGCTTCCCTGAAATGTTCAATTAAGCAGCCTTTTAGTATGTTCACAAGGCTGTGCCACCATCACCACAACCTGATTTTAGAATTATTTTCAGGATCCCAAAAGCCTGTACCCATCAGAAGTCGCTCCCTTTAGCCACTGGCAACCGTTTATTCTACTTTCTGGCTTTATGGATCTGCCTCTTCTAGACATTTCATAGAAACAAAAATCACACAGTATGCGGCCTTTGAGGACTGGCTTCTTTCACTGAGCATGATATTTTCAAGGTTCATCCCTGCTGTATGTGTGTATTTCATTCCTCTTATGGCTGCATAACATCCCACTGTATGGATTTTGTTTTTCCATTCATCAGCTGATGGGACATTTAGGTAAAATAACTTTTTTATCAAGAATTTTGGGGGGAGGGGGGTGCCTGGTTTAGTCGATTGAGTGTCCGACTTCAGCTCAAGTCATGATCTTGCAGTTCACGAGTTCGAGCCCTGTGCCGGGCTCTGTGCTGACAGCTCAGAGCCTGCAGCCTGCTTTGGATTCTGTGTCTCCCTCTCTCTCTCTCTGCCCCTCCTCTGCTCGTGCTCTCTCTCTCTCTCTCTCTCTCAAATTAACATTAAAAAAAAAAGAGAATTTGGAACTCCTCTGCTGGCTATCTTTTCAAGAAGAGTCTTTATCACATAAGAGGCACTGGGAACAACTTATCAGTGCCACTCCCTTCTGGCGGTCAGCTTCTGCTCCACTTACTCCAGTTAGTGGGTTTTTGTTTTGTTTCATTTTGTATAGTTTATGGTCATTGTCTGTGGGAGTGTTGGCCTGATCTGGGCTCCTCCACCATTACTGGAAGCAACCTCTCAGTGTACTGCCCATCACCTTTTCTCCATTTTGATAACGGTACTCCAATATCTCCTTTAAGAAACTGTCCTTCACCTTGGCTCCAAAGATGGGTACATGATCTGGGCCCAGGAGACTATTCCATTCTTTCTGACTGCAAGAAGACGAATGTGACCTAAGTCTGGCTAAAATCGATTTAAGATCTTTTGCTGGGGGGGGGGGGGGGG